>NW_020447423.1:68924-115241 GCF_003343035.1 Apteryx rowi | reverse complement strand
CAGCAGCACACCTCCTGCAGGAGAGCTGGCTGCCAGCCCAGGCCTCCCGGAGAGGCCCCAAGCACTCCCTGCAGCCTGAGACCTGTAGAGCTGCATCTGCTGTCAGAGGGTCAGTCTGGGTCCCAGCCTCTGACACAGCAACTCCAACAGCCACTGGGGAATGTGCTCTGTGGCGTGTCATGACCATACTTGAGGAAGCGTACACCACAGGGATCAGAAACAAAGGTACCTTCATGCGCCCTTCTGCACGAACTGCTGCACAAACTGCTGCGTCTGTTCGCTGCCTCTGTTAGCTGAGCTCATAAGGGCACACTGCTGCCTCATTTCACCTTGTAGTCCACTATGACCCCCAAGTCCTTTCCTGCAGAGCTATTTTCTACCCTGCTGTCCCCAGCCTGTGCTGGTGCATGGGGTTGTTCTATCCCAAGTGCAGGACTTTGCCTTTGTCTTTGTTGAATTTATGAGGCTGCTGGCCCTCTCCACCAGCTTCTCATGGTCCCAGTGAACAGCAGTCCTGCCCTCCAGTATATCAGTCATTTCCCCAAATTTGACATCATCTGAAAATCTGATGACAGTGCATTCTGTCCCATCATCCAGGTTGTTGATGAAGATTTTAAACAGTAGTGGTTCCAGTATCAGACCTTGAGGAATGCCACTTCTTAGACTTCTACCCCTTGAGCTGATGGTCCAGCCAGTTTTTCAGCTACATTACAGTCCACCCATCTGGTCCATATCTTCCCAATTTGTCTACAAAGATGCTAGGACAGACTGCATTGCAAGCCTTGCTAAAATTAAGGTAAACGTTGTCCACTGCTCTCCCCTCATCTACAGAGCCAGTCATCTCATTGTAGAAGGCAATCACGCTGCTCGGGCAAAATTTGCCCTTAGGAAACCTGTGCTGGCTGTTCCCAATCACCTTCTTGTCTTTCATGTGCTTGGAAATGGCTTCCATGAGGACTTCCTCCATAACCTTCCCAGGGACTGAGGTTAAAAATTAGGTGCTTTCTGTTCACTGTCTTCTTTCTTTTACTCTTAAACTTTTTATTCTCCATTAAGGAGAAGTCCCTAGTGCCATGTATTTATGTGAAACGGCAAAGCTGGGAGGAAGCTATTCAGATGACAAAGTCTAGCTGAGGACTGTCCCACTGAAGACTGACCAAAGTAATAACTTTGTAGCTTTGGTGTCACCTGTAGTCATGGCACCCATGGTAGATGTCTACCTAAGCCTAATGCCCTGATTATTTCCTGGCAACCAACTGGAGAATGACATTAGTGAAAGCTGGTCTCTTGGAACAAAGCATTAACAAGCACCAATTTAACATTTTCTTCTAAATAGAATTAGTTATAGTGGATGCTTCTATCAAAACAGTGAGGCGACTTTCAGAAATTTTATTCAGGAGCCAAAAGATCATTACAAGCCATATTGGCAACACTTTTACCTGGCCCCATTCAAAAACATATGCACACAAGTTTACATGCCTCATGGTCATATTCTGTGCAGTAATTAAGCAAGACCAGCATGAAATTAAATGGCAACTTGCTTCAGTGAACAAACTGTTCTCCCAAACCAAAGTTCTTTTATCTTTTTCTTAATTAGTTTCAGAGGGGTGGAGGAAGCTTTTATCACAAGTTTTTCAATCAAACTAATCTAGTGTGACATATTTGGCTTTCATCAAATGACAGTGGGTACTGATTGAAAGGTTCTGTTTGGTTTTGCCTGATGACCACAACATGTTTTTATAAGAAAATGTTACACACAAAAAAATATTAAGTCTTCTATCTAAAACACAGTCAGGGCACTGTGTGCCAGGAATGCCAGTCTCTCTTGTCTTCAGTGACATCCTTGTAGTCTTCCACACTATTGAATCTCTCAAGGTCCCACATCATCACTGTCTTCCTTTGCCAAGTTTGTGACTCTTTGAAGTCTCTCAGTGCCCACCATACCCCAGTCAGAAGGGTCACAGCAGAGTGACTTGGTGCACTTTCCTGCTCCAACACCACAAAGACACCATTTCAAAAGTGCTCCCATCTCCTGCCAACTTTGGAAGCACTCAGGGTAGGAGAAATTCTGGTGTTTCACAGTTGGGGACAACCTAAGAACGCAATCTGCTCAAGAGAACATAATTATTCACTGCCTCCCTTAGGAGCCCATGACCATTACCTGTAAACTGGCATGCTAATGGCCGAGAGGCTGTCCTAGATTTTCCCATCCTAGCTGGGGAAAAAGAAGTAGCCTCTAACCTCAGTCTGCCCATAATACTCCCAAACCGCAGAAGAAATGGATAGTTTGTCCATAGGACTAGGTTCTTTGTTGAATTCATCTATACTCAGAAGACTGAAATATTATATCCACAATATACACACCTGGCAACAGATGTTCAATCTTCCTGCCAGTGCCACTGTGGTACCTGCTACTGTCTGGGATATTCACAGAGAAATTCATGGACAAGTCGTTTTTCCTTTAGAGCCTCAGTCTGGCCACTTCACATAATTGAGAACTTTCACTGCAGCTTAGGCCAAGAAAGCAGTCTGTTCTTAAATATGACAAGTGATGACATGCTTCAGAGACAGGATTACCCCTATCAGAATCACTTGGCGGTCTGTATTTGCAGTGAGGGTACTTGTCTTAACTCTACTCTGACCATGACTTTGGAGGCTCTTGAAAATGCCCTTCAATGCCCTCTTGGTGCAGGGCGGCCCTTTGAAGTGAAGCAGCATCTCTGAGTTTTCGGGACTGTGCGCCAGGCTGGCTGCTACACTCTCTGAGAAGATGCAGCAGCTCTTCCAGCAGCTTCCTTCTGAGAGTGAGACAGATGTCGGCAAGAAGGTCATTACTTTACTCCTGTTATGTCTTTTTTCTTTTTCTTCTGAGGAGCAGTCCTCTACATTGCAAAGATAACAGACTGTCAGTGGTGCCCTACCACCAGTGTCCTACCCTTCTTATGCTTTCGTGGACTCTGTTTCCAGTCATTGCCTAAGCTGAGACCCAGCTGCACCACTTATAGAGGCTTTGTCTGATCAGTGGTTGTACTCATACACCAAACCAGTACTAAATTTCTGTACATTCTTCAAGAAGAGGCCTAGGAATGAGCCTCTAGTTGTCTTAAATATATTTATAAATATAAATCCTTTGACTAGAGAAATAAATTATTCCATGTCACACAGTCACATTTGGATCTTCACTGTACTATGATATATCTGTCCCAAAACTAAAAGACAAAACTTAATAAATCACCTAGTCTATTGCTAAACTGGTAAAACACATTCCTTATAAAATAATCCTAAGAAACCCTTCTTGTCTATTTATAGATGACTCTATTTTTCATCTTTTCTACATCACATAAGAAAATATGTTTACCTTAGCATCTGGTCCCAGACAGTGCCATACAGAAACCCTAATAGCTCTGAGCAAACTAAACTGGAAGCTCTATAGCTGCCTCATTCTTCCCAGGTTAATATCTACTCTGTTTAGGCATCTCAGAAATTCTTCCAACACCAATTTCAGACTTTCCATTCTTTACTTTGGTTTCTTTCTATTGCTCCTAGACTCTCTCCTAGACCCAAATTATTCTGATCTCTCTATAGTTGTGAGGCAGCTGGTCTATCAGATTGCTTTGTGAAAGCTACTCCGACTAGTAACTAGGTACTCCAGCTTGCATGCGAGGGACACTTCTCAGGAAGTAGAAGGTAATACATATTTAAAAGGAGGAAATATTGTTTCCCGATTCTCATAGTAGTCAATTTCCACCTGTTCTTAAAACCAGAGATAAATTCTATTCTTAGAAGACCTCACTGAAAGAGTTTTGAAAATATGTAATATTAATATTACATATTAATATATGTAATATATTAGTGGTAATAACTAAAAATTGTGATCCTCACTATAACTGGTTAAGGACCAGCTTAGGCAATGCTAGAATGATATTTTTTTTTTCCTTTGGGGAAGCATCAGTTTGGTAGAAAAAAATTTCTAAGATTTGGTGTAGAAGAAGGAGGAAGGCATTCACCCACAGTCTCCTGGACAACATATTTATCTTGGAGATGGGAGATCCAAATTCAAGCCTTTGGAGATACATGCTTCAAAGGAAAGATTTGAACATGAGTGTCTCACAATTTCCAGCAGATCCTCGTACTAATAAGCAATAGTAAGTCACTCACATGCTCTCTGGCCCATTGACTATTTACTTAATATCAAACAGAATGGCTCCAAGAAGAGAGAACAGAGAGAGTAACGTGGACTTTGTTGGCCAGTGATTAAAAAGCACTCCCCTGGGATGCAGGTTTGCTAGGGTTAGAATAGGACATTAAACTGACTCTCCCATGTTTTTATGAAAATTTTCCCAGGGCTCATTTTGATTCTGCAGCAAACCTAAAATGTATTCCAAAGTAACTTTTTTCCCTTCAAAATGGGATTCTTGTTTTCTTTTCAGCACACAAGGCCTCACTGCAGTGTCAGGCATTGTGTGTTCTTCTGTCCTCCCTTCTCATGGAAAACTCCCAGATCCAGCCCACATAAGGAGATTGCAGTACTGTTACACACACACGCACACCATCCTCCCTTCTTTCTTTTCCCTCCTGCTTAATATGTCTGTTCTTTCATCTTGTCTTTTACTGGACTGTACAATCCTCAGGGCAGAACTGTAGCTCCTAAAATACTGATGCAGTCCCTAGCACAAATGATCCTGAACTTGGCCTTTGGACACTACTAACACAGTACCAGTAGGAATAATATTTCATCCAAGTCTGCAATGTGAAGGCAGATTTTCTAAGTAGTGCACTTTTAATGCTGTTATCTTTATGAGGGCTTGTTCCTCTTTGATCTGTAGAACGTGATTCCGTTTAACAGATTTGTCCATTTTTATGATTACAATTCACTTGTTCTCTTTTGAAAGCTTCACTCCCTCCACCACAAACACTTGCAAAACAAAATGTTTGAGATGCCTGTATTTTGTGGATAACATAATGCCAGTTTTGTATAAACAACAGGGTCATATAATGCTTCCTTTCTCATGCAAATTATGCAAAAATTTAAACAGAACCAACAGAATTTATTCCTCGGACATCTACCTTTTTAGAAGTGTTTATGGGCTGTATGAGTGTTAGTGACAGCAGACTTTATCCTTAAACGTTATAACCCCCTCTGTCCTTTCTGTAAAACTTCCATTTAAAAGAATAAACCTAATATATGCATATTGACAGGGCAACATAATCTTGTATTATTTCTTGTTTTATTTCACAACTGTTTTTCCATTAAGATAATATTTTCCAAGGTAATAAAAGGGCTTCTCCTTAACTTTTATGAGATGGCTATGTAATATAAAATTGATTTTTTTTTTTCCAAGGGAAATTATATTGATTCAGAAGCTGTTAAAGGAGAGGTGCTAAAAGTTGGAAATAAAAGCTGTGAAAACCTCCTCTTGCAGTCAGAATCAATTCTATGTACGGTTCCAAGCGATCTGCTGAAATCCAACAGTGAGCTAAATATAGAGGTGAGGTGGCTACTGTGCACTTGTGATATTAATGTGATTTTTAGTATCAATCCCAGTGTCACTATGGAACCTACAAACCTTAAATATAAGCCTAAGCCTATGTTTACAGGGATATCTCTATCCCTGTTCGTTTGGGATTGATATTCAAAATAATATTGATTATTGAAGAAGAAACGTTGTTGTTGTTGTTGTTGTTGTTGTTGTTGTTGTTGTTACCTGTCTGTATGGAGACTTTTTGGAGCCTTAAGCACAAAGTAGGGCCTAAACTAAGCACAGAAATAAAAAGATAATTCTTAATCCAAAGACAAGAGGCAACATATGGGGAAGAATGTGAACTATAAGGACTGACGTAGCTTTACTTTGAGTTCACAATTCCTTTTTCAGGCAAAAATATGTGCTGAGGACAGTAGGTTCCAATCCTTTCCAATCCTCCACTTTCTATAATTTAGTTTCTTTTTTTTTCTTTTGAGATCAGATGCTTAGGACAAATGTTTGAGTTTTAATCTCTATTGTTCTAAATGTGGTTTCAGTAGAGTCATTCAGAATGCTATTGTAGATTTAAATGGTAGACAATTTTGACTAACTGATTCATAAAATATGACAGAAGTCTTTCAAAATCTTTACATCTTTTAACACATAAGTATGGAAAACCACAGAGGGTTGAGTGTTTGGGGTTTTTTTACATTTAAACTAAGTTTGCTGATTACAGACTCTGAGTCATTGGAAACATTGGAAATTTTGCCAGTCATCTAAGTATGAGTAGGATCAAAGTCTATATTATGATTTTCATTCAGATCGTAAGCTCTTTGGAGCAAGGACCATCTTTTTGTTCTATGTCTTTATGACACTCACCTCAGTAGGACTCTGGGCCATGAATGGCATTCCTATGTGCTGCTGCAGTCTAAGGAAATAATAATAACTAATTAACTTTATTCATACAGCAAATATTATTTTATTAATTTATGTAAAATAGTATTAATTTACTATAAGAAGTACAAATTCCATTTCTTGGATGTATAGCTATAAAATTAGACATAGTTCTGTACATCTCCTTTTGGCAAATCTGTTTCCCAAATCTGCAAATGCATAGTTTCATATAATATTTGTGCATGTGTTAGATTCTATACCTATTCATATTTTTACATATGCAGCTGGGACTGGAACTTTATTGACTCAGCTCTACTATGTGATATTTCCTTAACCTCTAATGTGTGTATGTATTGTGAATGTATTTCATATGGCAGGAGAGAATACAGCATAAAGGGGTTAAACAAGGTTTCTGCTTGTTTACTGGCAAGGAGTCTCAGAAATTGCAGTCTGCCCAGCGAGGAAGAAAATTTGCTCTTTTGATGGGCAAATCCATCATTACAGTACCCAAAGGAATGAATTCCACAGAAGGAAGAGAAAAGATGGCCAAAAGCATTCCAGCTGACTGAGCCGGGGCCATGTGACCCAGAAGAGTTTTTCCCCATTAGCTGCTTGGTGTTTGTTTCGGTGTTGATTTGTGGGTGGGGGGGGTGTTATGTTTTGTTTCTTTAAACTGTTGACAAGCTAGCAACTGGCAAGGGACAGGATCACGTGACCTTGGGAACTAAAATGCAGGCACACTGTCAACAGAAAGGGAGTTTGACGTTACAGCGTATTTATGCCAAAAGGACACATATTAAAGACATTTAGGCTATTTTTTTAACCTAAGCCTCAGCCCTTTATTCATAGCCCCACGTATTTGCTTGCACCATTTGAGTAAAAGCATGACTTTTTTGAATTAGCATCTGGTAGCAGTGGGACCCTGTTTTTGTGTGCGAATTATGTGCTGTGTGTGTAGTGTAGCATCTGTGTAGCTGTGTCACTACCAGAGCTCTTGAAAGCACATAATGAACCATACGAAGGTAGATCTGATTTCACATACAGTAATATAGTCATTGCTCCACTCCAAGTTTCTTCTCTCAGTGGAGCATCTTGAAATCAAGATTTAATTCACATGGTACATTTCCAGCTCATACTTTAGTGCTAATAGTGTAACTCTGACTTGCCTTTTAAAACCTTCACAATATCTATTTTTTCTTTGTTTTTTCAGTGGAAGCAAGAAGTTTTGTCAACAGTTATTGGAAAAGTGCTGATCCGGCAAGATCAGAATTTCACTGGACTGATTGTTGGAGTCGTTTCAACATCATTTTTAATTTTGATCTGTTTGGTGGTTTTCCTCTGGAGGAGGAAGAAGAAGCAAATTAAAGGTCCATCATAGTCAATTCTGTCAAATAATTCAGTTGTTATAGACTATATTTTAAAAACTTATAGCAATTTATGCTGTGCTAAAATTCCATGCAACGCCCTTCTGTAACCTCTCAGCAGAAGTTTCACAATCTGGTCCAGTTTTTAGTTGCATTTCAGTCTCTGGCTGCTGCCTGAGTTGGGTGAAGGGCCACAGTGTGCCTAAATGAGAAAGATGTACGAGGAGCTCTGAGCTATTACAGAAACTTAATAACTTTTCTTTCCCAATCAGCCTTGGAAGAAGGGATGAGTAAATGATAAACCTAGAACGAAGCGTACTTCAGCTTCATCCGGTTGCCTCACAGTCCTTTGGGCTGTATCTGGACTGTGCAAGATGCAGAGCCCTGTGGTGCCCCGGTCTCCTATTCACCCAAACTGGAGCATGCTCCCTCTGGCCCCGTGTCTGGGTTTCCTTTCCGTTGTAACCATGCACCAAGCAAGGGGGGAGAAGGAAGGGAACTAGCATAAAACTAGGTCTTTTATGATGTGGTATCATGGTCAGGTCATCAACCCAGCTCCAGAAGCTTCGAAGCTCTCTTGTATCTTCCAGCATAGCCATAGCCCAGGAGCTATGGATAGGGCTTTAACATGAGTTACAGCAAGTCTCGTGCTGCTCAAATTGCTAAAGCTCAGCTCTTGCGCATGTCTGTCTTAGTAGTTCCCTGAGCCTTTCCCCGGCAGAGCAGGAAAGCCTAACTTAAACCCACAGGAGGGTTCCCCAATATTTCTTTCTCGTCCCTGTTCAGATCTGGGAAGTGATCTAGTGCGCTATGATGGCAGAGTACACACTCCTCATCTGGACAGGCTGGTGAGTGCCAGGAGTGTAAGTCCAACAACAGAAATGGTTTCAAGTGAATCTGTAGACTACAGATCAACTTTTCTAGAAGGTTAGTATCTTTTATGAATCTGCGCAGATGATGCCTTTTTAAGCATTCTGCTTTTCAGCTGTTTTCAGATGGTAGCTATTTCGACTAAAATCTTAATTTCAATTTTTTATCTGGTCTATCTGTGTATCCATTGTTCAGGACATTCATGTGCTGACAGAACTGAGCTTCACAGATGCTCCCCAATATTAAGGGGCAAAGGATTTTAGTTTTGTTGTGCAGGGGGAGGAATATAATAAAATATTATTAGTATTATCACTGTAAAAACTCACAGAAAGTATATCTGTAAAAATTACTATTCTCCACACTTAATTAGGAGCTGCTGGATACCAGCATTTTGTGTTATCATGAGGTCCATACTATGGGCAAATCCAGCCTGCAAGTGATTTTAAGGATGACATCAAGTGGCTCCAGGTTTGGTGTGTCTCTGTGACTTCATATATAGTCATTATAAATCCGTTCTGTCAGCCCTACATGGGAAATGGAGTTCTGTAAACAGATACTCTTTTTCTCTGTTCATGTATCTCCTATAAACCCAGGAAAGTGGCATGTTGTATGTCCCAGAAATGTTAATTTAAAAAATTAAACTAGGGGGGCTGTGAAAACTGTCACAGTTCGGTTGAGGTTCATGTGTCCTCGGAGGCCGGGCTCAGAAAACACACTGTTTCACTTTCAGGTCTTTGAGCATGAGGGAAGAATACTTTTATGCTAAATACATTTTTATGCCTTATAACACCATTTTTCTTAGTCTTGGTATAGGTATAGTCTGTACTATTTCAGATGCTGCTGTATGCAGCTTAACAGAAACCACTCAAATCAGGCCAGTTCCCAGTTTACTTTATGATTCTTTAATTGCAGCAGTCAGCTTGCACAGGATGTTTCTTGATTGAAGGATTCCCAATGGAAAAGGGAAGCCTGTGACAGCGATTAGAAGGGAAAGTGATTGAGGAGTTGCAACAGAGACAAAATTATGCAAAAATCCTTGGTGGAGGGTAAATCTCCAGTGATCCTGAGGCTACCGTGCACTGCCAAAGCACAGCAGAGAATGCACCAGAGAAGTAGATTCATTCATTAAATATCCCTGTATGAATATTCAGTTTAATTACTGTAAAAGAATAAAATGATAGGAACATTAGAAAACATGCAGGCTTACATGTAGCAGCTATAAAAATTGTTTGGCAACCCTGGCTAGAGTATTTTACCATGCTTATTAAATAGATATTTGCTTTTGGTAACATAAATATGGCTTTGTAAATGGAAGAGTTTGTATTTTTGCTTCTAAATAGAGCAGCACTGAGTTTTGCTCAGCACCTGGAGCAATAACAATAACGTTATATGAAAACTTCCCATGTTTTATACATAAATATAGAAAGCATGTCTGTGCAACAACTCTCTGATAAAATATCTGATAATTTTTGTTGTTAAATTTCCCCTCCTCCCTTTTTTTGTCCCTGAGCAAAATTCTGCTCATTGACTCCACTGGAATGATTCTAGATTAAAATTGTTGTAATAATAATTTAGCTCCTTAATTCTATCACACAAAATATTAGAAAAAGCTTTTAAATGAAAGCAATTTAAAATACCTAAACAATATGTTGTTGACAAAAATAATTTTCTCAGATAAATACTCCTTGCTTCACAGAAACATTTTAATTTCTGCTATTTTAAATTAGCTGGCTCATTTTATTTTCATGTTTTGCACCAACTGTATTATCTTCAGCAGTTACAGGATATGAATCACCTCTAGGCATTTCCCTGGTTGAATATTTACCATTGGATAAATATAGCTAGTCACCAGCAGTTTGGAAACCTTCATGAAATGTAAGGTTCCCTACCAAATTAGAACCTGACAATAATAAAAGTTCCGTATTTTTAATTGTTCACTACTTCCTCCTCTCATATTGCTGTCATTTTCCATTTTACTCTTGATACTACTAATCACTAGAAATCCCATAAACTACACTTGGCAAGAAGCATCAAGGCCTCATTCCATCCCCTCAGAAAAGCAGAAGTTTTGCCACTTACTTCCATAAAATCAGCACTGATACTAGCATAAGTTTCTAGTGACATGGTTTTCCTGGAGTTTGGCAGATTAGCAATGCATATTTTCATTTTCCCTTTGTGACTGAAACTTCTGCAAAGCCAAGCCACTTCCAAACTGATAAACTCAAACCCTTGCTCACCAATAAAATAAAGCTCTCTGTTTTCCAAGGAGAAGTCTGAAAGGATTATAACAGTTTCTGTTCGTCTTGCAGACCAGTTTCCAAGCATGTCTCAGAATGGCTCGTGCAGACCGGCGCAGTATCCTCATTCTGACCTCTCCCCAATTCTGTCCAGTGGGGACTCAGATTTAGCCAGTCCACTGCTCCAAACTAATGTCCACATTGATATCAGTGCCTTAAATCCAGACCTGGTCAAGGAAGTCCAGCATGTGGTTATCGGTGCTGACAGCCTGATTGTGCACTTCAGCGAAGTAATAGGACGAGGTGGGTAGCGGGACTCTTACCCAGCAAACTGGTGTTCTTTTTGCACAGCTGTTCATTATAAAACAGTCCAAATATGGTGGTTATATGCAGGTTTCTCAAGCTTTTTACCTCTTTCAACACTGCATCCCCTCCACCAAATCAAGGGGAGAGTAAAGGGCGTGTGGCCTTCTAAGTCAGATGAAGGGCTGTGTTGGAGACAACAGCAGAGAGGGGAAGGAGTCTGCCATTTATCAGGGCTCCTTTGAACCAAGAGACTTGCTGGTCCCCCTCAGCTGTCTCACTCCCATTTCATAGCCATGTGGGTCACAGGAGAGGGCAGCTGGGGCTGCCGCCCCAGGAGGCCAGGGAGCAGCAGGGAGACTGCAGCAGAGTATCGCAGGAGCCTGAGGTGCAAGCCCTCATGGCAGAGGATGCTGAGGCGGAGACCTGGTGATCTTAAACTCTATGCATGAGAGCTGGGAGGATTGCCACATGACATTGAAACCTCCTGCAGTCACCAGCCGCACTCAGTAAAAGTCAACGTGGGGCAGTGAAATGCACATGCCCATTTTTCCTCTTCATGTTTCTTCTGTGCCGCTTTCCCCCACTCCTAGGTCAGGAATTTCCTTCACTGCTTGCTTCTTCATAACACAAGCTCTCTGGTCCCTCTGGTTCCTCTCTCCAGCTCAGGAATAGCTCTGTGTAACTGCCAATTCTCTTCCCTTTACTTTTGTCCCTGGTATAGCAAGTCCCCTGTTTTCCTGACCTTTTCCTGTCATCCTTATTCCTTTACCTCTTCTTCAGCAGGTTCCCTCCCTCTCTCACAGCCCAAATCAGTATTTCAGTCAGTGGCATTTTCTAAAAGCTATAAGAACCTATCAGTAACTGAAGTGGAATCTGTGGATTTTCAGTACTTCTGCAGATCACACAGAAGAGGTCTCCTGTTGAGTATCAGAAAACTGATAAAAAATTGGCTATAAATGATATTCCTAATGTCTCTTCTACAGGAAAATAGCCACAAATCAAATAAACAGTCAGTGTTTCCCATCCATGTATTACACTTCATCATCCCCAAAGCAAGGGTGGGCCTTTTTCTTTTCTTTCTTGTTTCAGAAAAGGCCAAGCAATTCCCATTTTTAAATGTTGAAAAATATGAAGAATGACACCAATACAATTAACCTTTTTTAATTTTCTTCTAGAAGCTAGAAATGAGCCAAAATCAAAAATATTTCAGACACACCCAATCCAAGCTTTAGGATTTGTGCCCAGATTCCAAACGATCTGTGGTCTGAAGGGATTTTAGCTGCTTTTATAAAACAAACATTGTGTTAATTTTACCCCAAGCCAAAATCAAAGCCAACTGGGCTCTGACCAGCACTTATGACTGGAACTTAAGTAGAATTATTGAAATAGTCTTGTTCTCTCTGCTGAGCTCATACTTGACAAAATTATTTTGCTTTCTAACTGCAAATATTAATATTAAAAAAGTGCCCAGTAAATGGTGCATTTGTGAAGGAAAACAACATTATATGTAAATAATTTGATCTGGATAATTTAATGCCTATGCCTGGAGCTCAAACTTCTCTGTTATTCCCAAGCAGGTCAAGGTAAGCTCTAATATGGGGTTTCCCCACTCTGCAAACTACCCCATTTCCTTGACAGGAAAGCACAGGATCAGTAAAGATTCCTGTGTCCTTGACAGTTTATTTCACTGCTTAGACTATCAGCAAGGAGGCAAGTTGTGCTCATCATTTTTAGTGATAATTCCCACTAGAAACTAGGCCATAGTAGAGACCATAGACTCACTGAAACCACACACTGCCTCCTAGTGATGTGGTCAATCTGTGATCAGCAGCAGCAATTCCCAAACTGTTATGACCAACTCGTCACTTTTAACACTCAACACTTCCATGGCACAGCAAGGAAGACCATAAGTCCACAGTGACCTCCTTGTACAGCGTTCAACTGAAGACACCTAAAGGCTGTGCAGTTCTGAGGACCACGTAGCAGAGGCTTGGGAACCACCAGTCCAGTGGTCACAGTCAGTTCCTTCTAACTGCTCCTTTGGGCCTTCCTGTGCCCTCCTGTGACATATATCCAACAGGAGAGTATGGTGGGAAGGCGCTGATATGTTTTTTGTGTGCATAGTCATTATAAGAATATGAAGCAGTTGTGGCGCCAGCCTTGTCATTATTTATGCTCTCTATCTAGGTCAGGAAATATCAGTTATGCTGCAAATAAAGTTTTCTTTTTATGTAATGGTTGTTTTATGTAATTCTGCTTTTATGTGTTAGTTATAAAGTATACTTGCAAGTGTTGGGAATTGGACAGAAATGGAGTGTGATCACTTTGTTAAAGCATAATTGTTACACAGTGGAAAATACCAGAAAGCTAATTTTACTCATTAAAGTTAATCCTGCTCATTTTCTACACAGGACATTTTGGGTGTGTGTACCATGGGACATTGCTGGATAACGATGGCAGGAAAATTCATTGTGCTGTGAAGTCACTGAATAGTGAGTTACATGTTTAATAGTGAGACATTACCATAACTCCAAAGATAACCAGGGTGCCTAATTAATTACAGTGAAGTGTACTTTCATAAACACAAATTCATAGTTGCAGCTGGATCAGATTTATCTCTGGAGCAACTCCAATGACTTTAGATTACCATGAGGCATTGGTATATATTTTTTCATCAAATGAAATGCCTATGTCTTCTCTCTACAAAGAAAGAGATAGAAGAAAATGAGGGAAAGGTGGCGTCATTTCCTATTCTACCGACTATTTAAGATTTATTTTTGTAAGTTGAATTGCTAAACAGCAGGCAAAGCTGCTGCAAAAGCAGTAACATACTATACCAGAATTTATTCAAGGCTTTACTCAAGTTTTGCTTTTCAATTCTAAATCATTAATACTAAGAAAAGGAGAAATGGAATTAACATTACTAACAAACAGTGTATTTGGTCACTGTAAGAAAATCTATGCACATACCCTAGTTGTAATCTGGGAGGTGGGGAGTATGTTTGTAGTTTATCAGTACCAGGTCTGCTATGCTATGATTCACTGTAAAGAAATGAACTGTAGTTTGATTTTTTTTTAATTTTAGTTCATTTTATTATTGGATTTCTCAGGGATTACAGACCTGGAAGAAGTAGCTCAGTTTCTGAAAGAAGGAATAATCATGAAAGATTTCACTCATCCCAATGTCCTGTCGCTCCTGGGAATCTGCTTGCCCAGTGAAGGATCCCCCTTAGTCATCCTTCCATACATGAAACATGGCGATCTTCGAAACTTCATTAGGAATGAGACACATGTAAGTACATAGTGAGGTCTACCAAATGGTGATGTAAGTCTAGCCACTCCCTGTTCCAACACCACAGGTTATAAACTCTAATAATTACATTACATGTATAACTTGTTGCTCTTACTCTACCTTAACCTTGGGCACTTGCGAGGTCAGCACTGAGCCAGACCACAGTGCTGCCGCTCCTTCCCTTCCCCCTCCAAATTCCTTTCTAGAATGTTTCCCAGAAATTATCAGCAATAAGTATTTCTCATTTCCCATCCATAAGCCTCTTTATAAACAAATGTGTTTATTAGATTTAAGTCAAGGGGCCCAACCATCTGCTGGTATAAACTGGCATCTCTCTGTTGACTCCAGTGCAGCTGTGCCAGTCATCACCATCTGCTCTTCTATCTCAGTACATCGCCTAGATAAGATATCTTCATGTCCAGATAAATACTGTTACAACTCCTGTTACTATCAATATTTTTCTTATTATCTTAACAAAGAAAAACAGCTATTGCTGTACAAATTATGAGTACTCTCTTATCAGTGATTTTCCCAGTTTTCATTAAAAGACTACAGATTTCTCAAAAGTGCCTCACTGCTTCTCCCCAGTATGAGACCACAAGTCTTGCCTCAGGTAGTTGCCTAAGCCCATTTTATAATATAGACTTTCACCCATTTTGCAGTGCTGTGATAAAGGGACTTGTGAGTCACTGGGATTTGGCCCCTATCTCTATGGCACTCAACAGTAGCAGTAAAGTAGAAACAAAAGCTATGCATGAATTCTGACAAATTGTTGGAGGAGTTAAGCTTTCTGAGGAAGGGACCGCTTCCCTTTTCTGTTTGTTCCATTCCACAAGTACCAAAGACCTTGTCTGTGACAAGTGCCCATGGGCTTTCCTCAAATAAATAGAATAATAACCCCAGTTGAACAGTATTGTTTCACAGAAAAAAATGATATGGAGCAATGTCAACAACACAAAAATCTGTGGGAGCTTACTATTACATAACAGGTCATGCTGCTGGATAAAAGAGTTACAGGTTTATATTTAAGATTTTCAGTAAGTTCTCACCAGTGCCTTGAAGGCCTTCAAAACATTTACCAACCTCTGCAGAAAATCTTCCTCCTGGTAACTGCTAAGGTCTCATTTGTCTTTTCCGTGGCATCATACTGATGATAGCTTAGACTCATTTTGCTTCAAATAAGACTTCTTTCTTTCTTGGTCATTTCCAGCTGATGAGCTCCAACTACATAGTTAGCACCTTCTATTGACTTAAATCCCATTACTCTAAATTCGCAAATGTGAATTTTGCATATCAGCTGTGATGATGATGAGAATCAAACATACTCTTCCACCTCTCAGCCTAGGTCATGCTGGTTATGTTGCAAACTCCACCATTCTGGAGTCTATTAGTTTTATTGGTTTCTCAAAGTGTGTTTCCTCACTGGAGGTAAGAACTTGACCTAAACTTATGCCAGTTTTATTATGAGCACTGGCCTGTCTTGATCATTCTGGTGGCAAGACAGGTGGGTCAAAAGCTGAAAATCACAGCAAAAAATGACAGTCTACTATTTGTCCTTCTGCATTCACTGTATCACTATAAGTATTACAAACATTTATATTTTACAGAACCCAACCGTAAAAGATTTAATTGGATTTGGCCTTCAAGTCGCAAAAGGGATGAAATACCTTGCAAGCAAAAAGTTTGTCCATAGAGACCTGGCAGCAAGAAACTGTATGTAAGTACACAAATCTAATTCCAGCCACACATTCACATTTGTCTGTGTAAGACAGTAAACTGAGGTAAATGTAAGCTTCCGGGGTTCTCTTTTTCAGTCAAAATAGGTTTTTACATTGTTCAGCAATTACACTGATGTTTGTGTTGCATACTGATGAGCTACTCAGCTTGCTAAAGGCACACTTCTTACACATAAGCTTTTGTAAGTGTGGGAAGTAAGAACAGATGAGGTGAAAGTGTAGGCTCTCAAAATCATTGGTTAGAGAATTTAAAAGAAATCTCCTAAGGGAAGTTAAATTGCCGTTGTCTCAACTTGCTGTGCTTCCACCCAACCTCTTCAGAAGCTGCATGTCTCGGCTGCCGCACCTAGCAGTGGGGAGAGGAACACAGTGGAACTGTGTGAGAAAAATGAGAACACAAACAAATAACAGGACCTGACAGTAATCTTTCATTACATGAATAGGAGCTTAGTTTGGCTCAATTCTACACAAAAGTTAACATTAAAAATTAAGAGTATGCAAAGAATCTGACTAGCTTCTGGGTGGCCAGACAGTCCAGTTCACACACAGGCTTACTGACACAGTAGTTGCTGATACTGCTGTGCTGATTCATCATCTATGATGTTGTGAATTAACGAGATCCAGTATTAAATGTTAGAGCTTATTTTTAGCATGTGATAATTTGGAACTCTGTCTGCAAAAAGGTTATTCACCTGTGATACTAGAAATTTTGTCTGCATTTTCTTTTTCAAAGTGTGCACACTTGTGCGGTTACACAGCCTCTGAAAAAAACATTCCCTTGCACCTGCTGTTTTTTTAAGGGAGGAAAAAAGGGACAAGCAACATAATTTTCAGGTTTCCTAAGAACAAAGGAATTGGGTTACTAGGTAAGAGTCCTGGCTCATCTAACCCAAGTCCAAGCAGTGACCACAAGATACTTCCATCTGGCCTACCATCTTTTCTTTGGAGGAGAGGGGACCAGCTATTGGGAGATCTTACATCGCCTTAGCAACTGAACAGCTGCTTTTGTACTTCTATATGGCCTAGCACTGCGGAGCCCGGATAGCTGCTGCCGTGTGAGAGGAAGGTGTAGGGTTGAAGGCACACGCTCCCCAGTGGCCATGCGCAGTCCAGCACACAGAACCACAACTCCTGCCACAGCAATGATGTCCATCAGAAAGGAAACCAGAATACGGAGGCAGCCCCCCATGACTCTATTCCATTATCCTGAAAGAGATGCAGGAAGCTGCTATGCTGCTATGGGATAAACTGCTTCCTGTTGACCCATCAAATTTCCCTCCTATTCCCTTCATTAATATTAGCTTAGTTATTAAATTGGTAAATGAACCAAATGGTTGCACCATCATTCAGAGGAACTTCAACAGGTTGGAGAAACAGGCAGACAGAAATATCATGAAGTTTAACAAAGGGAAAGGCCAAGTCCTGCACCTGGGGACAAACAACCCCATGCACCAGTACAGGCTGGGAGCCAACCAACTGGAAAGCGGCTTTGCAGAGAAGGACCTGGGGATCCTGGTGGACAACAAGTTGAACATGAGCCAGCAACGTGCCCTTGCAGCAAAGGCAGCCAACAACCTCCTGGGCCGCACCAGGAACAGTATCACCAGTGGGGCGCGGGAGGGGATCCTTCCCCTCTCCTCAGCACTGGGGAGGCCACAGCTGGAGTGCTGGGCCCAGGGTTGGGCTCCCCGGGGCAGGAGAGACATGGCCCTACCAGAGCACCTGCAACGAAGGGCCACGAAGATGATTAGGGGCCTGGAGCACCTGCCCTGTGTAGAGAGGCTGCGAGAGCTGGGCCTGTTCAGCCTGGAGAAGAGAAAGCTCTAGAGGGATTTTATCAATGTGTATAAATATCTGATGTGGGGAATAAGGAAGACGGAGCCAGACTCTTCTCAGTGGTGCCAAGTGACAGGACAAGAGGCAATGGGCACATGAAATACAAGAAATTCCATTTAAACATAAGAAAAAAATTTTTACTATGATCAAACACTGGAACACGTTGCCAGAGAGGTTGTGGACTGTCCATCCTTGGAGATACTCAAAACCAAGCTGGACGTGGCCCAGAGCAGCCTGCTCTTGTTGACCTTGTTTTGAGCAAGAGGTTGAACAAGATGATCTCCAGAGGTCCCTGCCAGCCTAAACCATCCTGTGATTCTGTATATAAGCCCAAAACAGACATATGCTGAGGCTGTGTCTCCAAGTAAAATGAAGGGTAGTCTTAAGTATGCCAAGACTCTGTCTATTTTCTGCCAATGATATTGCTTATTAGTACAAACACTAAGCTTAGGAAGAGCAAAGCTAGGGAGACCTTCTGGTATGTTTGAGCTGTAACCAGATCTGAATTCTTACACCTTTCCAGCCTTTCCCAGCACCCATTTCACTATGGACACCCAACACATCCTTAGTTAGGAGACTAAGTTATTAGTTACAGGCAATCATTGAGATAATGATGGGTCCTTCCTTGTCCAAACTGAGAGTAAATAGGAAAGTGATATCTTGATTTGGAAATAAAAATGAGAGGTTTTCAAGGATAAGGAAGAAGAAACAGCTGTGGAAGTAATGATGTAGCACTCAGTATCAAGAGGTATAGGCTATTAGCAAAGATCTTTTTCTACAGAGCTGTTGTTTTAAAAGAACTGTAATTTGAACCGTATTATCAAAACAATATCAGTAATTTCCTGAGTTCATTCACTGGGTTAAATGGGTTTCAAATATACTTTGCTGCGCTTTCTCTTTTACTGTGGCATTAGTTAATAGATGCAAGATAAAGTACTGCCTTCCAAAGTCATAGTCTCAAAAATGCAAGTCACTCATTATAAGCCACCATCATTGTAAATCCCATCTGCTCAGCTACAGATAATACTTTTTGTCATTTCTGTAGGTTGGATGAAAAATTCACTGTCAAGGTTGCTGATTTTGGTCTTGCTAGAGATGTCTATGATAAAGAATACTACAGTGTGCACAATAAAACAGGAGCTAAACTGCCAGTGAAATGGATGGCTTTAGAAAGTTTACAAACTCAGAAGTTCACAACAAAGTCAGATGTGGTAATGTACAAACATATTTGTATCACCTGTTAATTTCTCTCATATTGCCGAAGGCATCTTTCTAGCATTTGGTGAATGGACTAATTCCAAACCAAAGCTTGTGTTTGAATGTAACTTTAGTTCACATAAGAGACTGTTTTTATATCCAGAAAGGGTATTTGTCCCATTCACAAAGCAACAGAAGTTGACCTGATTACCTGTTACTGCTCAGGAAAGAATTAGGAGTTTAATTCCACTCCAAGGGAAACTAGGGACAGTCCAAGAAGCCAGGTTGGAGCTGAACCCTGCTATAGGAGGGGCTTTGGAAAGTTTGACAAAACAGGTTGACTTTGATACTCTTAAAATTTAATAGGTCTCAAAAAGACTTTATTTGCTTTATAAATACTTACTGACTGCCTACAGCAATCTAAATATTACCCAGCTGTTTATGAAGAAAAAAATTATAAACTGAAGTCATTAGTTGGCTGGATCACTTTGTATTTTAGCCATCCTTTCAATCCAGATTCAAATTAGCTTGTGATGCATAGAATTTTCACCATGTATATTTTCTTCAGTATGTATTTACACAGGGTTAATCAGATCATCAGCTCATGTAAATTGGCAGAGCTCCATTAACCTCAAAAGAGGCCAGCCAATTTATACCAGCTAAGTAGTAGGCCTATAGGCTTTTATTTTTCTTTCCTTTACTTAGTTGAGTTTCTCTGGCTCTAATTTAAGTGGTTCCTCAAGTCCCTACAGCATTTATTAGTCCACTCAAAAGAAAACTGAATGCAGTAAAGTAACTTTTCAAAGGGAAAATCCATGCATTTGAATGCTTAAATCTGTCAAACCATATTCTAAAAGTGGAATGTAAAGCTCTCCAACCCAATGATTTATTATTTTTTTCTTTGTTTTCTAGTGGTCCTTTGGAGTGTTGTTATGGGAACTTATGACAAGAGGGGCACCACCTTATCCTGATGTAAATTCTTTTGATATAACTGTTTACTTATTACAAGGAAGAAGGCTACTACAACCTGAATACTGCCCTGACCCACTGTAAGTAAATAGTTTGCAAAACATTCTGCAAATGCTGCTGATTCTGATATTATAGTAAGTGAGACTGTGAGGGAAGGGAGGTTTGTTTTTCCTTTTTTACATGATTTCATAATTGTACACTTTTATTTGAATGGCAGGTATGAAGTCATGCTGAAGTGCTGGCATCCAAAACCTGAGATGCGTCCAGCATTTTCTGAACTTGTTTCAAAAATATCAACAATCTTCTCCACTTTTGTTGGGGAACACTACGTTCATGTCAATGCTACTTATGTCAACGTGAAGTGCATTGCTCCCTATCCTTCTCTTTTATCATCACAAAACAACACAGACATGGATGTAGACACATGACGGGTATGTCTAAAATAGAGGAAAATCCATTCTTAGTAGTATGAACAAAAAGCAAAACATTTTGTCCACTGCTTTTCACTGCCCAGTCTTTGTGAGAACACTGTTGTACATGTTTATGTTGCCCAAGTTGCACTAGTACGAGGACATGATATTGTGTTGTTTAAGTCTATTGGATTCTATAAACCATACTATAAAACAGTAATTTCCAACTATTTGGACAACTGCATTACTTTACCAAATGGAAATCCTTGTGTGCTACCATCCAGGGCTAGTTCCCACAGTTCTCATTAATTTGTGCTCAGACCCAAGCACAAGGATTCGTCATTCATGCCATGAAGGAGGATGTAGAATACCAGCCACTAAGGCTGGAAGGACTATTATTGTTGCATGTACTTTAGGATAATGAGCAGTGCAGACAAATGGTTTTCATGCAAAAGGCTAAGACAAACAATGAGAGTTACAAGACTGCAAAATATATTTTTCTCCTGCACAGTCCAAAATTTGGCTTTGTTCTTTTTTGCACTATATCAACAAGATTTCTTGGAAGACAGGCAGCCAAGAGAACCAGCCTCATGGCAAATGTCTTAAAAAATGGCATGCAATAAAATAGGCATGTCAGCCTTGGCAATCCTCTGGTGTAGTCAGACGGTACATAACATGAAACGGAAAGCACCTAGCTTAAAGCATTCCTAGTGTCAATTTTATTCCAACGTTCAACCACTTATTTTAGTAACACCCTGTATTGACAGATCTCTTATTGAAAAATGTGAGGCCTCCATTTCTTTCAGTAATGAATTAACCACTCTGTGAGAATGAAAACTTGAAGGCATTGATATTAAATGCCAGGCTAAACCCTGGGATGTAGTAGTACAGGCTGCATCATTCTAGAGAGAAAGAGGAGAAAGGCAGGCTGGCAGCCCTAGGAGCTGCTGTCTGGTGAGTCATGCAACAAATAGCTGAAGCCCTGCCACCTACCCTCCAGGAGAGCTGCAGCCAAAGGTGAGGGAGAGACCTGAGGTGCCGCAGCCAGCCCTGACCTAAAAAGACTGTGCCATAGCAGGAATGTTGGTAACTTTTCATGCCAGCCCTAAAGACCTTAGAAGAGTGATCAAAAGAAGAAACAGTTTTAGGCCCCCTAATCCCCCAATCCAGTGAATTATGACATCCATTTTTACTTCTAAATTAGGACCAAAAAACAATGTTGAAAAGAGGGAGTAAATAAAACTTTCATTCGTTAGGAAAGAGTACCGTAGCTTTAGGGCAAACATCACATATCATTTCTGTTCCTGTGGAATTCTGTGCATACTACTGTATAGCTCATTTAGTATAGGATAGAACTGGGTTTGTTGGTGTAAACACATAAAGTATTCTATTTTTATATTGAAAAAAGTTTATTTTTAATGACATTTACAAGGTTTGGTTAGGCCACAAAAATACTGCACTGTGAACATTTCAGAAAATGTATGTCAACATACATGATTCATAAATTGTAGCAACCTTAAAAAAAATACTGTGTAAATATTAAAAGGAAAAGAACTGACTGCAAACACACTCCACCCTAAATATAATATCTCCATTGATGGAAGCCAGCCATTTTAACGTATTCAAAGAGAGATAATGTGGATAAAGAACTGATATAAGGGAGATTTATTGTTCTTAGGAGACAGTGTTATAACTGCAAGATTTATAATGAGGGCAGAGTGTGTAGGCAAACTATGAACAGATAATATTGTATTGTATTTTATCACCACTTTCATTTCAGAAACAAACTTTCATGTCTGCTGAGAGCAATACTAATTGTAGATTGCTCAAGGACAAAAGGCTTTGCTGCAGGCAAAAAAATCATCTCTATGGTTGTTAAAACAGCTAAGGAAGTTTATGACACACAGATTTGGAGAAGATACTCCAAACTTGTACATACATGCTTGAGGAACGCTGCAATGTGAAACAGAGGACATTTTTACTATTTATGAACTTTTGCTTAATAAAGTTAATGTTGTGTCTGGGACACCTGTAAGAATACGTGATTCTGGTAAAGATTTGATGTTAGTAAGTTCATATATCTGCAAAAGAGCTGAATGGTACTTATGTTTATAGTTGTTATGACCTAATAAACATATTAAAATGAATTATTGTAATACTTCATGCTCTGAGTGCTGTTATTACTGTCAACATTTGACCGTTAAGCTGATCGAAGTCTGCATGCTTTTGCTGACTAACATGAGAAGAGCAACCTGTGGAGCTGCACCAGAGAGGGCTAAAGGGCTAAACTTAGAAACATAAAAATATGGAGATTGCTCTAATAGCTCAAACAAACAGTTCAGCATCCTAGTACCCATAACTACATGGGTTTTCAGAGAAAAAAGCAGAATATTCTGTAACGAACAACTATGGCATAGTCTGGTTAGAAAGTCTCTTCTCTAACCACAGGCCTCCATGCAAAGCTTTCAAATTCTTCATGTACTTAGTATCAGGGATGAGCTTTGAAGCTCGTAATTTAGGCATTGCGAAGAGTAGTTGCTTGGCCCAACAGGGATGCCGGTCCTTGCATTCAGCGTCCAGGCTTCCTATTCAGTCAACAGAAAAGGTCCTTTCAAATGGCAATTAAGAGCAAGTAAATATCTTTCCCTATTGCCTATATAGGGGCCTATGCATTTCTAATAGCCAATACGCTACTTCAACAGGCGTGTGGGAATTTTCTTAAGCTAACACACAAGAAACTTTAGGTGCAAATGTGCACCTGAACCTACGTCCTTCGTGGCCATCCATCCCGTATTTCATTTCCAGGAAGCGCTCTGTATCTGTGACTCCTGAAGGAGGAGGCAGTCCTGTTCCCGGAGTCTCGGCTATCTCTGGGGAGCAGGAGTCAGCTCCTCTCTTCTCCTCTGCATTTCCTACCAGTTAGATCGGGTGTCTCCACTCCACGTGTTCAGTGCTGCTTGCAGTGTGTACCCCACACACACTGCAACGCTCCCGTGCTCTGTGTGACTCACCCAGACAACATGAAAAACTAGCTCCTCCTCAGAAGAGCATTTAACATTCAAATATTTATGAGTGAATTAAATGTAGGAATCACAACAAATCTGCACAAAGTCTCAACTGATTAAAAACACCTTTTATATGCTCTTGTAATTTCAAAATATCAAGGAAACCAACATCAAAACACATTTTCTCCAGATTAATTTACTTCTTGACAGAAAACTGATACACCCAGTTTCAACTCAAAATGTAATCTGGGGAAAAAAGGTATTGAAAACAGCAGCTAAGGAAAAAATATTCTTCTGTTGTGTCACAAGCCCAAACCAGCTAAAAGGTCTGACATTTTTAATTCTAATTATTTCCATCCATTTATTTTCCAATACATTTTCAGAATTTCTCTGAAAAGTCGGATAAAAACCTCCAAGCTTTTACTGCAGTCAGATATTAATACCAGGGTCTTCAGTCTAAAATGGCATAATACACAGCAAAACGATGGGCTGAATTTAAATACCAGATTTGTAACGCATTCCTCTGATTGCTTCTCATGATTTTTAAGGGCTGCTATGTATTGTATTTTTTAAAAGCTCAACAGAATCACAAGCTTCACGTGCTCAGTTATAAATCCCAGTAACTTTCTTTAGATCAGGTAGACTCTGCATCAGATCTTCAGCTGACTTTAACTGGCATTAATATTAGCAGTAGATGTGTTCAAAAAGTAGCATAAAACATACCCTGTGCAAAACTAAATTAAAAAAAAAAAAAAAAAAGACTAGGGAATTCCTCACCCCACTGAAGTTAACAGAAATTTTGCCATTGATTTCACCCAAACTTCTTAAGTGCAATATTAACTCATGCATTTTAAATAACTTGCCTATGTTACAGAATATTTTTAATACATCCAACAATAATATCAAAAGGTCTCTAAAAACAAGAAAAATGGGATGCTGTACCATTGGGTTGCGAAGGTTTTGCATATTACTAATTTTCTGTCACTAGTGTTAGGTTTAATCATGAAAAATGAACTTAAATGCCTTATGTAACTACATGAAGAGAAAAGGTATGCTATAATTTTTGTTACAGTTCCAGAAGCAGTATGGGCAAGGAACCGTAAAATGGCATCAGAATAATTTTTAACTTATGAATTAAACTCTCCCTTCAGAAATTTCATGTCTGGAATTTAGCCATAACACTAAAGCTCAGAAAAAGGTAACAGCAAATAAATTGCATCCTAATGGGTTCTTTGCTCACTAAATCAAACATCTATTCCTGAGAAATTCCAATTCCATTATTTTTAACAAATAGGTCATGAACTAAGTATTCCGAGCATCGAAGAAAGACACAGGAAATTTTAGTATTTTGCCAGGTCTGCTAGTACAAAGATTTACAAGAAATTCTGACCTCATAAACAGCAGGGAGAATTCAGAGTAACTTGATTGATTCAGCTGACACCAGAACAAATGAGATCAGTATCTCGCTCTGGAATTGTAACTGTGTGAATTTGCCTTTTGAAATCCCCATCCACCTGCTAATGTTAAAGGTGTAATCACTTACAATGAGACTGCTGAAAGACTGTTTTTCTGATTAAGGTCAAGCACTTGTTGACACTCCATGACCTCCTGAGGGACAGAGAGAAAAGATTTTTATCTCATGTTTTTAAGGAACAACACTTCTTTGGCTGATACCACCATTAACTTAGGTGCTTTCCTTTCCAGAGCGTGCAGCCTCCTCATGACACAATCTGCCACAGGAGAGGCCTTCAGCTGAGTGCTGAATGATGGAAATCCCTGCCAAGGTCAGCCAGGGAGAGCCTCCCAGCAGAAAGGCAATCAGGTGCAGTTCAGCTGAATCAGGCTTAAAAGTGAGACTCTGAAATGAAGACCAGGCTGGGTTTTTATTTTTCAGTTGGTAGTTTATTTGGGGTTAGAAGGAGGGGGAGAGACACATTCAGACTTCTTCCTCCTTCTGTGCCTTCATTGCTTCCTCCCCAGGTCTGAAGTCAGCACAGAGAGCTTTAGGGGTAACAGATTTGCAGAGCCTGCACCCAGGATTACAGAGCTCAGCAAAGGATTTATCCTTTATCCAAGGATTTAAGTGAATGTAGCCAGAAACTGTAGGTTGGATTTGCTATGATTTTGCTTGTGCAATGCAAACTAGAATGCCAACAAAGGGTGGTTGGTTCATTCTGTTTCTCTTGTGCTTTTCTCTCACAGCAGTAAGTATTTTGCCACAGCCTGGTGCTGTTGGGAGGTTCATTAGTATCTGCAGAATGTCTTCTTGCATTCATGACGACAATCTGAGAGAAGAGTCATCCTTGCTCAGGCCTCTGTGGGCTTCTGCAAATATTATGTGCTAATACTTGCCAGACTTCTAATTACCAAGCACTTGTTGAACCCCTCTCTGGTATAAACGACATCTGAATATCCTCCTCTGGATATGAGAAGTGTCGTTGCCAAGAACTTTAGGGTGCATGACCAAACATGGACACCTCTGCCATCATGTGTTTGCAGCACGCTGTGGCTGCTGGCATGCTTGCAAGTTTGACAAAACTGAAAAAACAAAACAGAACAAAACAAAAAAAACTAAAAATACAGTTTGAACCTCAATTGGCTAGGAAAAAAAGGACTTCAGACAACAGTGATATATTCTCTATCTTTTGTGCAGCTCAGTAAAAAATAAAGACAATTTAAGAAAGACAGTAGAGTTGCAGCCTATTGGAGCTTATAAATACAGATATAGTATGGAACTCATAGGGAACATACAATATTATGTAAACATGTATGCCCTAGTCAGCAAATGGGTCATAACAAGGAATGAGTCACAACTCCAATTGTATGCTAATGGTTTTCCTAAGCATAGAAGGTTATTGCTACAGGAAGAACAACCAGCTTCACAAGTTAAACACACTATAACCACATACCTTTTGCATTTTGTAGAGAAACATAATTATCTGAATAGCCTTTTCATTCATTTTCAATTATTGTAAACATATCTTTTGAAATCAGCATGGCTATTAAATTACTAGCCATGCCTATGTGATAGACCTGCTATCTGGCCACAGGAGTCATAATAGGATTCCAAGTATTTCCCTCTAAGATCAATGGCTCAATAATTGTAAAAATGCTCCAGCAATGCTTGTGTCCCCATACACCTCAAAAACCACCAAACTGTTGCAGCTCTTGCCAGAAATTTTGAAGAGCAGCTCTGAATCAGATGGGAAGAGGGTAGGAGTTTTTCAGACCCACACAGTCCCCATGAGAGTTGAATCATGTCACTGAAGTGACAAACTTACCTTGCTGACAAGTGTAAACCTGGGCTGCTGTACAAAATGCAGGTAAATAAAGGGCATCCATTCCAAGACTATTTCTACTTCTTTTTGTGAATATTAAATTTACTTGGAAATATCCTGGAAAAGCCTTTGTACATTTGCAACATATAAAATGATAAAATGTGTTTGCTAGGTATCTTGATATTAATTTATAGCATCAGAGGTTTTTTTAAGATCTTCACAAAAATACAAAGAAAATTATTTTAAAATACGTTTATGTCTTTGTTGTATGTATGAGAGGATGACATTCCTTCACAATATATCTGCCAGCCTATTTGGATAAATGAAGGAAATTCTCTTCTGTCATCAGGTCTGGGCATCCTGAGATAGGTTTTGTTCCTTCTCAAAACTGAACTGGTTGGGGAAGGGTCTAGACAAATTGGTCTTGGATTATTTGGCAGAAACTATAGAGGTTTCTGCAATACTTGAGTGTTCTTCTGACTACTGGAACCAAATTACCAAATACCTCCTCCTTTTTCATGTTTCCAGTATCTTCACACTACCAGAAGGCACCACAATATGGAGGTTCTATGTGCAAATGTTATTTTGGGGGGACAACATTATTTTTTGTGGGCAATCCTCAACAGGAAAATAATGTATGGATGGTGATGGTCAATATACACAAATCTTTATCTTTGTGCTGAACAAAGTATACCAACTCACCCCTTTCCCCATTCAGCCCCTTCCCTACAGTACTTACCACCACTGTATAAAAAATTATGTAGTCCTATATTTTACTGCATAAAACCTTAAATGGTGTTAAAATAGTAACTTCATTGCAGGGAAATTGGTGGCCATGAAGGTTAATGGCCTATACTGAAAGCCACTAACAAATATCCTTCCTTAATGAAATGCTTGGTTTAGATTATATTTGTCATACTGTATTTATGCGCTTGTCTGCCAAGCAGATATTATAAAACAGACTAATTCATAAAGTACAACATATACGAGCAGCATGACAAATCTGTATTTTTCAGCCTAAATTCAGACTATTGAGTTCTCATTTCAGTGAAAAAGAAAAAAAACAACCTTCCTTTACCACCTGAATGAGAATACAGGAACTTTGTTCATTGTTCATACGTTCAGTCACAATCAGGAAATTACAAAGAGTGATGAGATCCAAGGATTTGACTGCTTAAGGTACCCAGTGCTATTTGCTGCAGGTTTAATATCACTCCATCCCCCTTTCTCCCCCTCTATATTTAGTTATATACTACCCCTAACAGCTAGGTCAAATTTTATGAGCAGCATTTCTGTAGCTGGAAGAGCTGTCTCTGGAAAGAAGCCACCTCTTTGGAATGTGCAATTCCTTTAAGGTCTGAAACGCTTCTCAATGTCTTTTCAGTTCCCAGATGTATTGCAAATCCCGTGTATCTAAGCGTAAAGTGATAGACTCATGCAGTTGCAAGGGAACTTCTGTTTAGTGGTAAAGCATAGCTCAGAGGTAAGCTGCGTCAGTCAGATGCAGGGTAATTAAATGCCAAAGCACTGCTGCTTTGGCTTACCTGTGTGTTGCAATGCCAGTGTTGTATTTTTCACATATGTGAAAAGTGTCCACAACTTACATTAGATGCCTATGTTGTGGAGTGGTGCTTTGGAGATACAAAACTGAATATATAATAAATCTCACTGAGCAAAGCAATGCTAGAGAACATGACAGATGATCTTTCGTCAACAAAAATTTACATTCCAAGACAAAGGAAAACTGATAAAAGGCTGTTTAAAGAGAGGCAAATCCATCCTATCTCTGTGATCAGCTGACATAACATCAGTACACTGTCCAACACAAAAGTATTATCTAGATACAGGGATAACAGCAGGCAACTCAAAAAAAATCAATCACCCTGGGAAGAACTGGTTAAGGAAATTATTACCAAAATTACCTGTGAGCTGGAAATACTGTAATGTTGGGAGAATTCCCTAATAGAAATGTCACCATAAAAAAACGCCTCCTTTCTTTTCTTGATGCTTCTAATCAAGCATCCTTTGTTTAAACAGCTAGTGACAAGTCTACCCTGCTATGATAATGAGCACCTAACACCAAGGAGTGCTGAGGACAGCCCATCAGAAAATGAGCAGAAAGAACCAGATTTCAGAGATAATGAGTTTTTCTTTGTAATTACACTGAGAAGAAAAAGTGTAATAAATAGTGCTACCAAGTTTGGTACTTTTCATCAGGAAATTTCAAAGCATTTGCACAGAAATGTAGGCCTGGAAGAAATCTCAGGAGATCATCTGGTCCATCCCACTTCACTAAGATAGGGTGAATACACCTCACCTATGCTGGCAAATGTTTGACTAACATTTTTTCTTAAGAGAACTGTACAAGCTCCCAGGATTAGAAAGCTTCACTATCTGTATAATGCAAAAATTCTCCTTGATTTCTTATCTAAATTTTCCTTGCTGCACCATAAACCTGCCCTTCTTTTTTGCCCTGCGCCAGGGGGCAGAGAACAAATAACTGTCACATTCTTTATGGAAAAGTTTTAACCAAAGATGTTCCCACCTTAGTTCCCTCATTTCTAAGCTGAAAAGTTTTCTTCAGTCGTCACTTATATACTGTATTTTTAAACAATTCAACTTTTTTCTTGCTGGTTCTTCCTAGTTTGTCCACATTTCTTAAGTGTGGGGCCAAGGCTGAACTCAGTACTCTCAAATTTTCATACTACTTTATAGTGCGATTAGGTCAGCAGTTCTGTTGTTCATTTCTAAAGTAAGACATCACTGATATAATCCAAATTGCCTGGAAAAATAAGGTACTAGAGCACTTTAATTGCTTAGAGGTATTGTTCACACACAGATGAAGATTGAGAACTATGGCTCTAGGCACTAACAAGGCAAATTAGTAACTTGCCTGAGGATCTTTCTGATTATACAAATTAGATGGGTGCCACCTCCCCTTTCTTTGAGTATATATCCTACTTTTGTCCTGGGATAATGTCCCTTTCCCCAACTAATACTACTGTGATTACCTTGGTTGAACTATTATGGTCAGGAAAGCTGCCTCACTGAGGGCACAGCTTTCACCCAGAGAGAGCTCTGGCAAGGCCAAGAACAGAAATTCAAATAGTTGCAGCCCCAATCTTTCATCCAGCACTCTTCACTGCCCAATTATTTTCACTTAAAAGAACAATAACTCTCTATGTTTTTGAATGCATATGTATTCTGCTGTTTCACACTTACTTTGTCTCCATTTTCATTGACTTTGAATAGCTTGCATAATTCAGTCAGCCAATGCCAGAGAACTTAGACTCTCTAGCTTCAAAAAGAGTGCTGTAAATCAAAGAATTTCTTGAGATTAAACACTTTTTCATAAGATGGATCAGGCAGCACCAGGCCAAAGCACAGGAGAGCTAAGAATACGAAGGAGATACTGTTTAGAGTGTAAGTAATACGAAGTTATGGCATTTTAAAAGATGGAAACATCGTACTTTGGTAGGTAAGGAAGGATGTGTGCTGAGGCTTAAAGTTTGCAACATTTTATTGACAGTATTGCCAGTCTCTCCCTCATGTCAAACCTGACACATGAAAAAAATGTGCATGAGCCCCCGAAGGTTCCTCTTTCAGACAAGTGCTCTCTGAGGCCACTTGCACCGCACAGTTATAGCTGTGGTCAGGGCACAAAGGAAGCAGAAGTCAGTCTCCCTCCATGACAGATCATACTGTTAATGAATCACACTCCTCAAAGACTGGCACTGCAGTAAAAACTCAGCCACACACTCATTGAACATCAGCTCCCTCTACTGTAAATACATTTGTATATATTACTCTCCCACCCCACCACCTCCCAAAGCAGTCGATTTGAGCAATTGCTCTCTGCAAGTGCTACTCCGAAGCACTAAGATCAATGGAAAAATACATCCTGAGGAACAGACAGACAGAAAGACAGCATGGATTTTTCTTTTCAGTTCTTGTGGTTATAATAATTGGGTTTCAAATCTCTCTGTATGCTGCAAATATCCATCTCTAGTTTGGCTCAAAACTAGGATAAAATTCATGATCTTAATCTAATATCTTACAAACAACTGTAGATTACAGTCTACAAAACAGTCTGCTGCAATAACTGCAGTCTTGTCTTTATTAGCCACAATATTCATTTGTGACAGAAAATGTAATGGTGTGGATCCTAAGCTCTGCCAACCATTACCCTCTTTAAGATGTTTTGTCTTCCTGATAAGGTTAAAAATCTGACAAGTCTCAATAGCTGATGATCATCCCCATCCTTACCGAGGGCTGCTGTTTGTTCCAGCAGAAATTAGACAATTGTAGCACAGCTTAGTAACGTAGTCCCATTAACTGATAAGATTAGCTCAAAAGTATGACTCAAAAGGACAGAAATTGTTGTTCAGTCCAGACTGCATTCAATTAATAGTTTAAGCCAAAAAATATGAGAGGGTGGGTTATTTCAGAGAAAATGAAATATTTTTGTTTTGAAATTGACCTTTTTTAATGTTAGACTAAACAAAAAGTTTAATTTCAGATTGAATTAGTGCATAGGGTTTTACTTGGAATGAAATTCAATTAAAAGATCAAAGTATCAAAAGTCAACCACAAAATCAAGGAAGATGAAGGGAGCAAAGAGGCTCTGAGACTTGCCCAAAAATGGATAGCCAGAGCTCCTAGTGAAATTTTAATGTAATAGAAAGCACAGACACTAGATCAAAAAGAATCCAGGCAACTGGAGAAGTGATCAATAGTCTATTGATGAAAATGGCCCCTTTATTGATTATAAAAAAGGAGTAGGAAGAAGATATTAAATTAATGAGAGGGATGGAGAGATGAGTGCTGAGAAATTGTTTGAATGTTGAAGAACAGAGTCAAGGAAGAAGATGAAAGCAAGAGAAAGAATGAAAATATGATCAAGAAAGGTAAGCTGAGAGAACAAGGAGGCAGGCTGGAAGCACTGGAAGCACAGGGCTAGCAAATACCGCAACATAAGGAACTTGAGAGACAGCCAGAGCTGCCCAAACAGGAGGAGAAAGGGAAAGGAGAAGAGGACACCAGGCTGGCAGTGTGTCCCACACCCGCTCAGAGAGGGAATCACCCTGCCTTGTTTTGGCATTGCATCTCCTGCTGTATGGAAGCTCACAAGCTCATCCTTAGTCATGGGCCCTCTGGAGTCCTGGAAGACAGAAAATGAGAGTAAAGGGATGAAAAGCAGAAAGTGAGTTGATCAATTTAAAGTTGACTTAGTACCATTCCTTTGATAGGAACTAAATAGCCAAAGCAAATAAAGCTGCTCTGAAATAGCAATTGACAGGACAAAATGCAGCAAGTGCATGAGAAGAACTTTATCAGAATTACAACACAACTCATTAATTTGTATCACAGTAATAATGTTACTTTAAAGTTAACACCAATATTTCAAAGCAGAAGGTCTTCTGAAACTCTAGCAACTAACTACAAACCCTTTACAGCTAATCAGGATCACTGCTTCAAAAGAAATTAAACTGTCTCCACCCAGTGACTCCACTGGCATTTGATCTACAATTGGCTTGAAGTTAAAAATTAATTACCCTTCCAACATATTGATTACATGACTATAAACATAAAAGCAAAAGCCCAGAACAATGTACACTGACCCTCTGTTGAAACAGTATGTTTGTTTTCAAAGGGAAGCTAATTAAGACAAGCTCCCGAGAAGAGAGGAAGACAGCAGTAAAACTAAAACCAACAGTGCCATCTAGTGCATCAACGCGCTAATAAAGAGCATCATACAGAATCACGCGAACTATATTTCAGCTATTTCCTGATGCTAACTAAAAGTGGCTGATAAGTGACAATCACACTCAAGATGCCTGAAGTCCCAAGAGGTACCATCAGAGAATACATGACTTCTAGACTAACAAAGTCTAACTTTGTATTTACATTTGTATAATTAATAAAGCTATAAAGATAAATCTGTTTGATTAGTACTGTTGCTGTGAATTAACTGTATTAAAGGTTTTACCCTGACAATAATCCTCAGGCTTCTAGATTGTTTATTTTCAAAAAAATTACATTGAAACATCTCTTTGTTGTCTTTAGATGGCATTTTATAATAATATACTGTACAATAGATTAGAATCTCTGCATATCCCTTGTGGTTTTTTATTAAGTATACATATATATACACACACACACATATTATATATATATCAATGAGCAAAAGTAGAAAGCAAGAAAAGAAAAGGACCATTTTATTTTCTGTAGTTTATTATCTGTTTAGAACCTGCTAAATATATCTCCTGCGAATGGATATATACAGATCCAACTCTTATCAGAACAAAATAAGTCATTAACTTTTTTTGTCAATATGTCACTGGAAAAACCTGTAGGACTTGATTCTAAATCTTTAATCTAGAACAGTCAGTGTCCAACCCATGTGAAGAGTCCTTACAGAAGCAAAAATTTCACAGATTTGCTCTCTGATTTTGTTGACACCCAATTTCATGCTTCATTTAAGATGCACTGTCTCTCTGGGCAATTCAGTGTCCTCTATTATTAACAAATGTTGCCTTTCAGGAACATTGAACACTACCATGGCTTCCTTTTCCCAAAACTCTAAAGTTCTCACAGAGCATCTGGCATCATACTTGGCCCTCTGCACTAGCTTAAATACATTCATTGTCTGTCACCTCTTACCTCAGATTGCCTTATTCTACCAAAGGGAGCCTAAAATAAAAGCTGTATATCCTGCAACAGGAAAAGAAAGATTAGCATCTTGATGCCAATTGCCTCAGTTTCCTTTCTACTCAGAGGAGTCATATTTCACTGTGTTTTTTTTGTACCCGTAGCCTGGTATCAGTAATCTTTAATCCATAGGAAATAATGTCAGGCACATCTCAGATGTCATTTGGCACATAGATGTATACACTATGCACAAAAGTCAAGCACATATCCTTCAGATTTTGTAGTTCAGTCAGGACTGAAATTCCTCTCTACTGCTCATCAGTTCCTTCTGTGGCATTAGTCAAACTATTCCATCCACACCCCCACACCCACTAAAACAGTTTCACTACTTGTTTTGGTTACTCCTTTGTTTCTGTTTTTTTTTGTTTGTTTGTTTGTTTTTTGGCTAACATAAATTCCCATAAACAGAAAAAAAAAATGCAGGGCTGACTTAGTCCTACCCATTTTAGTCTGTTCCCTTCCACCTCACACAGAGGGCAAAAGCAGGTGACACCATGGGCTCCTCCATCACACACAACTATAAAATACCAACTTTGCCAAGTTAAGGCTGGAACAGTTTTTAATGTCAAAAGACAGAGCTTATTAATAGCCCATATGAAGAAAACCTTGCCTGGAATATAGTCCACGAACAGAGACAATCTGTATTGTACAGAAACTGTAAAGGGCAACATGTTATAATGAAAGAAAATGACATGAGATCTGTTTCCTTCTCCTCCCTCCCCTCCCACTTTCCCATTCCTTTCCCAGTTCTTTTTTTTCCCTGAGTAGCAGGAAAAGTCCCAGCAAACAAAGCAGGAACAATGGTGGCAGCAGTAATCTAATGTGACTCAGAGCAAAGAAAAGATTGCAACTAAGAATATAAGGCCAAACCTAGACACAAGTAAGTAGCAATGAAAGGTAAAAAACTACCATGAATGAAAAAATATAGGTCCAGCCCTCACCAGCTACACGAGGGAACAGCCAAAAAACAATATCCAACGCTGCACTATGAGGCAGGTCACATGAGGAAGCTGGATTCAGTTATAGCATGTCTGTAAGTAAGTGCAATTAAGTTTAGAAACAGCTTTTCATGTCAGCATATCAGCAAGCAGCACATGAAACAGTGGTTCTCATATCTGTCTCACCACCTCCTGTCTATCATCATTCCTTCCACAGTTTTTCCTGTGTTATCAATCTTGAACCCTGCCACCAACCAGCCACCATTAAATTTTCAAGAAAACTCTTTGCTTTCTCCTGCATTGCACTTTAAGCATCTGTAAAGGCTCCTTGCTGCCCTTCTTTTCCTGCCTCCCTAAAAATTACTTTTATGTGAGGGCCACAAAAATTTGACAAAGAGTAGTCAGAACAGAGACCCCTCTCAGTCATGCTAAATGTTATTACCTTACATCTTTGGATACCCCACTTCTGTTTGTATCTTGTGTCACCTCATCTTGGTGATCACAAGAGGGAAAAGACCCCTCTTTGTGCTGTATGTCCTGGTCTGACATGAGAATAAAAACAGAAGTTCAAAATCTTCTGGTGAGGAAGGAAGTAGAGCACTGCATTTGCACTAACTTTCCACAGATTGCAAAAGCCTGAACTTACCATCTGGAAATAAATTATATGAGGCTTTCTGTCAGACTAATGATCTGTATCGGTCAGGGATATCATTATATCAGCAACAAGAGGAGTTAAAACAGGCACAGATGAATAGCAAATGCTATTCTCTAAAAATTAGAAAAATAGTTAAAGGTCATGTGGAATACAACTGTATTCCCTTTCCAGAATTAAAAGCATTTTCTTTGGTTCAAAATAGTTCATTTAGATACTGAAATTTAGTGAGTTAAAAATTACTACCAAAATACCAGTCCTAATATATTTCAGTCCCAATTAATTCACATAAAATGCTTATTTTATGTGAAAATAAGAGGCTAAAAAGAGGAAAACTGTAGTATTTTTTGTGAGAGTAAGCATAATGTTTACTCTCATATGTATTTTCTGAGTAGGGAGAAATGAAAGCAGTATAATCTGACACTTAATCTTTATGTTACTTTTGTTCTGAGTTGTCCTGCTTAACCAAAAAATTATTTCTTGGGAGCTTTATGACTGGATGAATTTCCCCTGCGTTTGCATTAGACCTCTGCCAATCCTGTTTCATTCCAGTTAAGAGTTGGGGAGAATTCGACTACCTATCCCTACACCCCAATTTACTGCAATAAAAAAAGAAAAACATAATTGTTCTCTTATTATAAACTCCTCAGGAATAGACAGAATTACTACCCTACCAAAAATCCCATTCCCAGAATGATAATCAATAGTGGAAGTACCTTCAGGAATTTTTATCTCTTGTAAACCACTGAATAAAGGATTCTCATTATGAAGCCTATGAAGCAGATCACAGTGGAGTACAAAACAAGCATGAAATACAACTACGGATAATTCCTGCAGTCAGTTTTGTAATGCTTGTGATATTAGTTTTGCTCTTTGCAGTAGACCTCTGTACCATTTATAGCTAAATTCAGTGAAAAACTAACGCTTCAAAATAAGAAAAGAAGCAAATAAGATGAATGTTAGCTTGAGACCATGAACAGACATATAAAACTTGGCATTCCCCGCTGCACACATGCTGCTCATTTGCCTGTAGCCTCCTCCCTTGATTTCTGATCATTCAGTCTTACCTGAAATGGCCTATGGGCATCATCAACTCCAAAGTCCAAGCGGTGAAAACCCTGCTCTCTTGTAGAGAGAGAAAGACCTTCTACTAATTTCCAGAGAGACAGAAAATTGAGAACAATGCAATTACTATAGTCACATATTGAGTAAAGGAGAACAGTAAGGTAAATTCCTCAGTTTATTTTACACACTAGCTGTTTTCGCTGCTTCCCTGTGTAGAGATAAGAAAGGACAGACCTCCCAGTTAAGGAGATCTTGTGCCCTAAGGCCACAGGTGAGTTCTGTGGTGTAGAGGCTATTGTAAGCCACTTACACCATTGTCTGTGTCCGTCTTCCATAAAACACTGCGGAGAAAAAGACTTTTTAATAGAATAATATGATTTTATCAATACACAACACAGCAACTCCTTTCAAGAAGTCTTTGAGGATTTTTTTAGCTGACTGGGGTAACCAATGAGATACTGCTACTGATACTCTCATGGTAGGCACATCTACTAAATATTTCTTTCTATAGAACTCTTTTATTAAATACTCTTTGCTAACTAGATGAGATGAAATACACATCTTCATTTGATGGTCTGCCTTTCTGTAATAAATGAATTATGAAAGAAAGTGTGTAGATACCACAGAGGTAACAACTATACAAAATCTAAGAGAGAGAGAAAAAAATCTTTTTCTATTTTTCAAAATGTGTTTTCATACAAGACTCAATCTTATGGTCTTTGAAAAAAATTAAATCCTGTTTATTGGAAAGCTCATCCTGAAACAAAGAAAATGAAGCTGGGCTGATTTGAGTTGCTGTATTTCCTCCTCAGATTGACCTTCTACATTAGGATCTCTGTGCCTACTTTGGGATCCTCACTGGAACCTACTGTAATCCCAGTTCAGGTGAGACCTATTTTCATTATCAGAAAAACTGCATAATTTTTTAAATAAAATAGATCTTCTTTCTAAAATGTGAAAACAGCAGAGTTAACCTGTGAAAATGAAATACCATAATAAAGAGCAGCATACAATCCCATTCTATCTTATCAATCAAAACCTTTTTACTTTTCTTCTAATACATGAAAATATTATAGTAAGCAGAAATCTCCAGAAGTTTCATATACTTCCCTTTCCAACTTACTTTCTGTGCAAGTCCAGTCAGTCAGTAACACACAAGAGCAGGTGAGCTGTTGAATAGTCAGCCAAGCAGCAGACACCCATCTGGTGAAGCTACTCTGAATTTGAGTGCATGTTCCCCACATTTTCTGCTATCAATTCACCCAGACATTGATCAGTTGGATTGATGACAGTGTTAGTCCCGTTCATCGAGTGTAAGTGCAGGCCTCATCCTATTTGCACATACACTAAATATGTAAAGCAGTGTCTAGAAGACATTAAGAGAACATGACCATTAGTTTCAAAATATTAGCATTGTTATTGACTGAGTCAGAAGAGTTCTTGTTCACCTAAGAAGTTAAAGTCTGCAATGAAAGGGCTTATTTATTTTCAAATAAATAATGACTTTGTCTCTACAACTTCGGGTGTCCTGCCTCAAAGAGACCCTTTGTCACAAATGGCTGAATACTGCTACTTATCAGAAGCATAATAGCATCTCAAACTGAGTGAGTCAGAATCACAGGTCACTTCTGAAATTGCAAACAGAGAGTTTCAAAAGAAGTCTAAAGTCATGTTCCTGCATTAACATTTGGACATTGTCCTGATTTTCAGATGTATTTAGCATTCAGCACTTCTACTGAGGTCAGAAGCAAGTATACTCAAGTACTACTATTGAACATCATTCAGAGGCCAAAATACCACAAATAAATTTACATTCCTTTATTTCAAAATCTTAACTCCTTTGCTCCTTTTTCTCCTGTCTCTTGTAACATGCAGCACTTTTAAAGATCAGAAGTTCAGAACCATACCATTGTTATGCAGTATTAAGTAACACCGCTTCTGAGGCATGTGCGTCTACAGACTCAGAAATTCCCAGCCCTTCTGTCACATCTGCTTGTATGGTTTACATTTACTGAGATTTTATCTTCGTAAGAAATTCAGATCTATAGAGAGGAAAAGAATAAGGAATTTGGACTCTTCCAGTGAATCTCAACTTCATTATACAAATCAGCACATTTGCCATTTCCTGTTGAAAAATAAAACTGCCAATGTCCCCTTTAAAATGAAAGTAAATAAATCCAGCTAGAAAACTACACTTTTCTTTTCAAAAAGGAATAACTAAAAATATAAACAGGAACCAGGCTCAGCGAGAGGGATGGAAAGGAATTTTTGTGTTTTCTCATGGAGCTTTTTGAAATCAGCTGGCTGTTCTATTATTCTTCTAACAAATTAATGGCCAGGGAGAGTGCTGCTCCAGTTCCTTTGCTTTTCTCAGTTTTACTTCCTATCACCTAGCACCACTTCTGCTTTCTCTTGGTCTTCCCTTCTCTTCCCAACCTGTCCTGGCACAGGAGAAAGGCAAATGAATGTCCTACACCAAAGGAGAGCTAGATCAATTTAGGTTAGAGATATCTCAAAGCTGTCTTAAGTCACACAGTTACCTTAATGCCCTCTTCAGCCATTATGGGGTGCAGAACCATTATACTTTGATCATCCCACCTCACAACCTCCAGTCTCTGCTAATGATAATCCTGCGGTACCTCTGTATTATCGATGACTACTTATACGGCATTCCTGATGTCAGAGTAGAAGCCGCAGTAGAAACAGTAGAGAAATACAGCCCTCTTGGTACAAAGGCCTTCAGGGATAAGTATGTGACTTATGTCCCTGAGCGTGAGTTCCCTGCTGAGCACAGAGCAATGCTGAATTAGAACTGAAGTCGCTTCTCTCTTCCACCAGCCTGGTAACTGCAGCTGTCCTTTGTGCATTTCCTTTAGCCCCCGATCCCCTCTCCTTGGTCCATCACCTTCTGCCCTTCTTTGACCTTTTAACACTGAAAGGGATTTGCTGTCATAACACAGACACCAAATATTTAGACAGCTAGATCTGAACTAGCCACCTCATTGCAGCAAGCCAATAATCTCACCCTAAGACAGACATCTAAACTAGGTCAGATAAATCTCATCCTTGGAGTGCTTATTTCTCCTTGTTGATATAATGGGAGCTGAGGACGACCAGCTCAGGCCCAGATGTCTAAAAGTTAAGCATCTAAAATACCCTCAAATAATCCCATCTTAAATACTTTGTTAAATCACAGACCTGCGAACTGACCCTTATCTTCCCTGCTTCATTAATACCCATTCCAACTTTAATAACTTCCCTGATGCTTTTTCTTCACTTCCATTTAACAGTCAGATCCCCCTTTTCATGCCATCTTTGCTGAATCAAGATCTCCTTTCACTCTAGCTGTACTCTCTCTTCTTTGGCTCCCTCATGGATCCACTTCCATTCTCACTTGAGTTTCTCTCCATCAGTTGCTGAACAGAAAAAGCTGAAAAACAATTAACTGAAGAATCATGCCATAAAATGCCAGAAGGAATTGCTTTAGGAATACCTTTTTCTGCAATACAGGCCATAAGACTGCTCTTAATTCCTCACTGACCTACAGAAAACATCTTTTCGAAAAACAATCGATCTTTATTCTAAAATTACTAGTGCTAGTGCTGACTTGGTAAAATGTTGCAGTAATTAATTAACTGATAATTAAAATGTAAGCTTATTTGTAGACTGAATTTGTCCCGTTTCAACTTCCAATCACGGATCTTGTTATACTCTAGACTGTTAATATCAAAACAGTCTATTAAGAACGTTCTGATTTCCCAATAAGTACTCATAAACCCTTAAGCTTTTTGCTGCTAAACTAACCAGATTGGGTTGCTAACATTTTCCAGTCCTTGATTATTCTTTCAGCCTTTGCAATTTATCAATGTTCTTCTTGAAACCCTATGGCTGTACATATAGTCTGTATGGCTGTACATATAGATAATCTGTGAACCTTTGGAAAACAGGCTGTAAAATAGACATGCTAATGCTCTGCTTTCCAAAGCATTGTCATAGCACATGGCTGTGATATTATTTATTAAAACAAATTTGCCACTAGCACAGACAAATCTTTAAGCTAGCAAGCTTTTCCACAGACACTGTAAACTTTGCTAGAAGAAAACTTTCTAATTGTCCTACTATTTTTCCTGAAAACTTTCATGATGTAATTTATACCCCTAAAATTTATCAGTACTGGCCATCCATCAAACACTGCTAACTTTAAGATACTTTTAGAATACGCTTTTACTACACTGTAGTTCCTTATATTGCATCCTAATTAAACAAACTAGCATAGAGAGAAGTTATTCTGTAATGAGAGATGTTTTATTAGCAGCCACTAATGTCTTTGCTTGATAAATAAGATTTGACAGTACTACATTTCTACATTTCAGAAGGAAATCAAGATTCTTTCATCAGAGAATTTTGGATTAAGTGTTTTTTCAAGTCTCACAACCTTATCAGACAATTCAAAAAGTCAAAGGGCAGGTGAAGAAAATAAATTGGCAGGTAGAGACAGTGCTTCACTTTAAAAGCTAACATTGTAGCCTTTAAATAGTTAATATACTAAGATAACAAAGATAAACAAATTAGGAGAAACTTACCAACACATACCCCATGTGCAAGGACTACAAGCTTCAGAATCAGTAGAAAATGAACTTTTTTGGCACCTCTAAAAATCTGTACATTATTTGGATCATACAGGCATCACTCCTTTCAAAAAATAGTTTGGGACTAACTAGAACCAAAAGTAGATAATCTAGCATGCAGCATTTCATTCTTATCATCTTCTTGTTGCCTTCAGCTCTCTCCAGATGCTGCTGCCATGACTGCCTGCTGAGCCTGCCTTCAAAAGCCTGCAACCTCTTTTTCTCTGCTGAAGTAGCCAACAAGACTTAGGTGTATGTGCTTCCTTTGGTTGCTTTCCTCCAAAATGCTCAACATTTGCTCCCTTTCACACCCTTTGGTGCATTCCCATCCCAGACTAGCAATTCTGTCTCACAAATAAACAAACTTATTCTTGGTTCTTGAATGAGTACATCTGCTTCCATTACCCTTGGCTTATGGGAGAACCAAATCTTGTTGCAACCAGTGAAATAAACTACTAGATTTATTTAAGATAAATCTAAGAAACAAGGGCCTCCAATTCCTAAAACATGGCTACATGCCAAAAGAAAGGCAAATGCAAGACAGTGAATTTGAATTACATAAGGCAAGAGACATAGCTGACTATTCTTGGAGGGGGTGGGGTGGAGAAAGGAGCTGAGAAAACTCCCAAGAATAGAAACAGAGTAGGAAGCTCCAGAGCAAGTCTGAGCAAGATCTGAATGCAACCCTAAGAGAAATAGAAAAAGAGCTTCTAGGGTAAATGTGACAACATTAGCCCCTAGAATTGACCAAAAAAATCCACTCTGAATACCAAGGTAATCATCTAAATAGTTATGACAGGCACAGCCTCTGTGAAAAACACAGAATATGATTCAAAATTAGTGAAGCTGTTGTAAAAATATTATTGTTGTAAAACATACACGTTTTATGTTGTGACAATCTTAAAAACGTCATAGTCAGTAGGAAGACCACGAACTTGCTGAGCAAAGAACACAATAGGACAGTAAGTTGTAAGATATCAACAGAAATGGGCCTCCCACAGAAGGTGAATAGCTACTCAGTCATTCTGTTGACTCTGTCTGCTGAGACGTAAAAAAATCCTAAGTGACATCTAAGGAGGAAGTTCAGTCTCAGGTTTGCTCTAAAGCTGCAGTATATTATAGTTTTCTTCTTGTTATAGTTTTGTTTCCAACACTATTGAAAGGATTTAACATTTTGCTTTTCTAGAACAATCTCATTTGCTTTCACTGTTAAGCTTCTGAACAGCAAGGTTTGCAAACACCAGGTACTTTATTTTCCCAAGATAACGGATCAAAATTGGCAGGCAATCCCCAGGGCTCAAGTATCTGAGACATAGTTGGGAATCCTAGCAATTGGAGCATGCCTCCCACTGACCTGCACAAATCAAAATTTACATCACAAGGTGCCAGGATCTAGGGAGACACTTCCCACAGTAAGGAGCAAGGAGCATGGACACAGCCTTACAGTTCATTCTGGGTACTCCCAGATCACTGCCTGGAGTGCTCTCCGAGAGGCTCAGAGTGGGTCTTGATTCCACCTTTGTCCCAGGAAACAGAACTTAGTACATCCTCCGGATGAAACAAGCCCACACCAAAGATACTTGACTTCCTCAATTTGTCCTCTGAACAGATGCAGCAGGTATCAGATGTTAATTACTTGTCTTGAATCAGAAGAATGAAAATGTAATTTCATTTTTCTGCATTGTTTATCTCAACTTTTGGGGTCAGTGCAAAAGGACAGAGGAAGTGTGCTGTCCAGCTGACCCCTTGCCAGTCTTCAGGATATCTTTAGCACAGAAACTGCATTTCTCTGAAACCATTTTCACAGCTCTGCAGGGAGGCCTCACAGGAAGACTTGCTGTGCTCTTCCTCCCAGTCTAATCAAGGGCCAGGGTCTGGCCCTACAAAGTCAATATACATAGAAATGGCAGAAGCGGTACTGCAAAATACCGGGGTACAAGACTGGTAGATCTATCATGTTTGCTTAGATTAATTAGAACTCAAATAGAAGTCTCTTTAAAATCAGTTTGTTTTTCTCTCTTTGTGTCAGTTAAACACACACTGCTCATCGGATAGATTTGGTAGCCCACAGTGAGCTTCATGTAGTGGGACTAGACATCTACTAAGACATGAGATAGCTAGTTAACAAAAGTGGGGATATTTTGCTGTACTGTATGTGATTGTAGTGCAAATGAACCTTTGATCATTGTGTATAGACACTGGCACATGAAAAAAATAGCTGATGTGGGCGAACTTCATAGCAAAAAGAAGATCCACTGGCTGGAAGTTAGCCATTTTCAATTCAAAACAGTAAGAGGTATGACTTTGTATAAGATGCAGATATACTCCAAGCTAACTCAGGCATCACTACTTTATCCTGCAGTCACTGAAAAGAAATCATTTCCTAAATCACCTCTTAATCTCTTCTTCAATAATCTCCTTAATTTGACCTCCTTAAGCCTCACATCCCGAAATTTGTTGTGCATCCTCAGGATCATTTTTGGCCTTCCTTTAAATTCACTCTAAAATTTCCACATTCTTTCTGAAAAAACACACCAGCACTCCACAACAACACTCAGTCACAAAGTGAAAGCAGCATTTAATCTTGTTAAATTACTCATTTCCCACTAAGTCCTAAAGTCACATTAAAGCACCCTCCAGAGTGCCACACTGAAGATTCCCTTTAATGTCTATCATGACTACACAATTCTTCTCTGAGTCATTCACACATCATCACAGTGATTGCAGCAAATTTCAAGAAAAGACTCTATGCAAACACTGTAAATCCAATAGCCAGATATTTCATCCTACCAGAAAACTATTCATGTTTGTATGACAAGATCTACCTTCTTGAATGATCCTCTTTATACATTTTAAACATAGCAATTTCCTTGGTATATCCCAGCAACTGGCAAATCCCTAGGTCTGTTAAAAATTAACATGAGGATTTCACAGAGCTCCTCAGCTATTTACTCTAAGACTCCTGGGTGGAAGTTATCAACTCCTGTTGTTTGAAACTGTTCATTTCAACAGATGTTGCTCAACATTTCCTCCTGCTACAGACCATTAACTTTTACCGAGTATAACATTATATGAGATGTTCCAAAACCAAACTACCCATAGACCATGCCTTTTCTGCACTACTCTTCAGTATCTTGCATCTAACAATGGCATTATCAAATATAAGGTTTGCTTGCCCTTTATTTTGTTCCTAACATGTTCCTAAGATGTCCGTTGTCTTTATCCTCAGTAGCTACAGATATTTTATATATCTTTTCAACTTTTCTGAATAAGCCACATTGGACAATTTGTATATTCACTGTTTTTTACTTTTACCTTTACATCTTTTGTTTATTGATTTATGGTGTCATCATAATTTCCACATATCCATTTGACTGCAATGACTTCTTGTTCAGTATCACTTACTTTTGCTTCCACGAAATGATCATTTTAAAGCACCTAGAGTGATAGCCTCGAAAAATTCTACAGATTTGGGGAATGTTTTGCTATACTGCATGTGACTACATCAACCATTGTCTATGGATACTCATGCAAGAAAAACACATGATGTGGATGAACTTTACAGCACAACAAGATCGGTCAGCTGTATGTGACTACATCAAGCATTGTTAATGGATATTCATGCAAGAAAAACACATGATGTGGATGAACTTTACAGCACAACAAGATCGGTCGGCTAGAAGTTGGCTACATTCATACCACTAATCATGATCTACTTAGATGCATCTTGGCATCTCTGAATTTTCAAGTCAATGATCATTGATATTAAGAAACTAATATTTTATAAATATTAACAAAGAGTTATCACTGGACATACAATCCTTCCACCATATTTACTTCAGTCTGAAGTAACAATAACAAAGTTGTCCTTACATATTAGAAACAGACATTTAAGAAGTTCACCTCATTCTCTAGCAAGGTTGGGTGGTCTACAGCAGACCATCTTTCATTTAATGAATTAGAACTTTAATTTCTAAATAATTAAGATCCTATTCTTCTGAAATGTCTCTGATCACTAAAGGCCACTCCAGTATAATACACTAGTCCTTTTACCCCTTCTGCCCTTAGCAACAAGGTCTGAACTATCAATTTCAACATCCCAGGCACAAGACTCTACCAACTAACTTTGTTACACTCATCATATTAAAATCTTTCTCAAGTTCCAAATTGTCTTCTGCATTTTACATTCCTATCATTAATGCACAGTAAACTGAAAGATGTATCTTTTACAAATAACATAATGTTTGGGTTCATTTCATAATGCTTTGGAGTTGTCATATATTAGAATGTAGTATAAGGATATCTCTGGCATTAGTCTCCCTTTTTCATTTTATTCTCTCAGCTGCCCTTGCTAGTTTATCATCCAGGAAATTGGTACCCCTACTAATAACATGAAGACTATAGGCACCCAGTTCTATTCCAAGTTTATCCCACTGCTTCACAAAACCCAAACATCCTATTTGACTAAGATGAATACTTTTCATGTACTTTCTACTTTTGATCAAGGAACAGGAAGGAGTTCTTGAAAAGGTTATCTGCCTGTTCTCCTTCTTCGGTTTCCTTTTTAGGCCTCTAAAATTTTTCAGCTTCTATACAATGGAGTCTGTTGCTACCTCACTGTTGCCAGAATGGATCATTATTAAAACAGCTTCTCCTGCTTATCTGTTTTTCCAGCCTGACCTTGTGTTTGCTCCTGGAAGAAAATAAAACTTCCTGCTGTCTGCTGGACCCTTGAAGAATAGTTCGACAATGCTGGTTAGAAGGGAGTCACTGAGGAGGACTATCTTCTGAGCAATACTGGAAGCTGAGAAACATTCCCCAGAAGGAGCAATACTGTATGTATTTGCCTTGCTCTTTCACCATTCCCTGCACATCTGCTACTGGTCACACTGCTGGAACAGGTTACAGAACTTCATTGGTCCAAAATCCATGGTCTGAGTTACACAAATGTTCTCTTTCCTCTATTACTGCTTTTCTCTAAACTTCATTCTACTACCTCTTCTTTCAGTCAGTTCTTAAAAGCCATCGTCTTCAAATATTCCTCTGGGCACCTGCAGTTCCCCAAAGCCAGAAGATATTTTTCAAGTTTCTTATTTCAGTGGTAAGAAATTCCCCATCTATTTAATGTTGTTTCCTCTGGTTAACTACATTCATTTTCTTTGTCCAGTGCAAGAGTACCAACCATTTTACACAATCATCTATTTTATCTTGCTTTGTTGTGGACATTGAACTGAACTTTCTGAAGTTCCTTCCAGCAAACTTTATGAAATTCCAAAATATTGTTGTTTGAAACTTGCCCCCACCCAAACTCTCAGCTTTGCTCTCCCAGCAATAGGATACACTAACCTGTGCTAGGCATGTTGCTGAGCGGATGTCTGAAACCTGGTAATTTTTAGCTCTGCCCACCCACACGGATTTCCAATGGACTTATTTGGATGACTCACTCTGCGCGGCAGACGAGGCGCGC
>NW_020447423.1:20792-68766 GCF_003343035.1 Apteryx rowi | reverse complement strand
CGCCGACTGCAGACGCCCGCGCCGCCCTCAGCCCCGCCTCCCGCAGGCAGCCCAGCACCGGGACCCCGCGCAGCGCCGACGCCGGCCCCTCCACGGCGCCTCCCGCCCCACGGCCACAGCGCAGGCCAACGCTCATCTGTGCGAGGCCCGCAGCGGCCGCCCCGCCCCCGGCCGTGGCCCCGGCCAGGCGCATGCGCAGTCGCTGCGCCTCCCCAGCGAGCCGGAGCGGGGGGAGCGGGGCTCCGCCCTTCCTGCCTGGGAGGGAGGAGACGGGGGCGGGGGCGGCCGGAGCGGCGCTGTTCAGAGCCAGACGGGAAGATGGCGGACCTGGAGGAGCAGCTGTCCGATGAGGAGAAGGTAGGGGCGGGCGGCGGGATGCTGCGCCGCAGCCGGGCCGAGCCGCCCTTTTGTGTTCTCGCTCTCCGAGCCTCGAGGCCGCGGGGCGAGCTCGGGCCTCGTCGTTTGGGGTCTCCGGCAGCCGCGGCGTTTTGTATTTTTGGCTTCTCCCTGCGCCCGGGCCTGTCAGTCAGGGGGCGGGAGGAGGGTCGGCGGGTGCAGGGCTGGGCCGGGCCGCGGCGCCGCGCCGGGCATCCCCGCCGCTCCTTGTACGGTGCGACCCCGGCGGGCAGGAGCCGGTCCCGGCGGGGGCGGGAGCGGGATCCGGTGACCGGCGGCGGCCGGCCGGGAGGGGAGCGGGGCCGCCGGGCCTGCCGCTCCCTGCCGCGCGGCGGGCACGGCCGCCGGGTGACGGGCGGAGGGTGCGCGGGGACCGCAGCGAGAGGGGGAACAGCCACGCAGGGACCGTCCCCTCCCCTCCCCTTCCCCCACCTCCGCTTCCCTTCCCGCGGCCCCGCGCCGGTGCCAGCTGGCTGCTCGGAGCGGCGGGCTTGCGCCCCGGGCCTGGCTCCAGAGCAGACCCGCGGCGTCGTCGCGCCCTCGCCCACCTCCCGCGGTCTCCGGGAGTAGTTGGGATACAGGAGATTTGGGAGATGGGGAAGGGGGTGGGGATGGGCAAGGCTTTTTTACTTCCTCTTAAGAGAGACAGCAATTGGGGAAGTCTGAGGTCAGGGAGCAGGCGGTTTGTATTAACGAGCTGTGTGCCATCTCTGCTTATGGCTGTTGGAAACTTCTCTAAGTTTAAGACAGATTTTCCTGAAAATCTCTCCGAGTGGGGTGTCTTGTAAGACCCCAATTATCAGTGCTCCTTATCTTGTGTTGGATTCAGGCTCATGGCAGCTGCCTGCTTCAGAACTTGGGTGTGGTAGTTTGTGTAGATGATGGTGCACTGCCCATGTCTTTATGTAATGCACAGTGTCATTCATTTCTGATAAAAGCATAGGTTTATATGGCTGTAGAAGCTGCTGAGATGATTTAAATGCGGGAGACATTAACGAAATGATGTTTTAAACTTCTCTGAAGTTAGAAGAAGGATGTTTGAAATGTCTAATTGGTGGTGACAACAAGGCAGGTGTTCTGCGTGTTTGAGGTTAACAGGGCCAAGTTTCAGAACAAGAGATGCACTGATGTGCTAAGAGACACATAGCTCCATGATCTCACTACCTCTTCCCAGCAAGAGTCTTTAAAACTCTGTGTCCTGCTCTACCTAATTCACATTCAAATACCACTTCTGCATTGGTACGAGAAGTTAGGTAACCAAGAAATATATGTAGTAGTCCATTATTTTGTCCTGTAAGAACTTCTACAAAGTAACCCTAATCCACTGCTTTGTGGATAGAGGGTATGCTTGAAAAAACTTTGACTAAAAGTTATTTGTGGTACTATAAGATACAGTGACAGTTTTATTTTGCCTCTGTATAAGTTGAGAAGCACTACCTGTGCTTCTGTGACTGATACAGTTAAATACTGGATTTTCTTCTATCCATTAATTCCAGTTTCTTTTTACTCGCAAAATGAGTGCAAACATTCTGGAGTCTCTTTCTGCCTCAGCATAAGCAAATGGAATCTGCACTTTTCCGCTGTAAATTTAAACTGGCCTCCTTGTAGAGTGCTTGGAGATTGGCAAAGGAGATCTTTTGTTTCCCGTGTATTCTCTAAGTGGGATCTTTCCTACCCCTTGGTCCAGCCTTAGCTTAATGTTATTTTGCTGCCTCATCTTAAAAGAAGGTAGAGGTGCAGTGCTTTCTTATCCATTTTAAAGTTTTAGCAACTCAGAGGCCTCGGGGGGGGGTTTCTCTCTTTTTTTCCCCTGATCCTGTTAAATGCAACTTTACTGCCTTTTCTTCTTTTTTCTTTCCGTTTTTTTCAGTAATGATGCTATTAATTCCTTTGTCTACTTCAGTTGCATATAAAATTGATTGTCCTACATGATTGGAATTTTCCAAGCCTGGCAATCTGTTTTATTGACTAATAAAACAAAGATGGGTAATGCTGCAAACTCTTGCAAAAATAGGCAAATGTCCATGCAGATCTTGTGATACCTAAAGATTTTCAATTTCCGTAGAAGAGGTACTTGCCTTAACTTGAGTTAATCTGAACATTTTAGAAAGTGTATCAGATTTAATATATCTATCCATTCTAAAACAAGTGTTCGCTGTGTACTGCAGCTCCCACCCAATGTTCAGAAAGACTTAAGTGGACAGGTTTGCCCTCTACTGGGCTATTAAACAAGCACTGCATAAGGAAAGAAATTTAGAAGTACATATTCTTACTGCATGTCTTGGAGATCTTGAACCAGTTTTCTTCAGTTTGCCTGATTTCTCATGTCTTAATTGACACTTGTTATGAATGATACAACAAATGTTTTTGAAATTAAGACTTGTCTAGCTCCATACGTGTTCAGTCATTCACTTTTACTGAGCTAAAAAAACCTACTGGATAGTTTTTGAAAAGCATACCCTTCTCACCCATCCAGTTGGGACTATAATGTAAATTTAGGAGTAGAGGTAGAGAGGCAAATGCTTGTTCTTCAGGAGGAGCAAATCGCTCTGTTCCTCTCTACACTTGTTTCCCCACGATATGAAACAGACTAATATCAAGTCTGACTTAGCTGATTTTGGTAGTATAGGTAGTTTTGATAGAAACTTAACGCAGGTCAAAACTGCTGAAATTTGGGAAGGGAAGAAGGTGAATAAAAACACCAGAACTTTTACTGTACCAGACTCATAAATAAGACATCAAGTGATCTAGTGACAGCAGAAGTTCTGAAAGGTCCCAGATTCATGTTTTGCTTCATGTATAGTCAATAGTTTTAAGTGCTATAACAGCAGTAATTCCATCTTGCAGGGGCTATACCTCCTCGTTGCTATCTAATAGTTAGTTCAGGATGACAGTATTTAGTATCAGTTCTAACATAATTCAGGTTTAAAACCTACAGGTGTTGGCATAATTGAGAATACAAAAAAATAGGACATGAATTGGAATAGTGAAAGAAATTGGCAAAAGAGTACTATGGTTCAGGTAAAGAAGCTCTAAAAGCAAGGAAGGAGAAGAGCCAGTGTCCAAAACAAAAATAATTTTAATGTGTGAGACTTGCGTAACTTCTTTTGAACCCCATTTTGTTCTTTAGGTTCAAGCTTAGCATAAGAATTTGAAATTTTGGTCATCTTTCTAGGTGGTGAGGATAAAATTGAAAAAGCTTATTTTTTACATAAACCCAACTAAAATTAATGTTCTGAAGAAATATTTCTAGTAAATAAAACATGTAAGATTTGTGTACAGCAGAAGATCTGAAGTTGGGCCATTGCCAGTGAAAGTTACTGGCTTACCATTCAGAACTAGAGATTTTCCAGTGCTAAAAACAGTGTCTGTGAGACACAATGTTTTGTAGTTGTTTTATTCACTTAGGTCACTGAAAGTTCAGAAGCTTTTAGATAGTTGGTAAACCATACATTTATGTTTGGTTTTTCAGTTTATAAATAAAAAAGAGATGTGAGAGGTGGAAGTCTTGAAGGCCTGACCTCTTAAGGGGTATAGCAATGGGAAATCATCACTTTTGTTCCCTTCCTATGGGTAATGCATCCTCTCTTAACAAGTCTTGAATGCAAAAACTGTGCATTTATCCAGCATACTTAAAATGGTTATGTTAAAACTTAGTAACAATTTTTGCAGTTTAATTGTATTCCAATGTCTGTGCAGATTGTTTTTCTACCTATGGCTATATGAAACTAAAAATGTTTTTATGGTTGTATTAGTGCATATATAAAAGCTACAGTTTATCCTCATGAACATAAGCAACGATGAGTGGAAGCTACTGCTTTTAGTCTAAAAGTTACATTTATTAACATGTAAATGTTCATTGACAAATAGTAGCACAAGTGCAAAACAAGACTAAAATTATTTAAATCATAATTAAAACTAGTGATCTAAGTCCGTTTTGGTGACTTGCCAGGATGTGTTTATTTTACTGTTTTTTTTTATTCTTTTTTTTAAAACTGCTTTGTAGAGAGCAGTGTTGATGGGAGTTACATATCTGTGGTGATATCAAGAGAAAATCAGGATACCTTCCCTTTAGGAGAGAAAAGGGGAGAATACTGGTAGGAAAGGGTAACACATCCTCTCCTCCTCCCCCCCCCCCCATGCAAAATAGTTTTCACATTCTTTAAAATGCTCAACATATAAATATGGGAACATGATTTAAAAAAGGAACCACAGCTCCCTCAGTAAGGTTATGTCTCAGTAGTTCCAATTGTTTTAGGGAGGAATATTGACTCAGGCAGAGTTTAACAACAGGTCAGCTTGCTGTAATCATACCAAAACTCTTCTGATGAGGAAGTAGGGTCCCATTTGCAAAAATGAACCAGCATTGTTTCCAAGTATTTCTTGTAGTACTGGGTAACTTTGTGACTTAGATTTTTAGGTTTGGACACCTGGTTTAAGTAATAAAGATGGGTGTCTTACACCGGCGAAACTTTGCAGTGTAGTTTTGTCAGATTGTTCAGGGAAATCTCACATCTTCTCTCAGTCCTTTGAGATGAAACAGTCTATGCCACTAAAATGCGTTCTTTTGTGTGTGTCACTTTACCTTTTCAAACGTTAATATACTGGCAGCAGAACCCATTTTGCAGATGCAAACCATGTTTCCAGTGAGGGAGGTTCTGGTTCAGTTGTTTCCTTAATGCTAACATAAACCTTTCTCCTGAAACTGCTTTAGAGGCATTAGCAGGCTTGTTTTGACAAAATTTGTCATTTGCTTAATGAAAGATTTAATAAATATGTTCTACCCTATCCATATGTTCCGAACCATTAATTTTTGAAAAGATCTGGAATTCTAATTTCTGGAATTACCCTGGATGAGATATGGAGAGTATAGATGATCAGGAGCAAAATATCCTGGAATTGATTTGAAGGATTTGAAAAACCTCCTCTGGGTATAATTGCAGTGTAATTTGTTACTTAAGGTAAAGTTTTGCAAGTGTTCATAATGTACTTTTTTTTAATATAGTTCATCAGTGTATACTTTGCTTTATATCTAAAGGTGTAACTTTGCTAATGTGTCTAGCAGGGGGCCTTGTGAACCGTCTGGGTCTTGTTATATTTACGTTAAGAATGGAACTGGAAATACTGTAGCAGGTTCAGATAACAGGTTGAAAATTCTTTAATACTTAAATGTGAAAGAACTTAGTTAATGTTTGAGCATATCTTCTGTTTAATTACCACATTTTCATAGCTGTCTTATTGTTAAGTTAATGTTTTTCCATGAGTAAAACATAACAGAAGTTGAGTGAAGGGAGTTGTTTTTACAAATGGGAGGTTAGGCTTAATAGCTGGACTTAGAATTTGGGTAATGTTTTGAGTCAATTCATTGATAAGAATGAGGAAGTTGGGAGCGCTTTTCAGACTGATATGGAATTCAGTCTTAGTATAGTCTTAGTATAGCAGTCTTCCCAAGATCAAGATTTTTATGTACCTAGCTAAGGAACGATAGCATTTTGACTTGGGTTGGAGATGAATTACTTAAAGACATGCACAAATACGCTTGAGACAGGAGGACAGAACAGAAATTTTAATCATTTTGTCTGCTGGAAAATGACAAAATAGTGCTCAGCATTGGCTGAAAAATTGGTCATATACTGTATGTGTAACTGTAAATAGCTTCATGTATTTGTAGAATCATATAGGCTGGAAGAGACCTCTGGAGGTGATCCAACTGCTGCCTGATCAAAGCAGGCCAACATAGATCAGGTTGCTTAGGGACTCGCCCTTTGAGTTTTGAATATCTTCAAGGATCGGGATTCCACAACCTCTCTGAGTAACCTATTCCAGTGTTTGATTAACCTCATGATCAAAAATTTTTCCTAATATTTAATTGGAACTTCTCTTGTTACAACTTGTGTCCGTTTCTTCTTGTTCTATCACTGTGCACATTGGTTTTTGACCAGTTTAAAAAAATTATCTGAAGCTTGAAGATGAGTACAAATGAAACCTTGTATTCCAGGTTTAAGACAGCAAGTGATTTCTATAAACTGCAGTTGATACTTCTTTTGTAACTAGTAGTCTGAAGAAAGTAGATATTTATTTGTGGATTATAATTTGTAACTATGTCATAAAGTGTGTATAAAACACTGTTGCCTAAGCACTATCAAAAGCCCAGTTCTTATTGCCCTCGTGCTTGCAGAACTCTTGTGAAAGGTTGCTACTCAGGAAACCTCATAGTTTAATTAAGATTTTTTAAAAAATGAACCCAAAATGGAGAATAGAACAGATTATTGGCAAATAGAGCAATAGAAGCAGAAACAGTGATTTGTGATATAGGAGATAAGGTTCCATTGCCGACCAAAAGATTCATTAGCCTGTAATTCTGCTGTGAAATACTGTCTTTGGTTGATTTTAATATTGGCAGCCAAAGAAGAATAGGATAAGAAATCTTGCTGCATTATTTAGCGCAGCAATGTATTTTTCCTCTGATGGCTTGATGTAATACTGAGTTCCAGTATTACATCCTGAAAATTCCAGTTTCTGAAAATTAGGTATAAAAAATGTGAACTGATTAAGCAGAAATGAAAGCAGTTTTTCATCATATGAGTTTTTTTTTTTTACCCTTGATTAACAAGCTTCTGAAATAGAAAGCATTTGAAATATTTTGCTCTTAATTTGTTAAAAGATATTAAAGCTTTCAAACTAATAGGTAACTTTGAGAGAGTTTGGTAGGTAATAAGTAACTTTGAGAATTTTAAGACATTAGAAATATGGGGTTGGGGGGGAGATTCAGTTAAGGTGGCACCCTGTTGTATGACTTTTTAATAAAGGAATTTTTCGTAGAGCAAGATCTGATCTTTGTTCCTTTTCTCTCCCCACTGCTTTTGAATCCAGGCTTGATGTGCTTGGAATAACTAATCATAAATAACGAACTTGGAATAGTACAAAGGATCATTTAAAAATTTAGCCTTTGTCATGGAAAAAATGCCTTCCAAACATGAAACAAGCTGTTGTTAGGTTATGATAGATGTCGTGTGCAAAGACTTTTGGGAGAGAGATCTAGTTGCTACACCTGAGGAGTGTGTGTTGAGCTGACAGAATATCTTGATTCTGTATATGCAAGATAACACTCTATCAGGTTTTTTTTCTTTGTGAATTCTCAGTTAGTCATACCTTATGCCTTTTACTGCCCAAACAAAAGTTAGTACTTTTGGTTTGTACTACATGTAAAATTTGACTGCTTTTTCAGTTTTCAGTGAATGATTCTTGGAAGGTTGCTACTTCTGTGCTTACTATCTGATGTCTGTCTGACCTGTGAGTGAAGTATACAATTGCTTACCTTTATAATGGTTTGATGATTGATAAGATTTAATAAGTTTATATCAGACCAATGAATGCATTAGGCCTTCTTCAAATCATCGGGGAGTTCTATTTAGCAAAGGGGAATGGTAGTCTCTAGCTTACTTCCCAAACCAATATTTTAATTCTTGGGTTGGTTAGGTATTTTGGGGTTTGACCCTGTAATGGAATAGGAAGTACTGAAGAATGACTCTTGAAAACATTTTGAGATGTCAGCTATTTAAAAATATGAGTATATTCTCCTGAGACTGGGACTTAATACTAATTTATTGGACATCTCCCCTTTTCTCTTTTTCGATTTTTCTTTTATTCTTTAAATCTAGGAAGTCCTTTGGAAGTTAACTGAAAGCACAGTAGATGGACAAGAAAGGTTTTTTTGTTTGTTTGGGTTTTTTTTTTCTGAATTATGAACATAAGGAGTTCTTAATCTCTGAAACAGCTCTGATATTTTTCCAGTTACTTTCACATATATGTCTGGGAAAAGGGCTACATTAATGACAAAAACCTGAAGTAAAAACACTAAAGAAGAGTGTTCTGTACTGCAAATTTGGGATATGTAGTGCCACCAAGAGTTTTGGAATAGCTTTCATATGTATGTGGTTTTCTTGGCTTACTCATTTTCCAGCCAACTATTGACAAGACATTTATAGGCTTCCAGAGTAATATGACTGTGGAAAATTAATATACTGCAATATATTACACTTTCTGTATTATAATTACCAGTAAAGTTTTCCCATTCAAAGCTTTTAGTAATTGATGGTGATATCAACCTGAAATTTCAGCTTCAGATCTTGATCTTTTAAGGTTTGCAAGCAAAACATATTTGTTTAACTGAGTTGAGACTGATCCAGTTCTTCTATAATGTTCCTGAATTAAAATATTCAGTGGGCGTAAAAAGGTGTCAGATCTGATACGTTTGTTGACACCAACTTTATCTATGCAAAATGACGTGTGAGATTAATCTTCCATAATTTTTTTTTTCTAATTAGTCATGTATGTCATCCAAGTAACATTTTTGCCTTCATACTCCTCAATACAATAACTTTCAAAAATCCTGTTTTTTTTTCATCCTGCATTCCTCCATCTTAATGATCTGGTATATAAAGCAATACTAAGGTATGGACTTTTGTACTATTACACTGCTGTTGAGAGATCCAACAGTCAAAACAATCAACACCTTTCAAAATCATTTTTTGAAAACAAGTCTCATTATCCTAGTCAATTCAGACAGAATACAGCTAGAAAATCTCACATTGTGTAATATTTATTTTTTGTAATACTACTACTAAGTGCTGGTACTGTTGCATACTATTAAATCCTTGTCTATTTATTAAAATAGTTGGGTTTGGTTGGTTGGTTTTGGGGGGGGGATTTTTTTTCAATCCCATATATTATGGGGTTTTCATCCTCTGGAGTTATTTGGATCATTAGCAGTCTCTCTTCCTTTTCTCTTTATCCTTACATTTTTATAGAATTTCAAGCTTGTTAAGTTGGTTGAGAGAATATACATTCTACACATATTTAATGCATCTTCAAACATTAATATGAAGGCAATGTATGTTCAGTTCAGCCAAAGCCAATAGGCGTGGAATATGCCACTCCTTTTGTATGCCACAGAACCACGTTTTTGCTGAGTTTTCTTCCTCAGCTATCCCAGAGGCAGAAGTGAATTGAATTGGTATGCTGCATTTTTCTGCTGAGCTTGGCGGCAAAGCAATTGCAACACTGCTTTTCATATTTCTTACCTCTCTGCCAGATTCAGTGTTTTTGCTCCATGTTTGTGTGAGATGCTGCATATATCGGGATGCTTCTTAGCTATACCCATGAGCATGGGTGAAGTTTCATGAGATGCTGAGAAGACAGTTCACTGTTAACGCGGGATAATCCCTTTCCCAGACCTGTTCTTAGTGCTTGTCTCGCCCTTTGAGGCATTGCTACCAGTTTAGTAAGATGAACAGAAAGAAGCAAAAATTATCTCAAGTCCTGTTGATTAGTGAAGTGAGTTGGTTGCTATGTTTCTGCCGCCTTGTACAGCTGTTTTTAGTTAGATCGGTTTGCTTATCTGGATACTCCAGAACTATAAAAGCGCTGATGATGCAAAGGAGTTTATAAAAATAGATTGCAGGGCTTATTTGGGAGGAGTCGGGGAGATTATTACTTTTGGTGTCAGTGGCAATGTAGTCCTAGATCAGTTAATGCCATTTGTGAAACACCCCCAGCTCTCTTATTTTTAAAAGATGTATTGTAATTGCTGGTGGAGCATCCTGGGAAGTATCTAACCTAGGAATTTAATGAGCAATTGGAGCCAATAATACCAAGTATCTAGGTCTCTGAAGGAAGCCAGTTACACTTTTGTAACATTTTATAAACATTGAAGTGTTTGCAAACTCAGTACTTTCATGTTTGCAATATTGACAGATCATCAGGCACTGTATCTTACAAATGATTTCTGAAGTGGCTGATTGAACCTTAGACTGTGTTCCTTGGCGGACTACATATGTGAGTACAAAATGAGTTTTGACTGGCAGCAGATGTCAGAGCTGTTCTATTGCTCAGTAAAGCTGTGTAATGAAAAATAATGACTCGGCTGAACTCAAAACATGGTAGTTTGAGTCAAATTCAAAACTCAGTAAAACTAGAGAGGTCTTTTGTCTAATATTACTCTAGATATTACTAGCAGGATCTCTCAATGAGTTACATGTTGTTGTCAATGATGTGAATATTGACAGCATGTGAATGATAGGGTCTTGAGAGAATTGAGACTTTTTCATCTCATTTGAATCAGCTTAACTATGTTAATATTTCTGTGACTATGGGCTAGTTTTGAGATGACGCTGAAGCTGCCTGTAAATGGAATTGAGTGGGTCACAGCTAAGCCATTTGCCTAGCCATCAGCAGGAAAGCTTCCTAGAACCAGCAAGGAGAATGGTGGCAGATGGCATGACAACCGGGAATCGCTCTTTACTGTTCCCAGAGCAGAACCAAAGAGCTCCCTTGTGGCAAAAAGTAGACAAGGTATTGCGTTTAGCACATGTATAGGTTGTTGACCTGCGAGTGTGAGATTTCTTTTATTTCCTAAGGAAGCAAGGGCTCTCATAGGAATCCAGGATATAAAAGACATGATACATGATGCTTTGCTCCTTCTACAATGCTTGCTAAATTCACTGATAAAAATAACTGCTGAAAGAAGCTCTTTCTTTCCTTGTGATTAGCAACAAAGTTTTTTTAGGCCTTCTAGAGTGGAAATGTATTGTGGAGGTCTTCTATTGTATTTTTTCAGACTTTGTGCAGTTTTTAGGTAACTAGGGCTTTTTATGTGTACTTCACTATTTCATTTTTATTGCTCTAGAGCAATAAACTTTAATCTGGTATGAGTGTACAGGAAGGGTGGGTCTCCCTGCTGCAGTGAGTTCACAGCTGAACATAAAGTAAGTGATGAGTAGGAAGGAGTAAGGGCAAAGTATGTGATTTCACAGCACCATGCTTCTTACCAGCACATTTTTCCTGCACAGTGTGGCTATTGAGATGCTGTCAGGGTGCCTGACAGACACAGCCATGGTGCAGTAAAGTGTGTTTTAAGCTAAACTTAAGTTTTGGTGCCTCTTTTATTGTTGGGTGTACCTTAGTTGATTATCAGGAAGGAGCATATCTTAAAGTTGAAGCGCTGCTGTAGCGTGACGTTGTCAGAGCTCCTGCGTTTTTTGTGAGCCCTTTTTCATTACCATATATAGGCATGTACACTGCAGAAGGTCAGGCTTTTTCAACCAATGTCAGTTTCCGATTTGCCAGAAACAGGAAGAGTGGTTTTGGGGTACTTCAAGTCACTGTGCTTAATGTCTTTAAAATAAAACAAACTTCATAATGTCTCAATCTGGAAATGATAGACGAGTAGGATCTATCTATGTGTCTGATGACATGCCTTGAGAGAAGATTAGATTGCAAAATAAGGCAAAAGTATGGAAACAAGGCATATTTATGGTAACTTACACCATCCTGTAAATTGCTACCTCTGTGCTTGTGTAATCTGGTGTCTGCAAATACTGTAGTAACTGACTGTAGTTATTTTTTGATAGACCAATTATTTTAATCTCCAGCAGAACAAAATCTGCATAATATCCACCCTGAGCATATACAATAAACTTGTCCTTTTCTCCATCTCTTTTAAGCTTCTCAATTTGTATAAGTTAACCAAAAGCTTTTACTTTATAAAATCAAAATGCTTGTAATTGATGTGAAGATAGCATTTGGTTTCACTTAAACTGAGAAGGTGAATCTGACTAGCTCTTAGCTACTGATATCTGACTTGAATTTAAGCATGCAGTGATGACTGCAACAGATCTATATGTGAAAACTGGGTAGAGAGAGTGCCTGCTGTAGTGAATGCTTCCCTTCCGAATGTTTTCAGAAGTCTTTTTAGAGTCACTTCCTTTCAGCCTGTGCATGACTTGTGCAGATTGATGTTCAAAGTTGTAAGAAGTTGCATAAAGTTTCATGAAAAATGTAGTAGATTGGGTTTTCGTCATTCGGTGAATTAAATATGGTAAATGCGCAATTCCATAAGTAGGTTTGTGGTAAGAGCTGTTTGCAGACCTGTTTTTTGTGAACCTTTCATCATCAAATGTTCTGTCAATTTCTGGCGAGCAACTATGCAGACTTTTAACTGAAAACAGTGGCTGTGAATCTAATTTCGGAAACTACAGCAATTAAACTTAAAACACCATCTAAAGTTTATTTTGGGGAAAAAAGTAGGGTAGTAAGTTCAGAAACTCATGGTATGTTCTCAGTCCTGGTGTTTGAGTTGTTTTTGAAAGGAATACTCAGGTGTAACCTTTTTTTTTTTTTTTTTTTGTAACTGATGCACACCAAATTTTTGTACTATGTAGAGAACGTGCGGTTCTCTTGAATGAAAAGGTTTTGTCTTTTAGACTTTTAAAGTGCTATCTTGTTTCTCTTTGACTTGTTCAAATCAATTGTTCTAATCAATTTTTAAGTCTCACTCAAAATATTAAATAACCAGTGTTGGTTTCAATTATAATGCATCTGATTGAAGTGCTTTCCTTAAACGTTTTTCAGCAAAAATAAAGACAGCTGAGCCAATGGCTTGTTGCTACCAACAGGGGGAGATCTTCAGCTCGTTGAGGCTCATGAAGGCATATGCTTTTATACTTCCGCATTAGTCTAGTTTTGGAAAACAGAGGAACCTCCTTTAGAGCATTTTTTACACTGCTCATTCTGAGATACTTTTGCAAAAATTCAGTGGCAAAAGAGAAGCCATAAGTGGTTTTCAGTTCGTATTTCTTCAGTGAGGATCCTGGATTTAATTTTTATATATGGGCTTCTTGTATGTATCGTTTTGGGAAATACATTTTTTCGGATAATTTGATTTAACTGCTGAAGAAAAATGGGTTAATTTTAAACAGGCTTCACAAAGGCAGGCTAGCAAAATGCAAAAAGCATCTTAGCTGACAGTCTCTAAATTTCTGAAGGCATGTTAGTTTACTTGCTTTTGCCAGTGTGAATATACTTTACACTTATCTGAGATATTCATTGCAGATTTGTGTGACTGTGCATATCAATCCTTTTAAAATTGGTATTGAAGATGAATTATTATTCTGAAAAAATTCTTATTGGGGAATCTAATTTACCAGTAAAACATTCATTAAAAGCAATATTTCGGTCAGTCTGTTCTGAGGAAACATCTATTGCTGTTGAATTCTTCTGAACAGATATTGCTCATACTATAGCTAATCTGACCAGTAAGAATGAAAATAGTTCTTAGTGATACCTGGAAAAGAAGAAAACCAGTTTTGCATTACCAGAACGGTTGAAAATGAAGTACTGTTCAGGTTATAGCACAGGCTTCATGTCTCACCTTATAAATCTTAGTGGTTTAAAATACACTGTCATTTAAAGTGCAATTTAGTATCCAAATTCTGCTTAATTTCAGAAGGCCTCTACTTAGCTGCTGCCTAGCCCAAAACTGATGGACCTTTTATTTCAAAACTCAGAATGTCTCTATAGGTCCTGCTTTTCTGCACACCCAAAGCTAACGCAGCCTTAGCAGGGTTAAGCAGTGTAGTCTGCATTCTGAAGTTGAGTCAGAACCTAGAAACTTTGTTCCCTCATCTTAATTTTGAAGACAACGCTGAAGCAGTCCAGTGGTCATTCTGAAAGCCCTCCTAAGTGTCTGCTCATGAGTGTGAAGGCCTGGATTCCAGTCTGATCCCAGACTCCTTTAACTGGTTATTTGTTAAAATGAGGCTTCTCCTACATGAGTGCCCTAATAGTAGGTTAGCTATACTTTGTCCTTTGGATTGCTGAACATTGAGCTGCTTTCTGTACAGAGTGCCCCAACTTCAGCAGGAGAGACATGGAGTATGTCTCCACTTGGGAAAAGTGCGTAGACTGGTGGTTGGGATAATTCCCTGGCTAACACAGATGGGTTTAAATTTCTTTGGATCAAGGAGGCAGTCCAGATCATGCCTCCTGCTTGTGTGGGCAAGTGCTCCAATAAGTTGCCATAAAAAAAGATACTTTTACCTTCTCTGTCTCCATTTTGAGAAAAGAGTAAGCCTTATGGCATTTATCTCTGTATAATGCAATTTTGTGTTTACATGTGAAGAGGAGTTCTGGTTTAGGTATTTGAGTAGCAGATAAAGTCTGTCTGCAGTCCAAAATGTAGCACTTAATCTAGAAAGAAAGTTAGAACTTGACAGCCCTTCTGTTTCCATTAGGTAGCTCTGAGTGGCTTTATGCTGACTTCTAGTGAGCAGGAAGCTGCTTGACTAGTCACCTGGGATCTCATTGAGGTTTGAATTCTGCTAATAGGGCAGCTAAGCTCTCTCTTGAGACAGTCTAAGCTTGAGCCTTCTTTCCTGGAGACAGTTGCCTGAAACTTGGGCCTTCCAACGCATAAATTGCATCTCCCAGCTCTTTATTGTCATAACTGAAACATAACTGAATGTGTTAGAAATGCGATAGTACCAGAACTGTATTTCCCTTCATTTGAATAGTTACATAATATCAAGGATGCTAGAGAGCCTTGAATTTCTCTTCAATTTAGATAGCTGTAAAGTGTGAAGAGTAGTAAACTTCTTGTCAGTTTGAGTTGAAGTTAGGAAGACAATGTCTTTTTTATACTTGGAGTTCTTATACTCTTAAGAGGAAAAGAAGAATGTATGAAATCAAGTCTGCTGAGTGACATTCCACAAGTAAGGTAATAGTTGAAATGTTTTAAGGCTGCTTTGCATCAAAAAAGTGGCTTTGAGTTTCTTTTGCAGGCCTACGTGGCTGTGCAGTGAACCAGCCTGGGGAACTGATCTGATAAGAGGAAAATAACCTTTCTAATTTGGCTCACTGTCTAGCTGTGTGTTTGGGCAAGCACAAGGAGGGAGAAAGCCAGGGCAAGTGCAGCTACTTTTAATGGCAGTGCTGGCTTATGCTGTGTCATATGTTCATGAAGTTATGGCTGAAGGCAGTTGCTTGAGGACTTGCATTAAAGAAGTTAACTCTCGGGTTTTCAGACCTTTATCTGCTCATACTGTGCTACTAGGAGGCCTTAGTAGATGCTGTTGAAATTACATGCTTTAATGTCTCCACAAGTATTTTTAACCTTCTTTAATCTATGGATTACTGTGCAGCTGTAGACCTTTAGAAAGTTTAGAGCCATAGGATGTGTTGTAAAATCCAAGAGAAGCTTTGAAGTTTGAACATTTCTTGGTCATGGTTTTGGGCTCTCTTAGAATCAGTTTGTGGATTCCCAGGCATCCATGGGCTGAAAGTTGAAATATATTGTGAACATATTATTGGTCCTATTTGTCACATTAATCTTTTCTCTTTGCCAGTAATACAAAATATAAGAGTGACTCAGTTCCTCTTTCCACTTCCGTCGCGTACAATGTCCTCTATCTTGTTTGAAGAGGTAGAACTTCATGTTCTGTGTTTCTAACAAAGACAGTATAGTTAAACAATGTGAACAAATATATGAAAAAATGGGATTTGTACGATGCTTTATCTGGACATTAAAGCTATATAAAGCATGATTGGTTTGAATAGGAATAAATGCAAGTATATACAACTACATAATTATTTTTATATTTAAGGTGCGTATAGCAGCAAAATTCATAATTCATGCTCCTCCTGGGGAATTCAATGAGGTATTCAACGGTGAGTATCTGTCTGCTCTGTCCATGCATTTAAGATATACCCAAAATTGCGCTGAAAATATCACTTTCTTACTTTCCTGCATTTCATGCAGCTTATTTTTAGCAACTCATTTGCTTTAAGAGCTATGCAATTCTGGTTTTGTAGCTTGGCATTATGATCTTTGCATTTAAATTCTGAGCTGTCTTGTGACTGCAAAAGTGGGAAAATACTGCTTTTCTTAGTAATGTGAGGATGAGCTCTTTTCTGTTTTTAATCGGTCATGAATTAAGTTATTAGGGTTTTGATTTAGGAGATGCATGTACTCTCTTTTTCCAACCTTTGATAGGCAGAATTATATTTTTCAAGTAAAATTAAATTAACCGAAAATAAAATTTATTTTTTTAAAGGGAATATCATTACAAATATTTAATCTTGAATATACATAGGACTACTGCTTAAAGTGGCAATGAACATTTTATTTGAATATTAATTCTCTCCAAACATTTTTAACCATTAGATTCTGATATTCTGGGCAAGATTTTGGCCATACTACATTGTACTAATATATAGATAAGCTGTAATGAAACTTGAAATTAACTTCTCTCAGTACTTCTTTCAGAACTTTATTTAAGAGCTTCTTTTTCTTTAAAGTTTGTCATGTTTTCTTACACCAAGATACACAGGGTAAGAGGGCATATGTTCTGTAGCTCTAGACTACAAATAGCTCTGATTCTACTGATCTCATGAGGAAATAAGTTTAGTGTACTCACTGTTGTGAGCGGGAGACTGGAGAGAGCTTGAAAATTTTTAAAACTCTAATATGTTTAGAGGTACTTTAAATTTTCTCTTTAAATTTGTGAGCTTTTTGAATGTAGAAAAATACTTCAAATATATCCCAGATATATTGATAAATATATTTAACTTCTATGATTTGGAAATCTTCAGAAGAGTTACAAATGTCACAGCCAGACTTATCAGTCCTTTAACTCTGGTCTTTGAAAGTTGAGCATTTTAAATTCAGATTTATAGGTGAATAGGATTTTTTTTTCCCTCCTGCTGCTTTTATTTCTTACATGTAGTTGCATTAAATTGTAAGGTGGTTGTTATTAAAATAGTGCCTAGTAAATAATAAGTATGTAAAAATAATAATTTACTGCCTAGTAAATATGAAGTCATTTTGAAGATAGTCTTGACTTTATATTTGCATGTTTCTTTTATTGTTCTCTGACTGGTAAGTGTCATAAGGAAACAAGAACAAAAATAGTAAGATAAGAAAATTAAGTACAGCACATACTGCAACATTACAGTTGTCAAAATATAGCAACCATTACACTCAATATCATGTGCTTTTTGAGTAGTTTACATCTTAAAAGTGATCTTATTTGAATCTTGTGCTGTTTCCATTTAAAACTTCTCTAAAAACTAGTTTGATGGATTCCTAGAGCTGTGACAAAACCGGTAGGGTTTGGCTTATATCTGCTTACCAGATTGCGTTTTAAGGGATCCATTTCTGTACTCTTCTCATTAAGTCATAATTATGCAGTATGAAGCTATAGGTTTCCCACCTAGTAAACCTGTACAGGTGTGGGCTGGTTGGGGGAAGGGAGGGGGTAGGTTGGTTGTTAATGTGACTGAATTATTTTTCTGAGCTAACCCTACTTTTATGTTGTAAATACCTCCTTCCAGATGTTCGGTTGCTGCTTAATAATGACAATCTTCTCAGGGAAGGAGCAGCCCAGTAAGTACTCAGTTGCATAAAAGAAGAATGTTTTTCACTAAGACTTTCACTGCCAGTAAGTGATTTGCTTAAAAAGATGTGTGATTGGCAAGTAAAATCCTATTACGTGCATTGTCAGTCTTTTAATCGAGATTAAATTCTTGGCAAAGAGGAAATATAATTATAGTAACCTAGTGATTAGGGCAACTGTCTTGGAAATGGGAGACCTGGATTTTGGAACTGTTCTCCGCCATTTTGGATTTGGTTTTCTGTTTCTTGGTAGGTGTTATAGGCCCTGGACATTGGCATCTATAAAGATGCTGCTTCCTTAGACCCTACTTTTTACATCAAAATATTAAGCCTACTGTATTTTGTACCAAAATGAATTTTATCTGTAAGAATGAAGATGTCTAGCTTCATAAGTTGGAACCCTGTGGAATTCAGATTTTATCTGTTCCCCCACTTTCTGTGGGTTACTATAAATCTTGGGTGTCTATTTATATCAGGTTACTTTTGAACATGAATCTTGGTGTAATGGTTGGAATCTATAATATGAGCACTGAATGAACCAAGGTGGTTCCAAGATTAGGGGGCTTGCTGGATAATGAAACATTTTTTGACACATCACTGCCTAGGTTTCACAGCAGTTAAGGAAAAAGATGGTGCTTCATGCATGTTTTTGGTTGTTATTTTTTCCTCTTACAGTGCATTTGCACAGTACAACCTGGACCAGTTTACTCCAGTAAAAGTTGACGGTTACGATGAACAGGTATGAATACAATGAAATACTTGTAATGTTCCTTAAGTTACTAAAGATGTTCTGATATTTGGACATATATCTTGGCAAGAAAATAAGAGGGTGCACGTCTTCCCTGTAAAGTGTAGAGATTATGGCCCTCCAATAGTACCCATTTCATAAATTAATCATTTAGAGCACCTAAGTAGCTTTAAATTTCATTCTACAGTGTTGTCCTGAAATTGGTTGGACTTGATACAGAACTATAGATGCCATTTGCTCTATCTTTAGTACTGAAAGACATGATTTTATATATAAAATGTTTTTCACAGCAAGAGTGTAGGATTCAGGATTTTTCTGTGACATGTCAGCCTCCTCCTCTGTTTCTATGTGCAGACTTTGTTTAAAATGTGAGTCTTTGATTGGATATGAGTAACTTCAGTCAAATGTACAATATAATTATATTTGGCAGGGTAATTTTTCTTCATTATTCAATGCTAAGTATTGTTAACTAAAATTTTGTAATACAGGTTTTGATAACAGAACATGGTGATTTGGGAAATGGAAAATTTTTGGATCCCAAGAACAAGATTTCCTTTAAATTTGATCACTTAAGAAAGGAGGCTACTGATCCTAGGCCGCATGAAGTTGAAAATGCCATAGAGTCCTGGAGAAATTCAGTTGAGACAGCAATGAAAGCATATGTTAAAGAACACTATCCAAATGGTGTCTACACAGTAAGTACTAAAATATACAACCACTGTATTATTAGCATAGAATAGACTAAAAGAGAAAAATATTCCCAAATATGACTCTCACTAGTATTATCACCCTTTATTGTGCTTTTCTGTTCTTTCAGGGGAAGTTAAAATTTGCTCTTCTGTGACTACCAGAACAGTTATGTTCTTTCCAAGCATACTGCAAGACTGTAGTATTTTCAAATCTCTGTTGTCTTATAATAGCAAAGTTCCTTATCTTGTTGATGTACTTTTTAGTCTTATTCATCAGATTTGTTTTCAGGAGCAATGCCAGTATTACTGCTGAGGGTATTTTAAATATCACTGGTGAAGACTAGTTCTTGACTTGAGGAACCTGCCATTTTAAAATCTAATTTGTCTGATCTTACTTTGACTGTCATGAACATCTACAACTTAATTCCTAATACCAAGCAGATTAAAATAATAATTCCACTTGATTTTACATTCTCCCATGTGGTGCTGTATCATTGAGTCATAAAATGTAAGCAATTTTGCAACAAGAATTTCCTATGGATGTAGTTTTTACAGATATAAATTTAAAACATAATTATAACTTGTACTAAATCAGGAAGATAGAGACAATTTCAGCTCTAATGAATTAGTCAAGTCAAGAGCTCATACAGGGAAATGAGAGAAAGCTTTAGAAGTTTAATATTTTAGCTATTACCAGTAGGTGGTTTCTACAGGTTATTATGTTTTAGTCCAGTCACAGTGAAGACCTAAGCATTAAGACCTTCTGTAGACTACTGAAGATTGATCCCATCAACTCTGGCCCTATGTCTGGTTACTTTAGAAATTCTGAAGATACAAATGCCTGTCTCGGTTTGCTTTACCGACAAAACTGTCAGTAAAGCAAACTGTTCAATATATAGAAAATGTAGTAGAGAGAAAAGCATCTTATTCTCACCACCAGGATCAGTGGGTTCTGATGGAAGCTTAAAATAAAACCTCTGACTGTGGACCAAAATAGCACTTCATGTGCTTTTAGGAGCCCTATGACTACTTAAAGTTCAGCAAACTGATCTAATGATAGCTGTCCTGTTCTTTGCATTAACCTGACAGAAAACTAAGCTAATAAAGAAGTGAATGTTTATCTTCTGAGTTAACAAGCTGAATTGGAGTCCTGTGCAGTCAGATGTGTGCCAGAGCTTCTGTAAAGGAAAACAGTTTGCACAGTCAGTTGAGTTCATTTTTAGTGTTACTTGGTTTTGGAGGGTAAAGCAGAACAAAGGACCAAAACCACCTTTTTATCATCTTTCCACTAGCCTATAAAGGTATATATCACCAGTTAGATGCAGAATAGCTAGTATTTGAAACCCATCTGGTAATAAATATTGTCATAGTAGTCATTGCTATATGCTTAAATTTCCTAGTTGCAGAAAAATGTGAGTTCACAGTACCAAAAAACCCAGATTATTAATATAATTTGACCAAGACTGTGGTGTTTCAGACTTTCAAATCTTTTCTGCTTTGTAATGTACACTTTTCTGTTTAGTATATTGATTGTTATGTAAGAATCATAATGGTTATAAAATTAAATTTTGTTTTTTATTACATATTGGAACTATAATAGGACTAGATATCTCTAAGCAGTTTGAGCAAGACATACTGAAACTTATAATCTGCTCTCTTTTTTCATTTCTAACTAAGGTATATGGTAAAACAATTGATGGACAGCAGACCATTATTGCATGCATAGAGAGCCATCAGTTCCAAGCAAAAAATTTTTGGTAAGTTTCTATGCTGATGCAAGTACAGCAAACTGAGTAACTATATTATTGCCATTACACTCATAATTCTTAGTTCAGAGGAGAAAGTGCACATCTTGCATGTGACTTTCAATATTTTCCTCCAAAAACATGTAGAAGCTCTTCCTTTGCAGGAAGCAAAACAACAGATTGCACAAATTCTGTTCTGTAGACCTTAGGGACACTTCCACAAAATTTTCCAACTATACTTTTCAATGAATCTTTCTTGCAGCTCTTCATTGAATATTGCTCCAGCCAGTCAGTATTATTCTTGAAGCTTTATGCTGGTTTTATGTACCATGACAAGAAAAAAAAAATGTATATTTTGTAATCTTTAGCTGTACTGTTTTGTGATGTTGTATGTGCAGATGTCTGTATCTGTAGAAATGACTGCGTCTTTGTGGCCAGAGCAGTGAATCAGCATAGATGAGAAGAAATTTGGAGGTGGTTGCCATGCTTATTTTTTGAGCTGGTCAAGGAAACATTCTCTTGTGTAGTTTTGAGAATATTCTGGATTAATTCGGATAACCAGTGCAGATATGAAGTCTGCTACAGAATTTCATCTTGGTATTCTCAATATTCATAGTTTGTTTGTTTGTTTTTTCTAGTTGCCTTTTAATCCCTTTGGCCTTGGCTCTTTTTAGGGTGCAAAAGTGATTTCTTTGCTCACTTCTCTACTGCTATAATTTGAGTAAGTTAAAGTGTTTTCATATAAGTGCTTCAATGTGAAAGGAGTGGAACGGGAAAGTGAGGAACTGGAAAAGAGGAAGGAAAAAGCGGAGTAAACACATCTTCTAAATGCTCATGAGGAGAGCTCTTGCTAGCTAGTAGCTAGTTTTGTTTCCCCTTCTCCCCCTCCTCTCTCTCTCTTTTTTTTTTTTTTTTTTTTGGGGGGGGGGGAAGTCAACTGTTTTCCTGAAATACTTGTATACCATGAAGTGTCTGAGAGAACAAGTCGCAGGGAATAACTATTGTTAACTTTCAAATCCTTTTTTCTTGCTGAAAATATAACATCCACAGGAGCTTTCAAAAAGAGAAGATTCATTAGCTTCAACCTAAAGGAAAGGAGTATATCAATCACTTAAGCAAAATACCGAAGAAAGTTCAAAATGGTCAATTAAAAATCTGTTTCTGTCCAGTAAGAAACACTTGGTGGGGGTAAAAAGAGAAGTGAATTGGTTTTGGGGGGGGGGGTTGGTTGTTTTTTTAATCCATCTGTGAAGCATCTTATAAAGGTGTCCAGTCAGAAGAGAGAAACATCCTAATTATGACTTCCAAAGCCCAATGGCTAGAACATATATTTTAAAGCTTATGTCTAAGTGGGACCAGGGCCTAAGGTACTTCCAAATGAAATTGCAGGCACTATGAAGAGAATTCCCTATATGGTTCTTCCAGTTTATCACACTGGCACCAGTACGTGTTCCTGTGTTCCCTAATGCAGTGGTTTATGCTTGGCAAAGTTCCACTGTGAAGGACAGTGAAAACAACTTGTTCTAGTTTGCATGTTTTAGAGAAAGAAAATGGCCTAAAGATTATAATTTGTTCAAAGTCCTACAGTAAATTAAAATTTTGTGCTAGGTAGAAATAAGCCACTCTAATGAACCGAACTTTTACAAACTTGATCTTCTACACTTGGTTGAAAGATGTTTTCCATGATCTAGAGTGAACTTTGGATAGTTCCTTTTGGGAAACTGGCCAGAGTTAAGATAACCCAATTCCAACACTGTCACGTTTGAGGATGTCTCTCTTGAAGAGAGCTAATACATGAAGTTATCTAAAGAAATATTTTAGGTTTTATTTTTGTTTTATTTGGTATGCTGCATCAACTTGATACTATCTTTAGTAATCCCATGTGTTACAAATGAAAGTGCAAAAAACTCTTTGGTTTCTGATGCGGAAGGTCAATATTACCTGTAGATACTTGTTCCACCACGTCTGTATCAGTGAAATGCTTAGCCTGTAAACTATTCCATATGCTTCTAATTGAATTTGCACAGTTCATGAATGTATTTTAGTTCTTATATTAAAGAGGAGGAAGAGATATGCAACAAACTTTAATAGATGAAAATCTGAAGTTCTTGAGAGTACTCTTTAAAAAAAGTTATGGTCAGTCATCTATGAGTAAATATTGACCATGTTTCTCAGAGTTTTACAAGGTGCTAGTCAGAACTCTAATTCTCATTCTTAGCAAGATATGCATTTATAAATGCATATCGGATTTGGGGCTGGAGGAAATGGATTCAAAATTGACCAGGCTCCTTAATTATTCAGCGCTGTGCCAGCCCAATTCACAGCCCGTGTTCTCAAGTTGTCCTAGCTTTCTGGGCACTCGGAAGGCTGGCAAGCTACCATGAGAGCAGGTTTGTTGGATGATGAAAAATCATTACATGCCCAAGAAAAACTCAGCAGTGGTAAATAAAGTAATGATGTATTCTGTTTAACTTGGAGCATTTCATATAGGAGGATCCTAGTGAACTTGAGCACGTATATGTTTGTGTGTGTATATGTGTATGTGTATATATATTTATATAAAATGTCAAAGCAGATCCATTAGTATCTGATAATGTTAGTCCCTGTCTCTCCCCATGTTGGTTGCACTTGAATCTACTCCTAGCATTCCAGTAGATCTGGACCTTATAGTATGTCAAAACTTTCTTTCCTTTAAATGCAAATAAAGAAGAAATTGAGACACAGCCACAGTGCCTTCTTAATATAGCTCTAATTTAACCACCTAACCCACTAACCTAACTAAATCAAAAATGTCTAGTTTGCAAGAAAGAAATCGGGTGAAACTACAGTCTCCCCATACTGCGTTCCAGATGTTTGAAAGTCCCTTTAAGCAATTTGGCAAGAATATTGAATTTGTTTCTATTGGAAGGAAGCAGTTGCCATTCTGGAACAGAAATGCCTGAAGAGCTGAAAGCCCTATTAACAGTTCTGTACTGCAGAAAGTCTTGCTATTTTAATGCTTTTTTCATAAGTTTTTGCAGCCTGATGTTTTTTATTTAAGTGCAACTTCGACTGACTCAGCAAGACATCCAGGTCCTAGAAATAAAATATTGACTATATATGCCTAATTAAAGAAGGAAAAGAACATTGGAGTCCTTGGATATTTTTAGAAGTTAAGTTCTATTGTTAAAAGGTCCTTATTTATAAATTTCCTTGGTCCTCATCCAAAAGGAAGGATAAATATTCCAGAAAACTGTTCTCTTCTCAACTGGCTGTGGGGCTGAATGTTTATTATGGTTTGAAAGATTCTGTGCATGTGTGGCTGTATTGGATATTTCATTCTCTGTTTTCCTTTGTCTATTTCAGTTGTATGGGTTTTTCTCTGAACCGATAGGGTGAAAACAAATCCTCAAAATTGAATACTTTATTCAAAATGTTTTTCTCTGCTTTGTTTTCATCTGATTTTCTTTTTAAAGGAACGGCCGCTGGAGGTCAGAATGGAAGTTTACAATCACCCCTTCAACCACTCAAGTGGCTGGCATTTTGAAAATTCAGGTATACTTATCCCAAACTTTATCCTGATCAGTAAGGTCTCCAGGTATTATCAAGGGAGTCTCAGGCCAGTGTGTTTAAATATTTTAAGAGAATTTGAGGTCCCAAAAAAACAAAGTAGAGATGCCCATTCAGTGTGTTTAGCCACTTAATTATGTACGGACCTAATCCTTTCAAAATAAGTGTTTAACGTAATGGATTGGCTTGGCTAGGCCCTCTTTCAGTTTCCTGTACAGTGAGCCAATAGGAGGTGGGATTCCCAGTTGCACGAACTTCTCTTGAAGGTAGGGGTTGTCTGAGGTAGGGCTATTGCTTTTTTCTTTTTAAGTGATAGTGACAGTCTTTTGCATGCTATCCATCCCACTGTTTAGAAAGGTGGGAACCTTTGGTTTCAGTTATTCCATCGTCAGAAATTTTTGAACCCAAATCTCTTTTATTCAGAACTTGCCCTTCCTATCAGCTTTAGGGCATTCAGAAAGGAGATACTGTCCAAGCAGGAATGCAAAAATCTTGAGACCAAGGAAAACCTGCAGGACTAGACTTCATGGATCAGTTCCCTGGAATGTGTACACGTCTTTGCATGAGTTTATTAAAACAGTCTTGGGATCAGTCTGGCTTTCAGCATTGTATTCTTTCAGAAGAGTGTGTTACCTACCAGGCACAGAGTCAAGTCCTTTTTCCTGCTCTTTTTGTGGCCCCAGGTGTTTTACTTACTGCTCAGTGACTCAATTTCAAAAGGAAGATATGGTGGACTGTTCTTCAAGCCATAGCCTGAGACTTAGTATGTTCTTCTGGGATGTGGTAACAGTGTTCAGATCAACACAAGCTGGGGGCCTGAATCTGATTTCCCATTCTGGGGCAAATTATGTAGCCACTGGAATGATATTCAAAATATGAACAGCCCCTATTATGTTGTCAGATCAAGATGGTTTTAGTAGCATACTGAGCAACTTTCAGGCTTCTCAACAGACTCTCAGAGAATCTAAGTAAACTGTCATCTAAATCCAGCTTGCAGTGATATAGGCACTTTCTCCACAGCATGCACTTTTAATTAGGAAATTTTCAGAACAAGGCAGCAGATGTCTACCTCATTCCGGGAGACCTTAGCCCAGTAGCCTAGAAAGTAGACTGAATATGGGATTTGGTCAGATTTTAATCTGCATCTCAGTTTGGGCACCACCTAATTTTTGTCCCTTATTACTATCTCACAAAGTTAAGTAGGACATCATCTGCATTCATTAAAAAGTCTGTGTTTGGGGGAGTGATGAAAAGTTTGACTTTGGTTTTATCTGGTATCTGAAGTCCTTGTGTGGCCAAGAAATACTGAACTCAGCTTGATACTTTTAGAAATTGTGTGCTGCTTCTGCAATGTATATAGAAATGTTTCTCTCTTCTCCTCCCCCTGCCTCCCCTCAAAAATGATATGATTTAATTTTTTTAAAGAGCAAAATCATCTGGAATAAGAACTCACCACCATGTTAGCAAAATTTCAGAGTACTTTCATATCATTAACTTGCCTTCTCTGTAGTTCCAAGAGAAGGCAGAATCGACTTTTCCAAAAATGATGCTTTTTAAGGGCTGCTACATGGAGATTCTTTTTGATAACAGTAAAGCCATTGCCCTGTTTCTAATAAGACCTTTTCTGAATATTTTATTGAGGAAAATTCCAGTATCACCTGCTGTCTTCAGTACTCCTGAGGACGTTTCCACAATCTCTTGGTTTTTTTCATAATCTGTTCATAAACTGTAGTATAGGAGATTCTCAACTGGCTTGATCTCTTCCAGTGTTTAATTTGTCTTGCATTATACATAAAGAAAAACTGTGCAACAGTAGAGTCTTCTACTAAGAGTTAAATCCCCGTGATGCTTGACATGCTCAAACTGTGCATGGAAAACAAATAGGTGTACTGGCTAGAAATTTCATCTGTTGGATAATTTTATTTTCATCCCGCCTTAGTTAGCCTTTCTCAAGAGGTTCTGTTCATAAACATCATCCTTTTTGTAGTCTTCTGAAGCTAGACCTAGCATTACAGAAGGATGTCAGTGTGAGGAACGTGTACAGAACAGTTACTCATCATATTTTCTTATAAGGAATAACGCATCCTGGAATTAGATTTGACTTTTCATCCCTGTTAAACTTTAAGGTCTGAGTATGTTCACTAACAATGTGACTCAGTGATACAGATGAGATATTTGTGCTGATATTGGCTTTAGAGCACAAGGCAGGTTTGGACTCTCTGCAGTGGATTCTGATGGATTTTGAGGGATATTACACTTCATTGAGTCCTACTGTTTCCTTGGGAGGTCTCAAAATTTTGTACTGAGTAAGCACTTCTTACCTCCGAGGAATTGGTTTAAAAAGGGCTGGCAGAAGTTTCACCCAGTAGTGTTTGATGACTTAAAAAGAAGCCAGTTTTATGGTTAGAATGATGCCTTTTGAAAAACAAGTATTTAGCAGTAGCAAAACTATGAAGCCAGATATAGAAAGTTTTTCTTTCTGTTAGCTACAGCTGTCTTATTCAGTGTGCCGTGTTTTCTCTATTGTGTTGTGCATAAAACTGAGGGTTTCTTGCATTTTTCCTAATAACAATGTGTATGAAATTATAGTATTGCATACTATTGACCAAATTAAAATGTTATTTTGCTCAGTAGGGTAAGACATGTAGACTGGTGTGTACTCTTTTGACAAAGTCAACACACCAGTGTTTGACTTTATCAAAAGTGTAAAACATTCTTTTATCTTGAACATATTAAACCCTCATTTAAAGACATCGCTTAAATGTCAATAAGTTGTGTGACTCTTCTGTATCAGTTATTGTGAATGCTTATGTATAACTCTTGTTATATGCTTTCGGGGAAGGGGGACGTCATTACTCCAATACTTACATTAGAAACTGTCAATGTTTTCAAATCATTCATTCCTTCCCAACTGACTTTAAAAGTACTAAAACTAGCTTGGGTGGAGTTTTACCAGTCTCCTCCTCCTGCAAAATATGTGAGGAAGCTGTGCAGTATGCATAACATTTCAAGAGTTTCTGAATTTTGTTCTGCTTTTATATCTAACCTTGGCAAATTTTATCTAGACAAAGGAGCTCTTCTGCACAAATACTGGCTTTTGATATGTGCCATTTCTAATAGAAGGAAATATGAAAACAGGCAGATCTGGAAATGGAAGCCTAATGTTGTACTTTCCCTAGCAAACAGTTTGGGTGAGGCAGAAAACAAACTTCACAGCATCCAGAGGCCTTTTCAAAGCTATTCTCTTGTTAAATTTATCTTTTCTATCTCAAGAATTTTTAGTTATGCCGCATAAGAAGTAGCACATCTACTACTATATGTTAATCACAAACTGAACTTCTTTGTTTGAGATACTACTTAAGGCACATCAGTATGGAAATGTATCCACAGTAGCTTCTTCACTATCCCCCTTCAAAAATATTTAAATATTACATTTAAATACTATTTTTCAATTCTCTAAATGTGTTTTCTGTTTGTCTAATTCTGTATAGGTTCACTATTATGAAGATGGTAATGTTCAGCTAGTGAGCCATAAAGACATACAGGATTCTCTAACAGTGTCTGTAAGTGAACTTTAGAGACCATAATGTGTATATTGAAATGACTTTTTAATTTTGAAAGAGAAGCAAAGCTTAAAACTTAAATTTTGGGGCAAGTTTGCTCTTCATGAATGGAAATGAATGTTTTAATTTATATATATTTTATAAATAGTATTTACTGTTCTTACCTAGCTTGTAGTTACTGGAGGGAAAAGTCAGATGTCTAAAGCACTTGAAAATTTAATGTAGGCTTGCATGTGGCTTGTATAAGCTAAATTAACTTTCATTGTAAAGTTTTAATTAGCTTGCTTTCTGCACTTCTGTTGTATTATACTTTAGTCTACAAAGTGACTTATAGAATTAAATTTTGAATATGAAGATAATTTGAGTTATAATAACCCATTTAAGTAGTACAGTTTCTAGGAGATAGCCTTACCACTCCTCTGGGAGAAGGCCAGTATGCTAAAAATAGTAAACAAATGCTGCCAGTTGAGAATCAATAGCGAGTATTCTCCCTTCCTTTCCTCTCTATCTGTAGCTGGTGCTGTCAGCCTCTTGCCTTTATCAATACAAAGAGCCCTTTCAGAGATGCTTCAGCTTGAGAAGCATAACACACTTTGGATTTAAGGCTTAATTTTTTTTTTCCAGTTTCTTTCCAAAAGGGATATTATAGGTATGAGGAGTAGATAGTAGAAACAAAATTTGTTTGGAAATAGTAACAGATGCATCCTTTAAGAGTAGATAATGTTGCAACATGACCAGCTAATTATTACTTTTGAAGTAATATTCCTTTTGCTTACTGGAGATTGTATTTATAAACAGTAATATTTCCTATTTGAAATATTACTTTAATAAAATTTAAGCCAGTGAGGCTAAACTGTCAGAGGGAAATTTAAAAAGCAAATTGTAGAAGTATTTTCATGATCATGACTAGTAATGACCAATTTTGCTCAAAAGCCCAGTTCATCAATAAAGAACATTGTTCATTAATATAAAGCAAGGCTTGTTGGTTTTTCAGCTGCAGTAGCAGCATAAGGAATGGGGGGAATGTGGTGCCGAGTGATAACACTTCTGGAGCTGTAGACATAAAATTACTTCTGACCCCTAAGCAGAGGGATCTGTTTAGTCTTTCATTCAACTAATAGTTGCTTCAGGGGAAATTAAGTGGGAAGAAGTTCTCCTTTAAGTAGCTTTTGCTTCATTTTGTATTGGAAGTAACTTAATCCTGTTCTGCAATTTAGTCAGGTGGCAGAAGAACAATGAGTAGAAAAACATCTTTTACTTAAGTTTCTATCTATCTCCTGATGGAACAAAAGCAAGTAGGTTACTGGTTACCAATTTTTAGCCTTGGACTTAAGCTTCATAGAAGGCAAAGGCAGTACAGGCTCTTATATCACACAGAAGGAATGGTAGATTAAAAGGAGCCCCCCAAACTCATCTTTTTTGTGTGTGGCAGTTTTCTGTCAGCATTGGGCACATAACTGACACAAACAACTGAAGGGTTCTCTTGTTGATATAGCTATGAGTACTTGTGGTGAAGATTATTTTCTTATCCATGATTTCTCTCTTAAACCAAATGGGAACTCTTACCCTGGAGTTCCTGCTTTCATTAGCAGAGCATCTGAAATCATTGCCTCAGTTTTCTGAAAGGTCAAACCCTTTCATTCTGAAACCTACTTCCACTTGGTCTGCACCTTCTCCTGCTGTCCGGGAGCACTCTCACAGCTGCTAGGTGCAGTTTAACAAACTTTAAATGAATTTAAGTTAAAGTCTTCCATAGTCTTCCCCCAGTCATTTAATCCAGTCTCCTTTCCTGCATTTGCACTAGCATTTCATCATTTGTGGTGATTAAGCTCAAAAAAATAATCTTGTAGTCACAAGGGACCATGTGGGACCAGAACAGTCCAAACTTGCAGCAGATTCTGGAGAAGCACGCTTTTACAAATGTCTCCAACACATTGGAGACAAACACATGAAAGTTTTGAAATAAATGACACCTCACTTTTTTTCTTGACACCCCTTTCAAGCTAACTTGTCTGCAGATTGACTGAGTGGGTCTTTGGGGTTTAAAAAAAACCAAAACAACAACAACAAAAAACCCCACGCACTTGCAAACTTAAGGATGAGGCCTCAAGCCAAGACCTTGTTTATCAATCATGATCCAATTTTGAACCTGGGGTGTATTACACCCTTGTTTTTGCAAGACATACTTGTAGATATTTTTAGAAGACCAGGTATATAAAGTTGAGGTTTGCTGCCTCAACTGAGTTGCCTGATGCAAAACCTTTTCAGCTGAGCAAATTTTTTTTTGTGTTTTTTTGTTTGTATGCTGCATACTCTTTGGTTAACTGATGTGCTTGAAGTTTTCCTGAATTTGTAGTGAAGATTCGACATTGATAATGTTAGCATCTGTACTTTGCATGTTTTTAGAGATTTGCATATGTGGTGTGATATTGCCAAACACTGTTCTGTTCATATGTCTTTTAACCAAACCAACCAGAGTATTTTTAATGAAGCTAATTAAAGAGTTCCATGGTAATCTTTATGCTTTTTGCCATTAGACTGTTTTGAGATAGATATATACATATACAAAATCATTTGCCACCATGAATAAATCTATTAGCTTGCTTCATGTAAATAAACCAATACTGCTTTGTAGATTTGCTTCCTCCGTAATTTTAGTTTGTACTCTGAACCAGCGCAACACTGACGTGTAATTCAGGTGTAACACCGAAGTATGTGGCATGTGTATTTTGGAAGTATGTTTGCTTCAACTCGTTTTAGCCCTTAAATGGCCATTTGTTCTCATGTAGTCTAACTGACATCTTTTGTAGTTATAGGGGAAGAAAACATAAGTCAGTTGGTCTTTATATAATCATGCTGTACATCAGGCCTAATTCAAATGCTTTCTTTTTCTAGAATGAAGCCCAGACAGCAAAGGAATTTATAAAAATTGTAGAGGCTGCAGAAAATGAGTATCAGGTAGGTTGGAAACAAGTATTTTACCCTTACTCATATGTAAAAGAATACTATATACTTAACCAAAGCTAGTATTCTGTAATTAGTTAGCTTGATTTATTGAAGTAGGAAATCTGGCTTTTTGTTGGGGGGAAAAAAAAAAACACAGAACTTTTCACTCAAACTAGCAGCTTCAGCTTATGTTTCTGAAATTTATATTAAGATAATGTAGTTCTTTACAAATGTAGATAGATTACATGTTGCTGTTAACTGTATCCTCCTTCTCCAAACCTTCTGGTGATTGCACACACCTACTTACATTTTTTGAGAGCAGAAAGTGCATCTCTGCAGTGCTTAGTGTGATCAGTGTTTCTGATCTCTAAGTTTTATTGCATTCCTTAAGTGGAATTTTTACATAAATTCTGTTCAGAGGATACTGTAAAACAGTTTTGTTAAATATGACTGTAAGCATTATCCATTTCAATTATTCATTTGAAAATTAGAAAAGTATAACTGTTCTAGATATGCTCTGTAGAAGCGGCTTTAGCTTTATGCTCGCCTAGGCCATTAACATATGATAAGTTTCAGACAGGGAATACTTTGTTCTGTCAGTTTAAAAAAAACGTTCTTTAACAAAAATTTACTAAGTAAACATCATATGCATTATATTTATGTTTATGCTATGTTTTGGACTGACTATCATCCCCACAGAAAAAAAACAGTGGAAGACTTTTGTGTCTGGAATTAATGTATGAGCTAACTCTGCTGACCAGCACGTATCCATGTTGCTGATTAACACCATCATTTGCTGAAACACCTCGTTTAGAGCCAGATTTATTGCATCTGTCTTACTGTAACTTTCTTCACACAGTTTCAACCTAGATCTAATAGCTTATCTTCATAAATGATGATGTTAATTTAGCATATTTTTAATAAACCTGTTTAAGAGGTATCAAACCACTCAAAATCACTTAACTTTTTATATGACATGCTAGTTCTGCTCTTCATGTGTCTTTTTTTGTTTTGTGTGATTTTACTTGTGTTTAACAGACTGCTATCAGTGAGAATTATCAGACTATGTCGGACACTACTTTCAAGGCCTTACGTCGACAATTGCCGGTTACCCGCACCAAGATTGACTGGAACAAGATCCTTAGCTATAAGATTGGAAAAGAGATGCAGAATGCTTAAAATGAACGTTGCATGACTGGATCATTTTAGTGTCCTTGTATACAAATAAAAATTATTACAAAAAGTATTTGGAACTGTCAAATCACCCAGTCAGCATGGGCTTTTGCCATTGAAAATCACTGTAAGTAGTTTGGTTAGAGCACAAAGCTTAGCTAATTGACCTTTTTTTCCTTTTTCTTTCTCTTCAGAGGGTTGCAACTTCAGTATAGCTGAATACCTTCCTTTAGAGTTTCTGTTGTATCTTTATTTTTTTATAATGAAGAGACCATGCCTTTAGTTTTCAATTGCAAATTAAGAACAGTTTGAAAAATATTTTTGCATACAATAACCCTTTCTCTTGCTTTCATGTGAAATGGACAACTTCCAAAATTTGCTGGATTCCTTCAAGAGATCATTAGTGTGCATTGCTAGGTCAAGCTCAACTTGGAGTTAGCCATAGGTGCTGTTGAAATCATCTATCCTTTCATTGTATGTAAAATTGGGGAAAGCATTTTCTATATTGTTTAAACCTTTCAGAATACTTATTTAGCTAGCTCCGTGTTAACTAAACTTTTTTTTTTAAAGGCCAAGGTCTAATGCTGTTTTAAGATTTTGAAATTAAATAAAAGTACTTATTTCAGAAATGCATTTAATGCTTTTTTCCTGACAATTACTTAAATGAGTTCAGACTCCATCTGCCCTTGAGTTTTTTTATCATAAAGCCACAAATGTATTATAACAAGGCATATTGTAATATATATAATCTTGTACTCTTACCTTGTCTGTCAATTTATTTTTTTTCTAGGACTGAAATGTACTAAAATTCAATGTGACATTAAAATGCAAATTTTCTATTTATTTGAGTATCAAATTGCTTCCTGATAAAGCCTATTTTGTGGTGTTTATATATATTTTTGAAATGCTGCTTAAAGCAGCCACAAACTTTTGGCCTGTTGGCTATAATTGCGTATTCTCAGTGTATTTGGAGATTGTAGTATCATCATCCACTATTTCCATCTACATTTAAGAAACATCTACATATGGAAGTCTACTTAAAATTTGTAGCTTATAGCTTCATATTGGCTACAGGAAATGGAAGAAACTACAAGATCAAAAATAACAAATTTGTCTGGAGAATACTTTCCCTGTCTGATATATCTGGTATTAAAAATGGACTTCGGGTTTTTAAGAGCACAGATAAAATCCTTCATAGATATCATTTTTAATTGAATGAAAACATACTTTAAAAGATGCTACCTAATGATATGCTCATGATGGTAAATTAAAGAGCTTTTTTGTATTGAGAAGGTAGGTATTTATGCAGACTGCTAAAATAGTGAAGCTCACACACAGGGTTTGCATATCTTTGTTTACAGCATGAGCCAATTAATCACCTTTAATTGTAATTACAGCACAGCAAGAGAAAGAATCTAGACTTGACTGAGTAAAAAATGTACACAGAAAGTAGTATACTGTTTAAATTTTAATAGCAATACCCCTATATTCTGTTCTTCAGTGCTTTGTATAAAGGAGTATAGAATTAACTGAAGTTCTTTAAATTGCTGCTACTTACAGTACTAAACTGTATAGTAGAAGAGTGGGCTTTGTTCTGCCACATTCTTCCTGGAGAGTTGCCCTCTTAATTGTCTTCCTATATCAGCTATTGTACCATGTTATTTTTGTCATTTAAAAGAAAGCTTCTAAAAGCTGTATATAAGCTAATAACAGATCCTGAGTCACTGTCTAGTCAGTCTGTCTATCTTCATTAAAATCTAAATACCAACTTTGTAAGTGTTTTCTTCAACATATTTAAGAACAAGAACAAGAATAGGAGATGGCGAATTAGACAGTTATGAGAATTGTTGATGGGCAACAATGGTGCAAATAACTATTCTAGTTGTTAGAATATTGCCTATGACCGGAATCAGCACTGGCTAAAAGTCAGAATGCTATTTTTCTTACCTGAAACAAAAAGCTAATTTTAAATATATTCCTAATAAAGAGGTATTTTTTACCATGAAGAGCTCTATTGTTGTGTTTCCCTCTCTGTTCATTCAGTCCCTGGATAGTCTAACTCCTTATCTTCAAAGAATAGCATCCTGCAGGCTCAATTCTGTCGGTAGGGTGACATAAATAATTTGTATTGCTAATGGTTTTTCCTGTTGTGTTAATTTAGTCTTTGAGCCAATTCTACACCTTGAACATCAGATTTATTAAGTTACAGCTTCAATAATGCAACTTACAAGTAAATCAAGTATTCTGTTACTTCTTCTAAACAGCATATTATATCAAACTTGGGGGTAATGACTTTCCAGATGAAGTTGACCTGAGTTTATCAGTTGAGGCACATGGTAAACTTGGAGTTCTCAATTTCTCAAATTTTCTGGATGTCACTTGTACTACTTTTATTTCTACCCCTACCCCCTCTAAGGTGGAGAACTTCAGAGCTTGTTTAGTAGGCTTTAGGGTATTTTGTGTAGGTAAAGCACTTTCTCTGAGAAATTTTGCTGTGGCAAGTGTCTTAATGTGAATTAATATTTATTATATTCTATTTTAAAATATAAAGACAAACTTTGTATTGTGGAATGTTGATGTATTAGACATTATGACTTGTAATATGGACTTGTAAAATGCTTGCGTGTATGAAATGTATTGCATCTTTTGCATCTCAGTGCCCCTTTTTTACTAGGTAATTTTTAATATGCAAGTAAATAATCTCTGAACATCAGGAACAGGAGTTATGCTTCTGCTCTCAAGTTCTCCTGAGCAGCTCCTTTTTGTATGTCATTCTTAAAATTCATACTGGAGGTAGAATAAGTTCTAATATTGTAATTTTGTTTACCTGACTGCTTCTTGCACTCTACACACTGTAAGCAATGCTTCCTGCTGATGCAGTCAGGAACATTGAAACACAGTTCATTAGTAATTACTAAGTGGTTATTCAGCCCAGGGCTGAATCCGTTGTATCAGATTAAACATCATGATAGATGTCTTCTCTTTAGGGGAGGACTCCAGTTAGATCTATACCAGTGTTGTAGTTTGTTCAGTTTTGGAGTAAATCCTTCTCTCATCCCCACTTACCATATATTGGTTTGGCTCACTGAGCAGTTTTTGGTGCACTTGAGTTCATTTCCTTTTGGAGAACTGGAAACTGGAAACTGCTCTAGGTGTGCACCAGATGTGCTCCAACTCTTAATGGCAACATGGGTCCATAGCAATGATTAGGCCTTCAGACAGCTTGAAAATCACATATGTGTTGAGGATGGCTGGAAGACTGGACTAAATCTAGCCTTCAACAAATTTCAGGACTGCATATAGTGTAGGTGTAGAGGTTGAACATCAACTGCTTTGTTCTATGGATTCACTCCTGTTGTATTGAATTACTTGCTGATACAGACATAGCTTCTGCCACATTCATTTACTGAAAAGACTGAAATTGTTCTTCTTCTGGTGCAACTGTAAAATAGGTTTAGATTAAACTTAGACTTTGTTCATAAACATGAAGTGTCAATTTTTGTGTGACAGTGTCAACTCTTTAATCCATCTAAACTTTTCTGTGGAAAGAAGAAATTCGCTTCCAATTAAAACGTGCACACATGTCGCAATTTATTCCCATGGCTAAGGGAAGGGAACAGTGAGAGCCATCTGTGCTTTTTTCCTCCTGTTTAAAAAAAAAAAAATAGGTAGATTTTCCTATTAGTAATATTTTCCTCAGCTACTGTCATTGTCTTTCTTGTAATTGGAATTGCTCAGCACATTTTGTTGCATGTACAAGAGGATAAAAGCAATAGTATTTGCCTTAAAGGATATATTCTGTAAACAAGATTTTGTTTTCCATCTTTCCTTCCAAATCAACAAGAAATGTGCAGGTGCAGATCAGTTAAGGGTTTTTATTCCTCTTAGGTACAGAGGAGCATGCAGGACTCTTGCCCGAATAGCTCTAGTTTGGAATAACTTAACAAAGAAACACTTTAGACAACTTCCAGCTTATGGGGTTGTAAAATGTTCTTGCAGAAGTAGTACTTAAGTTTGTTTGGTGCTTGGGGTGGGAGGACATAATTGTGACTTTTAGTAAATACTTATTTAAGTTTTGTATTGAAATGTGCTTAATATTTTTTTAATGCCAAGTGTATGCAGAGTACAGTTACTGCAGTAATCGGTGAAAGAACTTAGAATACTCTTTAATAAGTAGTTTCTCAGTATGTAACTCAAAGTTTGAGTTACTCTTCAAAAATATTTAAGTATGATAATGTAAAGGCTGAGCTATGGCTTTGGCACAGCAATATGAACAGCAAGAGAAGCAGTGTTCTGGGGGGAAGGGAGGGGTCAGAGGAACGTGTTCACAACCTCTCTTTGCAAGTGAAAGTTTCCTCAAAGGGATTATCAGTTACAGTTTAGTAGGCGACAGCCTGCTAAGGCAAAAGTTACCTCACGTGGTACATCTGAAACTGAGGCTGCTTTCCTGAAGAGAGTTAAAGTCCCATTAGGTAGAGGCACTCTGTCTCTCAGGAATAAATGCTCTTATATAATTGGCTAAAAGGAGACTAGTCTATCTCTTCCTTTACAAATAAAGTGTTTATGCACCTAACAAAAAAATCACAGCTACGAGCTTTCAAGTGGAGGAAAAGTATCTAAATTTCATCTTCTTAGGATGTAATGAATTTTAGGGGGGGGGGGGTTACCTCCTTGAGCAGACTCCCTGCTCCATGTGCTCTTTCTGAGGTACTGTACTGTGGCATGTATTGCCGCAGCACTGTGTGTTGTATTGCAGAAGCCAGCTGCCTAAAAGAAGGTGCCTAATTCTAGATCTATTCAAATACTTCCTGTGCTATTGAGGTGCCAGAAGGGCCAGTCATGCAGCTAGGGGCCCAAATACAGTCCTTAGTATGATGGTATCCCAAATCTGCCTTTTTCCAGGTACAGCAATGTATCTAGTTATAAGATAATACAAAATGAGTAGCCAGATAGTAAAAGGTACAAGAACGTGATCTATTACTGTTTTCCTAAAGAAGGAAAGGTGCCAAGTGTTTCCACTTAACAAAGTCTCCTGTTGCAGCCTGGAAAGTGAGTCTGACACTGCAGCCCTGAGGAAATGGATCAATTCACTTAAAAACAAGCTTATGTTTGAAAAGTGCAGCTCTTCTGATGGAGCCTGGCAGAGCACTTGAAATGGGATGTCTCTGGCTCGCAGCAGCTGGGAGCTAAGCCCTCTGCTGTCTGTCTGTACAGCAACCTTCCTGGGTACGCCTCCTGTTCTTGGACCTGTGCCTTGCAAATGGCAAGGGCAAGTATTGCTCAAGGTGTTCTTCCCATTTTTGCACAGTCTGTCTTAACCCAATCAAAATTTCTGAAGATACTGCCCCAAGTACCTATGTGTACTTGTGCATTGCCCTGGCACCTGCTTTTTCTGTCTGTTGGTCTATGTGCATTCATTTTCATATAACTTGGGAACTGGGGAATAAGGCTTGGAAAAGAAGTAAGCTAACTACAAAATAAGTATTCAAAAGATAAGCAGACTTTTTAAAACATTTTTTAGTTTTGCTGTGACACTTCAGATTAATATTGGCATAAGAAACTGAAGTAGAAATCTGAGCTTCCAAGAGCCATTACCAGTTTTAAACTAACTAGCGAGGAGAAAATTCTGCTTCCTTCTTTCCTCTTACAAGATGCTGCATTGTTAAATCAACTTTCAGATGACATAACATTGGGAAACTTTTACAATACGGTGAAAGAATTGCAAAATATGAGCTTGAGGTAGCTGAAGTATAGTTGGCCAAAAAGCAGCTGGGAATAAAGACTCCCAAATTCAGATATTTGATTGGAAGAACACTGAATAGTCTGATTAATAATCTCAAAATCCTTGAATGGAAAGCAAAAGCTTTTTTTTTTTTTTTTTTTAGTTTTTTCTTCCATAGTGTGACAGGATTAGCTGCATCTCAACCGGTCTTGATAGAGCAGACAAGTATCTGTCCTGCAAAAAGCCAGCCAGTGACTGAGATTTTTTTCTCCTGTCCAAGCAAGCCCCTTTAGGACTTCAGTATCTTTATTATTAGCTAGATATGAGGAAAAGTTAAATCTTCCTTGCTGCATATTAAGGCCTTTTTCCTTTAACTATGAGCATACAAAATAAGTTGTTCCCATTTTCTTTGCAACAATTTTTATGTATTTGAAGACTGCCTTCAGACTCTGTAGCTTTTAGGCTAAAGACTGATTCCATCAACTCTTGTTTCAAAGTGAAATCCAACACTTCAGTCATTTCCCAACATCCTGCTTTTAGGATGGGAAGGGGGGTTGTTTGTTTTAGTCTTTGCTCTTGCTAGTTCGTCCAGATGATGTTGCAAGCTACTGTGATACTAACATAGTAGTTTGAGTTCCTTGTGCTAGAAACTGGCCTTGAATGCTGTAGTATCTTCTAGTGTTATCTTTAGCAGCAATGAGAAGACTTTTGTTATAATTTTAACATTATAACACATGCTAAAAAAAAAAATACTGGATATGTGTGCCTTATGTTACCCTTGTGTAGTGACAAAGCAGGCACTGGGAGTATATGAAAATGAGACCATTCTGTATCCTACTGATGTGGACCAGCCAATGAGTTCAGAAATAAGGGTGTTGTGGTATGAAGAGTTGATGGCTGCTGTGAGTTTACCCAGGGTGATCAGCTAGGTCCTTGTTACCTGGAATATTCTTGCTGATGGCAGGCAGCTTATCTAGCAGTACTCTGTAGGCACTGATGTCCATCAAAACTGAAGAGGGGAAATGCCTCTTGTGTCTTGCAGCTCTCACGTTCACTGATGGGAAGTACATAATATGCTTTTTCCTGCCTTTCTTCTACGTGTAGGAAAAGAAAAGCAGTAAGTGATCAGTCATACCACTAATTGTCACTCACCACTAGTGTGTTGACAAAGCACCCTATTGTAGGGACCAATGAGGATAACTTCTGTTCTCAGAAGCACTGAAGCTCATCTCACCACTCCTACCATGTACTGGTGAAGACTAGATTGTAGCTGGCATAACATCCATGCATGCATTTACCATATGGCCTATCAGTTCTGCGTGGAGGGAAAGGTAGTATCTTTGCTCCAGCCAAGCTAGCCAGAACTTCTAGCAGGGTATCAGTGGAGCCTGTGTCATTCAAGAGCCTTTTTAAAGTTCCTGTAGGCTTGTGCTGAGTATGAAAACAGCCCTTTAACTGTCACAGATGTCAGGAGCAAGCTCAATTGCAGAAGACTAGACATGTGAGATACTCAGCTAAGAAAAGTAAATGGCAGATGTTCACAAAGAATTGAAGTGCTGCTCCTGTGCAAGAGCTTTGCTGCAAGGCCAGGACAGAGTTTGCCAGGTAACTGGATTCTTCAGGTGATTCGTTTATACTCTATTGATTAAATTGTTGGAAAAAAAAGACCTTCTATATGATTATCTGTGCTTACAGCTAAGGCTGGGAAATGCTGGGGGGAAAGGATAGCAGCGTACAGGGGAAGCTAACTGCTCTCCCACTAGTTTTTTCATCTTCTTTCTCCCTGCTGCCACTCAGAGCAACCAATTCAGTCAGCAGGATGAAGGTGAATTAGCTTCTCCAGCTGCATTGACTGTGAGTGAACAGGAAGTAAAGTAAGCCAATGCTGGAGTTAAATGTAAATGGGGAATCATCATACATGTAAAATATGTGTATTTCTTTGGAATTGAGATGGGACAGAAGAATCCCTATTGGACTAGCAGGGGAAAAAAAAATGCTGTTAAGACCAACTAGCCAGGGTAGACCTGGACTAGCTTGTCGGAAAGGGATTCACTAGTTGATGACTTAAAATCTCCTCAACACAGAAGATAAGAGTGCAAAATAGATAAGATGAAGACTTTGGAAACAGTCTATAGCTCAGGAGGAAAAAGGCCTAACAGCAATTTGGGGGGAGTGGGAAGGAGAGCAGCACCAAGGGAGAATATACAAAAATCCATCATAAAAGAGGTGGGGGCAGCTAAGCAAGAACATGCAAGCAAGCAAGGTTGTCTTCTCTTCCTTTCTAAAAATATCTGAATAGCAGAAGCACAAAGAAAAATAGAGAATTTATTTTTTAAGGAAAATGCACAGAAAGGGCAGAGCACATTGAGAAGGGAAGGAATTAAAAGCCACTCAGACAACTAACTTGTCTCTCACCTGCATGCAGAGCACACCTGGTGTTGGGCCAGTCACTTCTGTCAGACATCTTGCCAGTGGCTGTGGGAAGGAAGTGTGAACTGTCCTTACTAAAAGTTGTATAAGCTGAGGAAGGAGAATGAGTCGGAGAGAGAGGAAGCAGCCAACAATACCTAGGCTCTACTCTCATAGTTCTGTATTCATATAAAACCCCGGTATAAGCACTACTGAAGGTGTCCAAATGCTTCATCTGTGTGTTGAGAGCCATTGCAAAGCATTTTGGCACAGCACCTGGGCCTGCTGCCCTGACCTTGGTGCCTCTTCCACCAGAAGAATGCTGCAGCCTTCTGCTCACCCTATAGCTGTGGGGGGACCACCCTTTTCCCATACAGCAGCAGCTGTTGGGATTTAGTATTTTGTCTCCATTTAATGTTTCTTTCAATCTTCCTTTTTATGGGTCTGCTAATGTCCCTCATTTTGGGGGGGAGGGATATGTTGTGAGAAACCCAGAGTGTGATTTGCAGAAATGCTTGCTATTCCAAACGGAGGTTAGACTGCAATTTAGTAAATATCATGTAGTAAGTGTTAAGCAATGTAAAAGATCCCTTATTAGTGGCTATATTTAGTGTTATTGTTTTTACATCACAGCTTACTGTTTGCAAAGGAGGTTTTGAAAAAAGTCTATTGAGATCTGTGAAGTACTTAGTGTAGCGATAAGCATCATGGAAGAACCCATCAGGAAATTATTAATGCTGTATATATAGTAGGTTTTAAATAATAGGTAGTAAATTGGAACTGGGGATACTTATTGAATAGTGAGACTGCAAATATCATCTGGTATTGTTCAGTACAAAAAAACCCACCTTGTTCTGGGCAAGTTAGTGGGGAGGTGTGAGAAATCTCCTACATTTCCTGGGACTGAAAACATCCCCCTTACTGCCATGTATATAACAATGTCAGCTAAGGCTGTGCAAATCATGCTTGCCTGTGCAGTAAATTCAGAGCTGCGTGATAAAAGACAGTAAGTGGGATATAAGCTAGCAATAGTTTGTGATAGAGAAAGCCACTTTACTTTGGGCTGTACCAACACTAGCAGTTAGGAGGAAGAAGAGAATCTTTTTCTGTACAAAGCAGGTGAGAGTCTTGCATTGCTGGGTACTGTTTTGGATTCTTCAGAAACAGAAAGGAGATGAAATACAAAAATGTTACTTAAAAGTGTATCTATGGAGGAGAATTCAGCTATGTAGGTATGAGTTTGGCTAAAGAGCCTGGAACCTATTATAATAATGTAGGAGAAAAGAGATATGAATTATTCAGATTAATTTTAAGAGCAAAAGGAAGGCATATGGTTAAATTAATGAGAGAAATTTCTCTTTTTGAAAAACATGCTTCAGGTAACAAATGTGAGCGTCCAACTTTAATGCAAAGCATGAGGTTGGCACCAGCAATTAATCCTGAGCTTTGCTGTAGAATCTTGGGTAACCAAGATGCTTGTAACAGCGGTAAGCTTTAACTCTCTTCTTCCTAGATCCATCTCTTGCCCATGCAGGGGCGTAGGCAGTTTGCAGGATCTATCGGTTCTTTCTAACAGACCAAAGAACACTTTATAGACAGGACTACATCTCCGCAGCCACCGCAGAAGTGGGACACGTTGCCCTTGTGGTTATTCTCCTGCTTCATTAGCATTTAGAAAGTGGATTAGCTTAAGTACTCCGGTTTTACTCCTTGAAATATCACTTTCACAGCCACACCACTTTTACTCAAGAAATGGCTAGTAGTAGTTTTCCCAAACTCTCTGTAATAGACTATTTTTTAGATCTCCTATTTTTTAGAGCTTTCTATTTAGGCAGAGATTATTGGGTAAATTTACTCATTACACATCACAAAACATGTTCCTCTTTTTTCCACAGTATTATAACCTAAATATAGTTAGGTAAATGTAATCTGGGATGGTGGTTTCCTCATTATTAAAAGAGGAGGCAGGATGGATTGAATGAAAAGGAGCTTGAAAAAGATTTTGGAACACAAAGAATGGTGGCTGCATGGAAAGGAGACGTGAAGCAGCAGCAATATGACAGTCCGGACAAAAGAGCCTGGAGAGCAAGGGAGGGAATAAGGCAGGGTAAGGTGAAGCTGACCTGTAAGTAAGACAATGTTCTGAAGCTCAAATTTAAAGACAAAAGCTAATGGAGACTTTTTATCTGTGGAAAGGGAAAGAAGACTGGAATACCATGGCCTGCAGGGAGAGATTTTTCTCAGCAAAGACATATTGCGTGGATGTGAAGAGCTGAGACAAGCAGGCCATGTAGGAAGGAGTTGCATCAGACAAGGCCAGAGGATATTCTGCTATTTAATTTTGCAAAGGTTTAATAAGATATTTGGCTCAGGAGCCAAATGTAGTTGTAATATAATGAAATTGAGTGTGCCATTTGAATGTTACCTGCTAAGATTACAGAAGATGCGCTTCTTGCTATGTTTTTGTCTGCCTAGAGTCAAAGCTATTCTTATCCTTCATAATACTTGCCAGCTTCAAGCAGCAATAATTATCTGTACATGACCCAGCCCTGCGACTTTTCTATTTCCTTAGTCTGAATTTCTGGAGACTAAGTAAAACATAAATGTCAGTGAATTCCTGTGTTTCTACCCATATATAGTTGGTGAAGACAGTGTTGACAAATGAGAGGGGAAAGTAAACTATGTTCTGTATACACTAATTATGAATTTCAGAGGAGTTGAGAATTTTTTCTCTATTAAAAAGGTTTGCTTATTAAATATAGTAACAATGCTCAGCAAACTCAAAACCACTCTCAAGATCTTATTTCTTCAGGAAAAAAAGGCAAGATATTGAAAGACCAGAAAAGTCAATGTCTTTTCCACCTCCTGTACCTCCAAATTTTTCTCAGAAAAGAAAAGCAGATTTACTGTTTGGCTTCAGTCCAAGGCAGGGATGTGGGAAGCAGATCTATTGTCCTTTTCCTCAACCTGAATGGGGGAGAGAGAAAGCAGTGCCGGCTCCCCTCCAGTCTTTTAGCCATCTGTCTCTGCCTCCCTTTTTCTCCCACAACCTCATTTGCCTCCTGTGACGTACAGAACATGTGTGCAGGCAGATGCCAAATCCTGACTTGCCAAGAGCTCTTTTTTGACCAGCGGCCAACCTTGCAGCTTTTATTATTTCTTTATGAATCCTAAGCACGTACAACCTTGTACAGATACTGATGTGGCTTTGTACACCACCTGATTTTTATAAAGAATCTTCATAAAATACTTCAATGAATATGTCTGTCAACCTATTATATAAAAAAATATGTAAGTGCTACTGGTGGATATTTCAGTGATGTTTTTCAAAAACATTTCAACATGCATTAGCAAATGTGCATATTTTGGGAGGGAGAATTATGCTCTGCACTGACTTCTAATTATGCTCATATTCAAGGTGGAATTCCCATCTGATTTTAGGGAAAAAAAGTAATTTGCTAGGCCTAAAAGAAGGAAAGGAAAACTGGTGGGGGGGGGGTTGGGGGGGTGTTTGTTTTTTTCTGATTAAGGTTTATTTTTAACACTGCCTGAAAATATTGAAACATTGTTCTGAGTTGCACTTAACTATTTGATAATTCCTTTCTTTGCACTGTATTTACATTGACATCTTAGTTTTAACTGAGTCGGATCTAATTCGATTTTTGTGAACTATGTGCTTTGGTTGAGAACAGATTTTCATGTGTGTTTAATCTGAGATATATTTTCTTTTATTCAGACTTTCGGATGTCTCAAAAGTGCTGGGTACGGTATCCCATGAACTTTCCTCAAGTGCTTTCAGTCAAATTAGCATGCATTTTATAACCATTATTGATTTCAGTTTAGACTGCCATCTCCAGTTCATCCCTGATATTGTTGAATATATATCTGCAGATGTTTAATATGTAAACTATATACATATGTTTAATATGTATGCTAGATATGCATGTGTGTATGTATCTACATATATGTATAATATTGTTTAATATGTATCTAGGTTTAAAGGTCTCAGGCGTGAAACTGCTTGTCAGGATTTAATTGCTAACCAGAAATCAGTTTAAGGTCTGCCCCTTCTGAACCATGCAGACACTTCCCAGCATTCGTGGATGTTTGAAGCCAATGCGTATATTGCTTATGCACTTTGCAAACATTCTCAACAAATATACCCGGTAGTCTCTCCATTGCCAAGAGTGCTTATGCAATCTTATAGCTAGGGCTCTAAGGGGATAGTATATTAAAGGCCTAGGAAAAGTTATTGATCTCTGAATTGTTCAGGCAGAAGATATTTTAAGGTGAACTGTATTCTTTTAAAGAACTAAAAAACCCACTATCTTAGATCCTGAACCATAAGAGCAGATAGATAGAATTTTGAAACTACACTTTCGTTTTATAGCAGTAGCATCTATTATTTCTTAATTGCCAGGACTCAAGTTCAAGAGTAAAGCTGACAACTTCACTGTACCTAATATTTAGCAACTGTCATTGCTTCTACTTCCCGATTTAATTTAGCAAAGTCATCAACAGTCATATGAGAAACTAAGAACTCTGAACTTGATTATGGCAAATAAATTAGTAGTGTTTGCATTTATAGGCTACTTTGAGGTAGCAATTGGGATATTTGGGGAGCTGCGTGAGAAAACACCTTAGTGAGAATTTAGTGGAAAAACTTAGCAGAAAGATAAAAGACTTTTTCAAACAATTTTTGTGTAATGATTACTTCAGTTGTATTGTTATGTCCTGACTGAGCGAGGTAGTTAGTGCCTTGAGCTAGGTGACACTTAATAAAATCGGGTTTCTTTATAATGCTGCTGAAGAGTTTGCTTCTTTTTTGACATGTAAGATATGTGTTTGATGACTGTATTAATACTTGGCCCCCTTTTCCAACGAAATTGAAAGAGAGGTGATTTGTTTTAAGCAGAATGTGAATCGTGAACTTGTCTTGAATGTGAGCTTAGGCACTTCTTTAATGCGGACAATGGAAATGTAATTTGTCATATGACTGCACAAAGCTAGTCATGATTCAAAATATCCTAATGGGTAATTCCCGTTCACCTCATGCATGTTTTTTGGACACACATTTTTTGTTGTTGTTTTGTTTTAGTACACAATGAGGAATCTGTTGGAGTGTCCTACTGGAAGTCTGAAGTGCTAGATTTTGCTGGCAGCTTTGCCACTGTGAGGCATTCTACCTGGCTTTGGCTCTGGGCTCTTTTGTTTGTTTAAACACTATATGCTCACTGTAAAAATACTGGAGCTCCATGGGTGAAAAGCATAAAATGACTGCAAAATATTAATAACTACAACAGTTCCCAGGGGAAAAAAAACAGTGGTGCTTAAAAGAAGAAAGGCATGAAATTAATAAGTACATGCTTTAAGTGGGCACAGTTCACAGTATTTTGATCTTCAAGTCTTACAGAGATATAAAGAAAATACAGCTGAAGAAACCAACAGTCAGCTGCAGTCTTTGAATAAGACAGTTTAATAGAAGGAAAAGGCTTTTAATAAAATTTTAACATTTTTTTTTCTAATAACACCATGTCTTTGATGTCCAAAAAAAAGATCATCCTATTTAGTTTTGTAATATAGGCAATAATATTCTCAAAACTAAAATGTGTAGGGGAAACTATGGAACTGAAAAATTTGTTTCTTTTTTTTAATCAATTTTTAAATGAATGTGATATGAATGTTTTAATTTAGAAGTAACTGCATTATGGAATAATGTAGACTTTTTTCAGATGTGACTTGTTTTAATTATTTTTTTCCTTTTTAACTGGAAAGGGAAACTTAAATATTTGAAATGTGGTTTTCCTTGGTATGTAATTTGACTATAAATGTATGTGTAACAGTTAATTTGAAAATGCCACCTGTATATTCCAGTTAAAAGTTTTGTGATTTATGATAGGGAGTACTTTCTCTCTGTCAGTCTTGCACCAATATTCTGATATTATTCCTTTCCTTAATCAGAAGATAGTACTGCTGTCTTCAAATGTATGAGACATAAAGCTAGCATTCCAAGTCTATCCATAAGCACCACTGCATGGTTTGAAAGAATAAATTTGTGAATCTCTACGTCTTTGCTACTATGTAAGAAGGCATAAATTTGTAATCAGCTCAACTACAGATTTATTTTGCTGTAACGTCTTGTCTTTAGATACTGTAAACATTCTGGAAAGGTTGTATTTACTATGTCTTATCTATGATGACTTTTTCCTTTGCAGATTAGAAAAATCCCAGGATAGAGTGGCAATTATCAGTTTGAAAAATTCCATGAGATTTTTTGTTCTACTGGTATTGCTTATTGGTACTAGCTATTTCTTAAGACACTGGAAAGCATTATTGCACTCCTAACATTGTAGAAACATGCTTTATTTTAGAAACAAGATTATGCTTTATCTAAACTTTTTTGAATAAGACATTTATTTCTCTTGCCATAATATCTTGAAGTGCAGAGTTTCACAGTTCAGGACTCCACTGGACATAGTACACTCAAATATCCGTAAGATAAAAAGCAAGGAAAATTGTAGTTTTATGCCTCTAATATCATCAAAGTAAGACACCACAAGATGGTTAGGCAAATACACTGCAAAAAAAAAAAAAATCCCACGGGAGTCCTTTTTGGTCTTGAAGTTCTGCTGTAATATGAAAATATCAGCTGAAGTTCTTGTTCAAAAATGTAAAGTCAAGGAACAGTCGTGGTTTGCACAGCCTTTTTGTGCACCGCGCACTGCAGAGGCAGGGCAGGAGGCTGCAGCAGAGGCAGGGCAGGAGGCTGCAGCAGAGGCAGGGCAGGAGGCTGCAGCAGAGGCAGGGCAGGAGGCTGCNGAGGCAGGGCAGGAGGCTGCAGCAGAGGCAGGGCAGGAGGCTGCAGCAGAGGCAGGGCAGGAGGCTGCAGCAGAGGCAGGGCAGGAGGCTGCAGCGCCGGGACCGCCGTCGCCCCCGCGGCCGCGCTGCCGCGGTCCCCGCGCGCGGAGTCCAACTGCTCCAGCGCCAGCGGGGTCTCGCGCGCTTCAAGGAGCCTCGGTGCTGTCTTTACCCCCCAAAAAGGGGAGCCCTGGGTCACGGCTACGCAAGGGCGGGCTTCGAGCTGCCACAGTAGCACAAGTTTGCCCGGGTCTGGGGACCTTTAGGTGAGGATCTTCTTTGCTGGGGGCTTCAGTCTCCCCCTTCCTCAGCCCTCCGGCACCTTTTGAGCCGGGAAGCAGCGCCGAGCTGTTGGCAGAGGGGGCTGCGTTCAGACGCTCAAGGCTTCGCACAAAAGCTGAGCCACTGAGCCAAATTTGCTGCCCCAGCCTCTGCGAGAGCTCCGGAGTCCATTTTAGCGGCTGAGCTCCGGGCAGGGGCGGCCCGCGCCCGCCCTGCGCCGCCCCGGCCCTTTAACCGCCCCTTCGCGACGGCTCCGGGCCGCCGCCGACTGGAGCCCTGGCGGGGGGCGGCGGCGGGGTGCGTGCCCGCGCGGGGAGGGGGAGAGCCCGCTCTGGAGGCGTGAATCATCCCACAAATACACGCTGAGAGGCTGTGGCAGCAGAGAGCAGGTTTTTTTCAAAAACATGGCTGAAGCTGGGACAGGCTTTCTGGAGCAGCTCAAGTCCTGCATCGTCTGGTCATGGACCTACCTCTGGACCCTGTGGTTCTTCATCATGCTCTTCTTGGTCTACATCCTGCGGGTGCCCCTGAAGATCAATGACAATTTAACCACAGGTAGGGGCGATCTCCCCTCCGAGCCGCCGTGGCACTTTCTCCGCACGCCGCCCTCCGTCCCCTCCCCCCCCAGGTCGGCGCAACCCCCGCGGGGGCAGAGCGGGACCCC
>NW_020447423.1:0-20362 GCF_003343035.1 Apteryx rowi | reverse complement strand
GGACGCGAGGCGAGGCGAGGCGAGGCGAGGCGAGGCGCTCCGCTCCGCTCCGCCCCGCTCCGCCGCCCGGGGGATGCTGCCTCCGGGATGGCCTTGAGGCGGACCTGAGATGCCTCTTGGCGGCCAGGGGCGAGGGAGCCCTGTTTGGGGAGCCGAGGTGCTCCGGGCCGTCCCAAACGCCGGCTTAAAGCCCGAGCCCAGGCGCTCAGGTACTTGAATGTCACAGTCTGAAGTCCTGTTACAACAGCAAAAGTTGGAAGGTGTCAATTGGAGGGTGGGTTTTCCCTCTCCAGAATACTCCTACCTGGCTGATTTGCCTGGCAGAGGCTGGATCAAGGGTGGCTTTGTGGTTGGCACGGTTGCGAAGTCCAGGGTTATTTGTAAGTCACTGTTCAGGATCCTTCGAGCATTTGCTGCTTCCCTGCTAACCAGTGCTTTGTCCCCCAAATCCTCTGTGATTTGGAGTTAATAGTTTAATACAACAAGACCTTAAGGTGTGTTTAAAAAAGGGGGGAGGGGGTGACCTAGCTGTAGCTAGATCAAGAAGAGGGTCTGGCCTTAGCAATAATTGTATCCACAGGTCCCTGACAGGTATATCACAGTCTTGTGCTTCCAAGGCACACTGTAGTAAAATCATAATGGAAAACTGAGCTAACAAAGTAATATTATGACTAATGTGTAGCTTCTGTTATAGAATGGCTGGCCTAGTTTCCAAGTGAGACTTGTTAATAGATAAATATTGACTGGTTTACATCAGTCTAGGTAAAACTCAAGTGATGCAGCCAGCTGAAGAAAGGTTTATATTTGCTGCTTGCTTTAATTGCATTCATCATTCATGTTCTGGGATCTTAGGCCACCAGCTGCACGTTCGGTCATGCAGCAGCCTTCTATTCCCCATCTTTGTTCAACTAACAGTTCGCATCTGTTTCTTCAGTGCACGGCCCTTAGTTTCTGAGGCCGTGGGGTTTTTCCACTATCAGATTAGATAGCTGTGAGGGTAAGCCTAAGTTGTTTGAGAAGTAGAAACTGGCACACAGTGGGGCAGTGAGTTGTTAAAAGAAGTATCTCGCCGGTAGTGGCACATGGCACATGCTCCGTGAGGCTGTGGATTTGTGAGTGGTGTTACCGAGTGCTGCTCAAGGAGCCCAAGGTGGCTGTGGACCTTGTTGCTGGGGGTACAGACACTTTTCCCATGCTCCAGTGCTGTGTTTCCAGTCAGTGGAAGTGCTGCTGTCCCTTGGGGCAGGCGTGGGAATTATGAGCAGTCACCGTGAAGGGTTTCCCCTCTGACTGTTCCTGCTTCCCTAACCAGCCTGGGCGAGGGGGGGGTGACAAGAGCAGTGCGAGGGCTAGCTAGTAAAATCATGTTTCTGAGGAGCAGGAGTGTTGATTAAATATAAATATTTTGAGGGAGGGTACTGGGCAGTGAACAACTTTGGAGTTTACTTTTGGTCTTTGATTTTAATTTATATCAGTAAGTATATGAAGTTATTAATGGCCTCTTTGTGTGTGTGTGTGTCTATAGATAAGTATATAGACATATCAAATCATACTAATGTGGAGTACCAGCAATGTGCTGGGCATTTCCAGATATATATGAAAGAAAGATTTCTGCCTTCAGGAGCTTACAGTCCTAGAATTAGGTCTGTGAAGTAATGAGAACATATTGAGTAATAACGTATTTGCATGCCTTGTGCTGATGTTTTTTTGTAAGGGAATGGGGAGGGTCATGCTGGGTTGTGACTTTTGGTTATCTCACTTGGCCCAGCTGCTCCAGGAAGAGCTTGAAGGTATATGGAGGTATCTATTAAGTGCTTAGTTGAGAGTTTCCTCTTAGATCTAGGAACATTAAAGTAGCTGTGCTGCCACAGAAATAGACTATAGAAATCCAGGCATCATCACGAGTTCCCTCTGTGATGTACAGGGAAATCACCTGCTGATGTTTTACTGCTGTTTACTTCTCTGCTTTGCTTGCTGAGGTACCTGAGAGATGCTGCAAAAAGCTCTGCTTGTTTCTTTGTGCCTGCATACCTACTTCCAGTCTGCCTGTATGTAAGGGCTATAATGGCACTATAGAAGCTTCTCTTTCTCCTCCTTTTTTATGCTGTGAGTGTAGGTAAGAAAGTAAAAAAAATCACTTCATGAGTATAGGACAAACTGTGATCATACCCTAACTGAAGCTTGCTGCTTTCTAGAGTGTTATTTCACATAGGACTTTTACTGTGCCTTTTATTGAAGGAGTAAACATATTTATTTTGATTAGTAAGCTCTTTGAGGACAGAATTGTATGTCTGATTTTTAAGTATTGGCTTAAGCTATTTATGCTGAAATTACTATGTAAATGATAAATAACATAACTGCTGTTCTCCATAAATTCCTGCGTTTCTGTACTTTTAAGAATAATGCAGAATTTCAGGTGTTTGGGCAAAAATGTATAGCTTGTTTAATTCACAGGCCTAACTCAGCACTAACAACCAGAAGTAAGTTACATCTCATAGGTGCCTGGTCTCAATTCATTTTCATAACAGGTTTATCTCTCTGATGTAGACCAAGTAAGTATGTAAATACTAACCCATCCTCAGTTGCAGGACAATTAATCCTTTCTGGGAGCTCTCTTAGGAGCAGGAGGCATTAGCATGTATAAAGGATTCAGCAGGAAAATTGTATTTGTGGAAACTCCTGATTTTCTTGAAGGATAAAAAAAAAACTGGCTACTGCAGGAAATATCCTTGGATTAGGGGAATATGTGGAATGGAATTAATCTATTTTCCTGTACAGTTTATGTTGTATTTAATTTTTTTCCCCTTTTTTAGCAGGGTCAAAACTTCTATTATGTTTCTGATATAGATTAGATACTACCTTATTCTTCTGAATTAAAATAAACAGCAAAAAACGTGTGAGTTTGCTGGAAGATTATCACTGTAGCAATGGACTTTGCTCAGTCTATTAAGACTCACTAAGGTAACATGCCACCAGTATACTGAATCAGCAGTAATGCAGGTAGTGTTAGCCAGCCTGAATTGGGCAATTATATCTTTATCTTGAAATTGTTTATTTTTCCCTCCTATCTACTGTGATCATTCAATTTTTTTGGAGAAAGCTATTTGTTTTGGGGGCAGATGAGATGTAATCCATGCAACATACTTGCTGCTGGGAAACAGAACGTTATCTGAATGCTCTTCACCAATCAAAAAAAAAAAAAAAGGAAAAAGAAAGCAAAAAGAAAAGATTCAACCTACTGCAGTTTTCAATTTAAATCTGGACAGTGAACACAACAAAACTCCCAAAATTTAAATACAGTTTTGATAAAATTTTTCTAATATGTCTTTGAATAAGTATACAGTTTCTTTGACATTACTGCATACTGATTCTAACAGAAGGTAATTTTTGTTGCTTGATTTTTAACACTTTATATAATACATATGTACAAGGTAAATTTTACAGGCCACGGTTGTCCAGCAAAAACGTCAGAATGCTTTTTATTACCATTTTCACTATTGAAAAAAAAATCACATGCATCTATCTGAGACCTAATCAAACCACTCTTCTTTTTCCTGACTTTGAAAGAACTAATTCCTGATGCACTTTTTCTGTTGAAATATGTTATTACAGCAGTCTTCAGCTGAGTCATTTGTTTTTCATTGAAATGACCCAAAACACAATTAAAATGCCGGTATGAAATCTGCAAATAGGAGAAACTTTCACAACTCTGTATTCTGAAGGACAGAGGGAGTTAAAAAGCCCTAGGAAATTACAAGTAAGTCCCAAAGTGTGCGATGACAATTAGTTACCACGTAAGAAGAATAGCCACAATATGGCCTTTATGCATCATCTGTTCTTAGATTGTGTTTATTAAAAAAATCAGCACTGGCAGTGACATGTTCTTTCTCTCTCCCTCCCTCTCTCACTCTCTCAGGGCGGGGATTTGTTTGGGTTTTCTAGCTTTTCTGAATAGATTAAGAAGTATTTGATTCTTTTTTTTTTTTTTTTATCAATCACAAAAGGAAACAGTGAATGAAAGTTTCTAACAAAGTACCACAGCAACTGGCACCAGATGTGGTACTAATCAAATTTACCTCAGTGATGTGAAAATAAGAGTATGATCATTGCTCTTAAGACTTCTGGGTGATGTAAAAAATAATAGGGTTATAAATAACAGTGACTGGGCAGTTTCTCAGAACAATCTGAATCTATTGTGTAGTTGAGACCAGTCAAACAAAATGGTTTTCAGTACTGTCGAATGCAGAATTATATAACTAATAAGAGAAATGCAGTTCATCATTCTGCAGGTATGATTTGCAGCTCATAAAGTCTGTTTTAGACATTTAGATGAAACAGTTTAACCTGAGTTCACGATGTGCTACTCTGATATGGAGGACTAGTGTGACATATACAGGAGAGTACCAAACATAGATGATTTTATTTCTTATTGCTGTTTGTGCTGGTGAGCATTTTGTTTTTCCATGCTTGAAGTCAGTATTTTTAAAAGCAAGTTGAAAAACAGGAGAAAATAGTGAAAAATGGTTCAAGGGCTGGGGAAATGCATTGGAGTAAGAGACTTAAAAGAATTCTAGTTAGTTTATTGAAACATAGTTTGAGAGATGACTAGATTACAGTGAAGAAGTACTGTTAAGGGAGAGAAATAAATGGCCTTTTAATCATGAAAAGAATAATAAGAATTTATGACTAGAAGCAGAGGACAAACTCAATCATAATAAGGCGTCTATTTTTAACGAACTGTAGATCAGCTATTAAAGCAGGCAGTGGGTTTTCCATTTCTGGATGTCTTCAAATCAAAACTGGATGGCTAAATAAGAGTTACAAGTTTTTATACAGAATTAAATCTGTTTTCAACAAGAACTTGTGCAATAGCCTGTACAATGTAGGAAGTCAGAGTAATTATGGAAGGTTTCACCAAATAGTCCAATGGTCACTTTGAGCTTTAAATTTTATTAAGATGAAGTGTGAGGCTTTTTTCCCCTCTTTTGATGTTGTACAGATGTGCATGCCCTGAGCATTTTGTAGCTCTGGCCAAGCTAGTGTGCAAGTCGGTCATCCTTTGTGCTTAATCAGTTTTATAGTCTTGAAACTCCTCTCAGTTTTGGGCAAGTGTAATTCCAGTATCCTCAGTGGAATGAATTACTGTGGTTTAATCAAAGGGAAATTTAGTCTGTCTCATAAAAATATTCATGTTAAATCTAATTTTGGTATTTCATGTTTTTTTGCATTTCACTGAAGCTTGACATATAAATCAAACCATTAAATGCTTGATGAATAGGAGAGCTTGAACTATTACAGCTGTGCCATACTATTAACCAGGAAGCAGCAGAGGAGACTTAACATGTCAAGCTGAAGTATAAAACACAGAATAAATAATTAAAGAAGCATGTGTTATCATCTTATTCCAAAATAATTAAAATAAACCTGATGATTTTATGTAACATGCTATATTTTCCTTCCATGTTGGCACTTGCACAGTTTCCAAATGCCACATTAATCTAAACCAAGACACACCTCTTACAAAAATGTGCAGCTCTGTGGTTGTTTTTCCTGACATAACAGTTCAGCTTTTTATTCGTTTTCTAAGATGGAGAAAGTCCCAAAAGTTAAGCAGTTTCAGATTATTTTATTTATCCTTTTGAAGTGCAATAGAAAGATTTAATAACCAGAGTATTAAATGCAATTGGCTTGTGACAAGGCAGACAAGAAGACTCCTCAGAAACTTGTGTTGCTGAATGCAGAGAAGTCTGGAAATTTGATTTCATAAAAATGTGAATAATTATTTAGGTTTGAGCCAGTCTAACTTTGTAGGTGTCTGTATAGTATTGCTAGCTTTGTACAGGACATCTTGCTTCAACTGAACTGGAGCAGGACCCTGTACTCTTACTAGTTAAATATCTAGAGAAGAGTTAGTAATCTGTATTGTGAAAGAAAGTAATGTTGTCATGTCAGACCCCCAAGGTCAGTAAGTATGGGAGAACAGCAGGCTGGAAACAGCAATTTGTGAAGAAAGACCATGTACCCTCAGTTAAGAACTGTTTTTTCTGAGCCAGATCATAATGGAAAAGAATTGTGTTCTGGGGTACTCAATGTTTTGATTTTTTTTTATTTTTTTTTCTTAATTCCATCAGTCCTACTGAAATAATTACCAGGATTTTAATTACATGGGATCTGTAAACATGTAATAGGATTCTGTTAGAGCCCAGAGTTTAAAACACCATGCACAGTGCATGGTGCCAGCCATTTGGAGAAGGAAGAGGCTGGTGTGCAACAACATTTGTAACACTAGCCAACAACAGATTACTGAATTACAAATGAGTTTCGTGCATGGATGAGCAGGAGAAGGGAGCAGACATATTCTAAGACTTTCTCTGTTCAGTTGTAAAATTAGGATAACAACACTTTCTCTTCCATGAAGAGTCTTTTGAAGATGCATAACTGAGAGCTTTTTAGGCAATCAGATACTATGGTAATCTAGTCTACCTAAAATACATTCACTGATACATTCAAGTGCATTGCACAGGTTTAGGCCATTCCAGTAAATCTAGCTCATTGAACCCTCACTTTTTGCAAACCATTCAGTATTTAAACATGCAAGAAAGTTCTGTTTGATTCTATAAACAGAAGCACTGTTGGAGATGAGCGTGAACAGATGGAACAGTCCTCTCAGGTTTTGGATATGCATTCTTAGGGTTGTGGTTACTTGTCAATGAAAGCTCATCTAATCCTTCTGATCTTCTGTTTCTAATCTTCCTGATTCTTGCAGATCTATACTCAGTACTGGTGCAACGTGCTGCTCTTCAATAGATTATAATGTGATAAATAAGTTAGATTACTTATAGTTCTAATGGTCTCAAATTCTAGTGGTAGTAGAAAACATTCACCTATTATTAAAACTAACTACTGGTCCCTGCTGACGATGTATTTGGACCTTGGGAGCTGCATACGTGCAGATCTGCAGTGATAAACTGTCCTTATTAAGGTTAGCAGCAGGTTTTCTGTTGATGCCTGTGAGGCTAGGATTTGACCTTTAAGAGTTTATTCTCCCTTAGTCAGTGAGCAGTGCTACAGGCACTGGTATTCTGGGCTGTTGCTGAGCTCCTTGCTGTCGGGACTGTCGGGAGTGTGTGTGTGGGTGCCTAGTGTGCTCTGTCACCATAGTCACCATGCATGTCAAAGTGTATTTGCTGTGATAGCATCTTGACTGTATGCTCAGAAGGTATTGTTCCTGTTCATAAATTTAAGCCGGGGAGGTTAATCATTAGGATTGGAAAACATTAACCTGACAAAGGCCAAGGAGTTCCAAACAGATTAAAAGTTAGCAAACAACTTTTTTCTGTCTCTTGGAAAGAACTGAAGGACAGTTATTTTTACGTTCATGGACTTGCTGGTAGTTGCTTGGCTTTCTTTTGAAGTCAGCTTTCCTTTTTTGATGTGTTTCACTGTGTGTGTTTACTGTGTCAATTACAGAAATGTATGTGTTGCTGTGACAACAGGAAACCTGAAGCAAAATTCTGATTGCACCAAAGTAGATGGAAAATCTCCTATTAACTCCTTGAAAGTGCAGTGTTGAACTCTTGTATGAATTGGAGTGTTGAAAATAAAAACTTAAATATATGACTACTTTTGGCAAGGTCAGCATTAGCTTTGCATGTGGATTTCACACAATAAACCATTTCAGTTTTTGTATAGCCCTAGTTTGTTACTGCTTACGTCCTCAGTTCAGGTATTATTCTTTAGTGTTATTTGCCCCATTGTCCCCAAATTACTTGTGTTTAACTTTTATGTTTTTCAGAATGTAAATGAAGTCTTTCCTCCTTCCTAAATACTGGTCTTTTTTTTTCTTCCTTTTTCCTCCAGTTCTAATGGAATTGAAATAAAAACATTGTTTTGTTTATTGTTAACCTCCAACTTCAGTTGTATCAGTTACGGCACTGTGAAGCATTAGTAGATGTTGCTGAGCCTCCAGACAGAGCTTGCATATTAGAGGTTTCTGTTGTTCGCTTTTTTGTTTTGAAAAAAATAAGTTATCTGTATATAAGCTAATATTCAAGAGGCTATTGTATACCATCTTTTAACCATTTTAAGTATGTGTATTTTCAGGATGATACACTTGCAAATTCTCCCTTTAATTTTTATGGAAAATAATATAATATGCATAAAAGTAGTGTGTTATTTAGGACAAACTCCTTTATAGACTAAACTTGAAATTCTCGAAGCAGAATGGGGGAAAGCCCCAACAAAACCTGTTTAAATTAATTCCTGGTGGATGCAGCATAACATGATACAGTAAAACACTTGTTTTCTAGAAACTCGTCCATTTCTTCAAGAGTTTAATTTGTATTTAATTGAGCTTAATTTTTCAGTCAGTGTCAAATGAAGGAAAGAGCGAAGTTCAAACTAAATGCAAGGTTTTCAGAGAATATTTCTCTTAAGAAATTGACTTTTATACTGCAAGAGCTCTAGAATATTTGCAGCCAGTATTTCAGAGGAAATATGTAAACCAGAGCCTCCAACATAATATTTGATAAAATCTTGAGTGAATGTACTTGAACTCTGGATGACTGAATTGTACTATAAGCTTCTAACTGAAGACTAATATCCTCTGTGTATTGCTTAAAATTTTCAGAAGAGCACCTAACACTGCATATGTGTACCCAGTGGATTTTTCAAAGCATCCTTTCAGTGTCTGTATAAATTTAACCTAAGATAAGAACATAAGTCTCATTGTTCACATAGATCTTAGATCCTAATTATCTGAGCAGTTGTGAAAATGAGATGATTCTAAATTACCTGAAAATTGTAAAATAAAAGTGTACTTTTGTGTAGTAATTTCATAAGCAAAGCAAGGAGTAAATGCAGAAATCTACATGGTAAATTTGCATTTGTGAAAGACTCGAGAAGTGCTAAGCGTTCAGTGCCTCAAGGTCTGAAAAGACATACATAATTCTAGTCTACATTAAATGAACGACAAAAGGATGATACCTGTCTTTAGAGCAATACCTACCAGAAATTAGGAAGATGATATTGCCTCTGCACAGGCAAACAAGTTTTTTTGAAATGGTATGTCTATGCTTTAAAATGGATTCTGTAAACTAGAGCAGGCTCTGAGAACAGCTAAAAGAACTACTCAAGAATCTAGAAAAAAACCACCTTACCTTGCTAATGTAAGGAAGCTCAAACTATTTATCTAATCACGGAGAAGCCATAGGGGTATCTTGACTATACCTAAGGAGGAGTGAGAGCTATAATCTAGTTGACTAAGGTATAATGAACTTCCTAAATGTTTAGAGGTAAAACACATGTATTACAATTGGCAGAATCAGGGCCACAGTGATCTGAGGTCTGAAGAAGATGCTTTACTGTGAGCCATTTAGAGTTTACTACACTTAAGTTTAATAAAAACAAAAACAGAACTGAGAAGTGGTTGATTACACACTGTATAAACTTCTTTGTGGGAAGAAATAATAGATATTAAAGTGGTCTTTGCTGTAGAGGAGAAGAATACTACAAAAATGGGTGTCTGCATGCTGCACCCAGATAAATTCAAATGTGAAGTATGTTTTTAACAGAGATTCTGGAAGGGTGTGTGTATTTGCACCTAACTGCTATGGCAAGTGATGGCTTTGCCACTTTTGATGTCTTGGTATTAAGACTGTCAGTGTCAGAGCATTGCCAAGCTTAATAGAGGAGTCATTGGGGGCAAAATTGAGGGGCCTGCAAAAGGCAGGAGATCAGAGTAGTAAGAATGCTATCATGTTGAGATAAAAAAACTGGCAACATCTGGAAATGATTAATGACCACATGCAGGTATGTTGTGGAAGCACAGTGGCTCTAATAAGTCCAGGATGTGTCAGCACTTTTATGCGTGTGCTGGGCTGTTGTGCATAAGGAGTCCAGAGTTTCTGTATGTACCTCAGTCAGCTGACAAGCTCTGTGTTTAAGCTGTGCCTTGTAAAACAGACAGATTTGTTTGTCTTGTTGGAGAGTGGTAAAGCCATAACACAGCTAGGTGGCAACGTACATTGGATGATCTAACAGTTTCTTCTAGTCTTAATTCTACAAAAATGAACATCACAGTCAGAAAATGATATAGTATAGTATAGTCATCTGTACAGCAGTCACAACAAGTTGAGATTCTGCCTTTTGGTGACAAGGTTAGTTATTTAGGAAGATATTTTATATTTAACAAAATAAAGCCATACTCCAAACGTCTATTGACTGTCTAATACAATTGGAAGTTATATTAAACTGTACAGAAGAAAGTAAGGCATAGGGAAGTGATACCCCAGTCCTGCAAATCATTAACGACATCATTTGTTTTCCAAGCATAAACCCAGAGATTTACTGAAAAATTAATAATGTGCATGAATTCTTAAGGATCAGGCCTAAATAATTTACTGAGCTACTACAGGAGGTCTGTAGCAAAACTGAGAATAGAGTCTCAAATCTCTTCAGTCTAAAGACTGTTTTCCCTTTTGTAATTTGCCCCATCTAACATCTGTTACCTTTCTAAAGGAGTTACTTCAGCAACTTATTTAGGGTATTTATCAAAGAATTTAAGATAAAACATAGCTTGGGTTCTCTGGCCAAACTATGGGGTACTTCTGGGAATATTATTCCTCTGTTAATTGTTAAAGGGTGTATCTGAAGGCTGCTTTCACCTGTTTTTAAATTAGCTCTTTGTGGCATTGGAAGTGTCTATTGAAAGATTGTATTATAAACTCCTGCTTGTCCTCGTGTCTGTAAAGTGTCATGTGGACCAATGATGCTGTGTAAATACTAATGAGCTGAAGTTGCTTTGTAAACCACCAGCAGAGACTAATTGGACTTTTTGTGTTTCTTAATACAGTACTATAGAAGGGCAACCAATTTTAGCACTGAGAACACTAAGCTTAAACAAGGATAATGCATTTAAAGAGAAGAGTTAATGTCATGCTTTCAAAAGATAGAACAAACAAGTTGTTACTGTTAAGCCTGAGGAAAGGACCTAAATTCAAAGTCCAAATCAAAACTGGCCAGCTGCTAAAAGAAGACAAAGATTTATTATTGTGCAGTCTAAACTGGAGATTTATCACTGTGATGGATCCAATGCTTAAGTGATTAAATGCATTTAAATATACCAATTACAAGGATAAAAGTTATAGGGGAAAAAATGAAATGCAGTCATCATAAGATTCCTTTTGGCAAAGTGTGCCAACTGTAACCATGAGGGTTTAATTTCCAGCTTACTTTCTAGAAATAAACTTGACTTATTAAATGTCAAACCTGTTAGGCTGATATGTTAGTTTTTATGCTCCACAGCAAGACACTTGGAGATCAAATTTAAAGCACAAGAAATGTTTTCATTGTTGTTGTTTTATTTTGTAAGGCTGTCGTTCATTTCTCAAAGAAATGTGCTTGTAACCTGAGAGTACTGTAGATGTTCATCTCCACATAAATAAATGTTTTGATGGCTCTGCTGGTATGCTTCATGCTGAGGACTGAAAATGGTTTACAGTGCAGCCTGGTCTGGTGCAAGGTTATATGATCTACTAATGCACTTAATCTTCCATGCAAGATTTCTCTTGCTATTTTTAAGTTTGAAGTGAATTTGATAGCAGCGTACCCAGATGGTGTGTTTTACACAAATTTCGGCTTAGAGTACAAGACTAGTCATTTCCTCAGTTTTCAAAAAGGTTAAACCAGACCCTGTTGAGAGAGCACAGGAGAAGGAAGTATATCTGGCCTATAATATACCATGCAAGGGGGAGTGGGGCAGAGACTCCCTTAGTGTGGCTGCCGTAGCTTCATAACTAGAAGCACTATTTGCTCTGCAGCGTGATGCTGCAGCTGAACTAATTAGCCCTGCTGAGAGAGGGAGCTTATTAAATGTTGTGCAGTACTGCACTGATGCAGATTTCCTGCTTTTAGGAGCTTGCAGTACCTCCTCCACAGCATTTCGCTGTATGGATTGATCTGCCCACTAAGAGCAGGCTTCTGTACCATACTGCATTGTCCAGTATAGAAATGCCTTCTAATTCCTATGTCTGTTTATACAACTCTCTGGAATAAGATGAAGGAGAAGTGATATAAGCACAAGGGAGTCTCTGTAGCAGCAAATATTGTCCAACATATTCTTAACTTGAATTGCTCTCCAGAAATCCCTCTCAAGAAATTACTGTTTTAAAGTGCTGATCACAAGTTAACAACAGTCCCAAAAGCTGTGCAGTCTTGGATTGGGGAGACACAGCCCAGGAGGAGTTCTCATTGGTAGTGTGATTTTTTGAAGATGTCTAGATTGCAGGATTTGCCTGGATCTGATGAGAGAATTTGGCCTGTATTACAGTCAGGGGTGTTTTGTCAGCAACTCCATTGCAGCCAGGATTTTCACCCTTGACTTCCTAGAATAATTCCCCTACCTCATGCGATGATTATGTAGGAACTGTATTGCCCAGAAATAAATAACTGGACAAGGCTTTCTGGGTCATTGAATCCAGTCCTCAGTCATATTATGTATATCTTTTCATAAACCTATCAAACTGCTGTACTGAAAGATTTTTCCAGAACTTCATAGCTCCAATGGTTAGAAACCTTGTCCTAATTTCAGCCCAGATTTACTTATGGCTGACTTGTATGCATTTGTGCTTGTGATACTTTCTCCCTTAGCTTTAAAAATTCCACTGCCTCTATGATCATTGGATCCCAGTCTATTTACAGGGATTTTTCCCTCCTAGTCTTCACTTGGTGAGGTTAAACAAATTGCACGGTTTTAGTCTGCTCTCATAAAAAGGCTGCATTTCCTTGATCATACTAGCAGTACCTCTACCTGTTTCAGTTTTCCATTCATTTTGTAATAGGGTAGCCAGAGTTGTACATAGTATGCCAAGATGAGTCTTCATTAACTGCCTTATATAATATAATTAATGTTCCTCACCTTCCACTGGAAACATTTTGCCATGTAATCTTAGGGTTGAAATTGCTTTTTTCCATATCTGATTGGTGGATCGCAGTCATACTGTGGTCATATAGTACATCTGGATCTTTCTGTCATTTTCACCTGACCTGCGGTAAGCAGAGATTCTTGTTAGTCTCTGGCACTTTGCATCATTAACTTTGATCCCGTTCTGTTGCTCCAGCTTCCATATTCTGTGTTGGTGGTTCATACCAATTTTCATCTACACACTTCTGGTTTTGGTAATGAAAATAATAAATAAGGTTCAGTTGATAACTTCATTGGATTCTCCTTATATTCCAGTGGTTCCAGACAAGCTGCAGATTTCTGTGCCTTTGCCAGTTGCTCCTCTCTTTTCTGCACATTTCCTCTTTTCACTAACTTCCAACATGTCACTATGTCAAATACTTTACTGAAATCCAGATAGTTTAGAGCTAGTCATTTTCCTTGGCTAGAAAACTAGCTATTTCTAGTAAAGGAACACATCTGGTTGGCCTGGCATTATTTATTCATTTTGCTTTTTATCCAATTTTTCATCTGTTGCCTAATCTATTGTTTTCTTTAAAATACCAAAGCTTCACATACTACTGACATCAGACTAGCAGTATTGTAGTAGCTTAGGCCTGCATCTTTCTTAAATATAGAAATATGCTGTATTGCTATTCTGGCATAATTTGGGGGAGTTCCTATCAGTTTATTAAAACTGTCTTGATACTGGACTTGAATTTTCAAATGTCACTTCTCTCAGTAAGTTAATTTTTGTGTATTCCTTTCATCTCCCGCTGACAATGTCTTCAAAGTGTTATGCTCTTTGAATTATCTCTGTTTCTGCTGCCACAATTTTTATTTGCTTACATTTATTTTTATTATTTTTTCCTCCACATTCAACAATGTTGTTCCTACTCAAAATAGAGGTAAATATTTGTTTTGCTTTGAGTACCAGTATATCCTATTTTTACCTTGCTCTCTTATTATTTATTTTGCTGAAGAAATCTTGCTGTTTGGATTTATTTTGATTCATAGTGCATGTCTTTATACAATTATTAAGATGTAACTCAGTCTGACTTTTAGCAAATAAAATTATATTCCTGTGGTTTTTGTCCACCAAAACAAAGGGGAATCTTTGAACATCCTAGGACTTGTGGGTGTTATTTGTGCAGGGCTGATACTGCTTTATTTAAAAGTGCTATATGATAAATATCTATGAGGCAGAAATGGAACTCTGACTGTGTGCAGTTGTTCTGCGAACAATACCTGAGGAAGTGCTGGCCTCTGGGAGGCAGTCTGCAAAGCTCCCAGGAACTCTCATGAAACCATTGCACTGCCCCTGGAGTTTTTTTGGCATCCGGCCCTGATAGGGCAGAGCATTTAGCATGAATGACTCCCAAGCACCTCCCAGAATCTAAAAGAGGTCTGTGCGTATTTGCTGTCTTACTGTGTTTGGAACATCGGGGTTGTCAAGAAACTGAGACCTGATAGCAGTGCAGATTAGACAGCATTCAGTAAAGATGTTTAGTGAATATAGCATGTTTAAAAAAGCTGACTTGTCTACACCTAAACCTCAAGTTGTCTCAGATTCTTTTATGTCTGAAAAGTTTTAATCAGTTGTCTTCCCACACATCTTTTTAAGTTCTCACACTTGCAAGATAAATTTTCAGTTTTAGCAGTTACTGTGAGCTTACTGCGGAGAATTTTCTTTCTAACAATATGAGCAACCTTTACACAATATAAACCAAACACAGTAATTAGTAAATTACCGAGCTGAAGATTGAGTGCTTCAGGTACTATTCTGCTGTCTTTTAAAGCTCAGGTAGATCTAAAATTTCCAAGTTTACTGCAGACAAGCTGGCAGTGATTGATTGTGGAACAGCATCCTTGTTAAACAATTGGTTTTATTAGGTTTCTGAATTATTATATGGTGCTGTCCCTCTTGTATTTGAGGGTCTAGATCTATAAATACACATCTTCACAAATGGTCTGTCAGTTGTGATGCAGAGTAAGCAATCTGCAGGGCTAATCAGTATCATTCACTACTTTCCTTAGGTGAGCTAGGCTGAAAATAGATATATTCTGTAATATCTTAATTACAAATCTGTTCTTTGGATATGGTGGAGTTCCTCTTACTGTAATGTGGAAATCAACTGGCAGGATTTGTGCACCTCTGTACTCCCTTCACTTTATAGTGAGGCTGTCTGGAGCCAGTTTGTTTGTTGGTGCAAATTCGATCAGCTGCCAGTTCATTATAAATGAGCTCAACTGCTTTAAATACTGACCCAGCTTGCATACTCACCAGAGCAGCTCCCACCAGCTCCCACCCTAGGGATCATCCAAGACAGGGGAATCTCAGCTCTTTCAGTCAGGGCTGTGGCCCCTTTGCATCATTGTAGTGGACCACTGGAGCTACAGAGGCATGAGTTCTTTGATTTATCCCAGGGTGAACATGATAGGCTTTTCAATTAAAAAAAAGGGGGGGGAGGGTGGGAGAACTAGCAGAGAGCTTACCTGGGCATTTAGCACCCTTTCCTAGGCAATACTTAGAAAATAGATTGTAATAGTTCTTTCTAATGCCCAAGCATGTGATCCTTCTGCATAGGCACAGAAATCAATAATATTAAAATAAACAGTAAATGAATAAAGAAAGGGCTGCCAGAATCTCTCTTGTTTTATTTTGGGTGGCTTTTCCTTTTCTAATCTAATGTGACAGATAAGTATTTCAGGGGAAAAAATGCCAGCAGCAATGAAATTTTATGAAGCATTTTCTCACAAATGTCTGTTGTAGGACCAAAGGAGATTGTGTTGTTCAGAGGAGCTGACATCTCCCTTGCAGGGCCTCGCGATACAGACATTTCACAGTGCAGCAACTAAAATTGTTGGCTGAGCCCTTCAAAACTTTTCTCCCGTAAGGTAATAGATCAGAAATCCATTAAATTGCCAGAGTAGATAGTGAAGTCTTTCTCCTTAAATTTCTTGTGCAGAATGGACTCTGCTGTTCTCTGAATGTGTTTTTATTTGTATAGAGAAGCAGCTTTGCTCTCATCAGATTTATCTGAGTCTGCCCTTTAACTTTTGAATCACTAAAGGCTTTGTTCTCTTCCTCTTCCCCTCCCCCCTTGGATTTGTATCTTTTGATTTTTTTTTTTTTTTAAAGGGGAAAGGAAATTGGTACTGAAAGTATTTTCTTTCTTCTGGTTTATAGTATTTTATTTGGTGTATTTAATTTAAACATACAGGCAAGAATTATTTCTCTAGGGTAATGTTTTCAGAAGCGCCTGTGTTACTTAATCACCTAGATGCTTAGTCATATGTTAACAAGAACCATTAATTTACTTATTAACATGTACTTATTTATATACTTTTAGTTTATTACTGTGCTTTTTATAATTGCTATCTGCTTTGTTAACTGTAAGAAAATCATTAAATATCTGGTATAAGATATAATACGTGCATATATAATGGCACTGTATTCTCTTTTGCTCATATGCTACTGTCATTCTGTACTGTGTGTGTTATCTAGTGGTTTTGCGGGAAGTTATGGTGTCCATTCAGAATAAAAGTTAATATTGATGAGGGATGTGATAACACCATAAAATAATAGCTGTCCAAAAATATAAGCCACTTCAAATATATTTGCTTGTGCCATGTTTGCTTTCTGTGAATGTTGTAGTTCAACAAGAGCAATATTGGCTGATATAGGTCCTCAACATTACTTTGAAAACTTCCGTCCCTCTAGTAATGGGATTGCAACACTATGATAGTAGATGAGAGGGGTCAGAATTTTGAATTCTATTACAAATTTATAGTGGACAAAATAGACTGTATTTTTATTTACAAAGATTGTTAATATTACTGTTTGATATGTTGTAATTAAGATAAGTTTGTTAGAAAGGATTCACTGAATTTGCTTATGTAGTGGATCAAATTGTAGCTTTGATTCAGCAGGTGTTTATCATGCATAAAACTAACTAGAACCAAGTGCACTAGTCATTTCCATTTCCTAGTGGTTGCTATACAGATATGAACAAAGATTAGATTTTCTTTAAAAACTATTGGTTTTCACAGGATTTTTTTCCTTGTCTTTGCTAGTTCCCATCCAGTCCTTAGCACTTCAGCTGCGCCCTGCAGATTGTCTTGCCTATGCTACCTTAAACAGATTGGGCTTGTAATGTGCAATAATGTGCACAGAAATAGAAAAGTTCATATGCATTTTTCACACTAGAGGGCGTTCTTTTAAAGATACATGAGGAACGCTTGGTATCATTGACAAGGAGAGAAGGTCAGTGACCTGGAGGAAATGTAGTCTAAAAAACTTGTCTGTATGTCAGAAACATAACGAAGAGTTGTCATCAGTTTCCTTTTGCGCATGCAAGCACACTGACACGCACACGCGTGCATGCGGCCATGCAGCAAACTTGTGAATATGATGAGTTCCTGTGAGTAGAGATTCTTAACTGTCATTATATTGCATCAAATCATCTGCAGAGGATGAGTCGCTAGTTGAACATAGGCAGTCACATAATTGGTAATACAGTTGTAAGGTCATCTTACAACTGGTGATGCAGTTGTTCAGGCAAAGGTGAGACCCCCCTCCGCCCCCAACCTTCAGAAGTCTGCTTGTAAATTGGTCCTCTAGATTTCTTTACATTTCAGCTGGTTCATCTGACCTTGTAAGACGTCTAAAAGTATCTTCCAATCTCTTACCGGCTTTATTTTGAAAGGTGAGGTTCATGAAAGACAAATCCTTGGCTACTGTAAATTGCAGAAACAGTAGTGACTGTAGCAAAGCCAGTTTATCTTCAGTAGGACAACAAATGGAAAATGCAGGAGTAGAGGTATGAGATTGCTGACTAAAGAGGTTTCCTATATTTGTCTGCCTGGGGTGGGCTATTGCAAAATGAACTAGACTGTGAACTTAAAACAGTTGTGGTGATGGGTGCTACATCTGCATGCCAATGCTCCTGCCATACTGAGGACTTAAAAAAGTAAGTGAGGACAATTTATGCTGAAACAGCCAAGGAGGTAACTGCTGCCTGCCTGCCTTTGCTCAACCCACTGCTTCAGTGGTTAAGGTCATGAAGCACTTTTACAGACTTAAGCTCACAGCCTGGCTTTTTTGGGGCATAGGAAAACACGTGCCAGTTTATTCCAAAATGTTGGGCTGTAACTGCAGTGGTTCAGGAGCTGTCTTGCAAACACCTATTACCATCTGTGTAGCAGGAATAGGCTAGACAGCTGGGAGGCAAGTAATCCTCTGTCCAAGCCTAAAAACGTCTTCCTGCAGCACAGCCTAATCCAAAGCAGAAGGCACTCTGTAAAGGCACGCTTAATGCCGACAATCTCTGCATGCCCAGTCTTTCTGTGGATGGTGATTTTAGGACCCTTTCTTGGGTAGCTGTTTTAAGCACAAGTGTGCCTGAGTAAGTCTGGCGTATTCCATACAAACAGTGAAATCGGCTTATGGTCCTGACAGTTCATCTCCTAGTAGATTGTTCTTCTATAAATCAACTGAGTTTTAGGTCTGTTCATTCAATTTCTTCTCTAGCTGCTTTGTGTGCTTTCTCTGGATTCTCTGATATTATGTGTAAGTATGATAGCATCATTTAAAAATTTATTTGCTGCTGCTCAGGCAGTCAAAACAGACTCTTAAACATCAGATGTCTCTGTGATACAGCATGCCCTTTTCATTGTTTATTATGCATGAGCTTATTTGGGGAGTTTAACAAAATTGGGGCTCTGATGATTACTCTTTATACAGTTGTATGGTAAATGCTAGAATAGGTTGCAAAGTGACAAGCTGGTCTTCGTGTTTTGTAATGCCAGGTCTCTACCCACTTCATGGTTATTAAATTGATTTATGTGTGTGGCTTATTGTAAGTGAAGGACTATCTGAGAAATACTTGGCTAAGGAGCCTTATAGTCAGGCATAGTAGGTAGTCTTGAATCAATTTAAATGTGTAAAATAAAATTATTTATAAAATATTTTAGTAAGAACAGTCTCAGCTGTAGTGTGTTTTTTTTATGACAGTCATTCATAAATGTGACAAAAGCATTTGTTAGTGTATGCAAAGGCAACTTCTCTAAGATTTTAGAGAGATATCAAAAAGAGAATACAAGAAAATGAATTTGTATGGCTATCAGCAGTTCAAATTAAATGTAAAGGGTTTAGGCCTAATTGTTCTGTTCCTGAGAGTGGTCTGTTACATCTCTTTTCATAATACATCTTTAGGTGTTGTTCTCTCTTGAATTTAGCATGGCATAAAATAACATGTTAACTGGCAAGGCAGCGGCTATTGAAGAGTAGCTGCTTTAGTAGATAAGCCTTCAGCCCTTCCTTAGCCTACCATGTCCTCTAATGCTGAACAACAATGACATGGTGAGAAGAGTTAAAATGAAGTTTACTTTAACCTCCTGTGGAATTACTTTAAATAGCTGAATTTGACCTATTATATTTGGAATATTTGAAACTGAGAACATATAAGTGAAAATAAAATACCTGTTGGTCTTAGTATACATTTCACATGAAAAACAATGCTTCATATCTAAAGGGAAAGCCAAATAATGCCTGTTTTATTCCCAAGTGTTACCCAATATTGTTTGAGGGTCAGTTTTCTCCTTTTTTTTTTTTATTTGTAGATAATGGATGATGGTAAGGTGAATATATTTCAAATTCTCATTGCTCTTGAGTTCTTAAATTGGTAATAACTTTCCCCCATGTTCCTCCTCTGATTGCATTTGAATTTACTTTTCTGTTGCTTCAGCTATGTCACCAAGGCTCCTTCTCAAATTGTGCAGCATGTGGAAGATCACGGACAACAATAAGGAAAAGATTTAAAATCCACATACCACTTTCTTTTTACAATGGCAAAAACTAATTTAGAAGCAAAGCTTTAACATCTAGCTCTGTGGGAGGTGTGAGAATATACAGCTTCCTTTTCATACTTGCATTCTCTGAAATCATCAAGTAGTCATCTCAAATAGTATAAAATGTATTGCATCTTTGATAGCATTTATTTTAATCTCCTCTACTCGTGTTTGGAACTAGGCTGTCTGCTTTCCTGGTTCTTTGATTGAAAATAAATAGGAAGGATGGGGTTTAGTTGTCATGCAAATTCACTTTCAGTTATCAGATGTGAGAGTTCATTGTGTTGTAGACTGGGAAATGATGCTTTTAAGTTGGAGACAGGCATCCAGTGATTACCAAGAACAGAATCACAGAATAGCTGAGGTTGGAAGGGACCTCTGGAGATCATCTAGTCCAACCCCCCTGCTCAAGCAGGCTCACCTAGAGCACATTGCACAGGATTGCATCCAGGCGGGTTTTGAATATCTCCAGAGAAGGAGACTCCACAACCTCTCTGGGCAACCTGTTCCAGTGCTCTGTCACCCTCACAGTGAAAAAGTTTTTCCTCATGTTCAGATGGAAGTGTCTGT
>NW_020447422.1:0-115612 GCF_003343035.1 Apteryx rowi | reverse complement strand
GGAACATGGGAAGGTTGTAACGGGCGGAGCACTGCTGCCGGAGAAGAAGGCGGGGCTTTACAGCATTATAAAAGAGCAGGACGCGCTTCATTAAACGCCATTTTGCCACTCCTCATATTGGTGTCTGTGTGGTGATGGTCCGGGGCCTGGGGAGAAGGCCCCGTGCCTCCTCGGTAAGAACGAGAACGGTAACAATACAGTAAGAAAATATTTAGAAAAAATAACATCAGAAACCTATCTCTATTCAAGTACGCCCATAAGGGGGGTAATTTTATAAGAAGATAATAGAAGGATTAAAGATGCTCTATTTATGCTACATATCCAAGCTTGTAGGTCCAGCTAGATACCCCAGCATGTGCCAGCAAATAACTACCCAGTCCATCACCTTCTCATGTTTGCTATCCATGCATCGAACTGGAGTGCAGGGTCCTCTAGCCAGCTTCCTGTTGTGCTTTTTCAGAGGACCCGCACGCTGGGATGTTGCGTGATACTATCTTGCAGCGCAATCTGAGCATAGCCAGAAGGATCCAGAACTAGATTATTGTCCCAGGAGATGGAAATTTTCATTGATGTAGCTGTATTAGTTTTTACGTAGTTAATCTTGCTATAACTGGGAGGTGGAAGAGTCAGCAGGAGAGTGTCAGCTCTTTGGGGTAACCACCTCTTAATGATAATCTTTTCACAAAAATATATTAAGTAAAATGTTGGATAATGCTGCCTGAATTGAACAGGAATTAATATCAGCTTTATTTCATCTTTATTGGGAATAGTTTTCTGTGGGATTTGATAGGACTGGGAATTCTGATTCCAGATGAAGGTCAGTCTGATGTACTTTGGACCGTAAGAAATTTTAGCTGAGGTAGACTAGAGAAGATATTCTTATTTTACAGTTAGGGAACTATGCTGGTTCCCTAAAGACAAAAGGAGATAGTGCAGACACAGAAAGAAACAAAAAAAAAGATCAAAGGTTTAGAAAATTGTTTCTTTTTCTGCTGCAGTCTCCTACTTTAAACTTTGCTATTGATGAAAGAGAGACACGTGAGGCACACCAGCATCTGGTAAGCTTGTACCTGCGTCCGGATTTTTTATTTAAGTCATTGCTTCTAGCACTACTTCTATGGCTGTGAACTCATAGCTGTGTCAAAGGCAAAACAAGCCCTCAGTTCTGACTAAACCAGGTGACAAAAAAAGATACAAAAAGGAAACAAAATAAACTAAGGAGTTTTCAATGAACAGGGAGAAAAACTACAGTGTAAACCTTATTGGCAGTCATACTTGAGCTCAGACTGGTGGTGGTATATACCAGACAAAGAAATTTTTTTAAAAAGTCTCTTTTGTTTTTTAAAAAATCCACTGACTGAGAGGCTCAATACATTTTGGTTCTGTTAGCAAGCAGTAAAGAAACTGTAATATATTTTGGTTTAAATTAATCCATGTACCATGTACATGTGCCAAAACAGAGTCACATTCAAATTCATTCCCATGTTAATATTTTTTTTGTCACCCCTAGGTTTGGTGAGTTTTAACATGTGATTTGGTTTTGTATATTTTTTGCAAAAGTGATGCCGGCACAAATCTGTAACAGTAGCTAGAATTATACCACTTATTAACTCTTCATTACTCTTCTATACTTTTCACTGCAGATGCTCTGAACAATGAAGAAATGACTGACATGTCAGAATTATCTTACTTGTTTGAGAAACAGGGTGATAACATTTAGGAAGCTAGTGATTACAGAAATGTTCTTGCTGACACGACTGGAAAACAATATGTGCTGGAGGCCTGGGTACCCTAGCCGGAGTCACACTGGGCACTTTGCAGGACTCCTGGTGGCACCAGCTCAGGCATCTGCTGCTGTCAAGGCAAGAAGACAATTTCATTTTAAGGTGAATACCATAACAGCTGTTTAGTGATTTATTCTGTTTTTTTTTTTTTTTTTTTTCATTCACTCTAGGAATTTAACAAGGAATTCAATCAAGTTACAGTGAAAGCTTTGTTGAGACTGATATCTTCCAAGGAAATGCTTCAGAAATGCTTGGCATTTTCTGATTCAAAATTATTCTATTGTAAAATTCTTAACAAACTTCAGTTTCCACTGTTTAGCATCACACTCATAATATTATTGTTTGTCTCTGATACAACTAATCAGGATAGAGAAGCAGTACAGAGTATATAGTCACAAAGTTCATCTTCAGTGAGAAACAAATAGTTAATTTAAATGATCACAGACACTTTGTTCTAATCTATGTTCTAATAATGTTCTAATTATCCCTTGTAACTAAAACAACTTTCTTTTTACATCTGAAGATTTCTCTTCTGATTTTGCTTTAAATAGCATAATAAATGTTTAGTTGCTTTTTGATTAAGAGAAAAGTGTGTTGAGGAGGTCTTCTCCATTCAAAATTAAAATATTTTTGTGATTTATTTTGAATTTCTTGAGCACACTAACAGGTGAAATTTCACATGATACTGTAGTCAGGATTTTTTATTTCTAATATTTGTACTATGTACATAAAGAGTTTGTTTTACGTATGTTCTACTGCTAAGCTAGTGATAAAATAACTACCTTCAAATAAATGTTGGTTATACATGTGTATATACTTAGAATTGTAGTTACTTGGATTATGCTGATCTGGCATTTACCAAAAGGTTTTAGAGAACCATCAAGTTCAGGGAAAGTTTCTTGAAAATGAAGACCATTGTAAAGCTCTTTCTTACCAGTCTATCTAAAAACTTTTTCTTTATATATGGATTTGATAAATAGTTTAAATATCGAAAGATTTAACTGTATTTTTGGGCTGTGCTAATTTTCATTAATGATCGAAGGAATTGATCATTAATGCACAGTGTTATTTTGCAGAATTCCAAGTTATGACAGTAGTATAAAATGCAGATCTTAAAATATTCAAAATACAATTCACTTGACTTTAAAGGTCTATGGAGAGGCTATTTATACTCCAGAAGGAAAGATAAACAGATTTGTTTCTGTTTTCTTCTCAGAAATGTAAATGTTTTTTTTTAAATTCTGGCTCTCTCCATGTGAATTTAGAAACCATAGAATTAAAGTCAAGCATTAAACTTGTATAAAGAGAACAAATTAGAAATCTCCTCCTAATAACTCTAAGCTATCATTACTTTTCCCATTCATTGTGACTGTCAAAAAGACATCTTTCTTTGTCAGCTGGGGAATACATTTAAAATTCAGAACAACAAACTTTTTCCTGTATCTATGGTGATAAAAAGTAAATTAACTTACACTCAGCATCTGAAATATCTGTACAGTTGGCTAAAATAAAGTCTTTAGATGAGAGTTAGTTATAGTCCAGAAACTGGTTTTTAAAAGGTAAGTTGAACTGACCTATGATGTTCTCTTTATCATAATCACTTTTTAAGTATGGATATTAGCTAATCTGAGCTGTTTTGATACTGTATTTGTGTACTGTGTTTGATGACAGCAAGAACATATAAAAGGAAGAGGAAATGCAAAGCCTTTCTCCTGCTTGGTACTATTTCCTAATTCTCTGTATGTTTGGCTGCTTCACTGAGTGCTTCCCTTAAATACACTCAAACTGTTCAGACTGGAAATGCTTCTCCATGTCAGTCATTAGCATGTTCTGGAAAATTAAGAGAGTAAGAGAAAAGAAACACCAGAAGACAATAATATTTTCCTTAACTACTTTTGTGTGGTTGGCAATGTTTTCTATTCAGGGCGATACCTGAGAGAGAGGTCATAGCATGTGAATGTCTGGGTGCTTTTTAATTTAGTGAACGTTCAATGGCTTATGGCAAAATATTTTTTTCATATAGAAAAAAGAGTGGTCCCCACTGTCATTCATACGATGGTATCCTGATAACACAGAGTCACAGGTCACAAAGTAGTAGAATTTTTATGTATGTATGTATGTATGTATGTATGTATATATATTCTATACTGCAATATCTACTTTGGTTAATAGATATCAATAACATCTGTTGACCACAGTTATAGAGTGATAATTCACTTCAGTGTGTAATAAGCATTAGTGTGCAATCATAAGAACTGGCAATACTGTAAAGTTATTTTCAAATAATGGATATCAACACTATGACACATTGATGGTTGTCAACACTTGAGTTGAAAAGACATGAAGTCATTTGCAACACCATACTGAATTCACTATGTTTTCATTCAGCAATGTTGCCGCATAAACTATTGGTGGTTTTGCATGAGAAGAATTTTAAGTAACAACAGCTGTTAGAGATGGTGGAATGGATATATCTCAAACCAGGAAACATATAGCTGTGCTAGAATGGAAGCCATCGCATAGGGATACTAACAGGTCTTATTGCCCCATTAGTAATCCTTTTATCATCCATTTCTTAAGACACTCTTCTCTGAAAGGATTTACATCAACATCAGTTGTTGGTAGCTTGAATATTTCCCAAAAGTTGATCTTCTCAGAAAAATTTTAAGCTAATTCTTTTATCCTTCCTTTCTCATTTTTGAGCAATATATTCTTCAAAATCAGGTGGAGAGAAAGTCTCCAGAAAGATTGTAAAATGATGACAATAACAAAAAAATGAAAAATTCCTTGAAAAAGCCACTGATCTCTTCATTTCAGATTGTCTTCAGTGAGCTGAAAGCTGTTTACTTYCTATGAGGGAGGTGGAACCTATTACAATCAGCAGCTCTCTGATTAATCTTTTAATATCCCACATTAGGAAATTTACTACTTACGGCTAAGGTTTTATACCGAAATGATCCACTTGTCTGCACTTTATTTCAAACTCTCTACTAAAAATTCAGTGACCATGTTCTTTTTTTTTTTTCTATTAAGCAAAATCTATAAACAAGATTGCTTACATTCTGATAGAAATAGAAAAGAAACTTGATATTACTATCTCTCTGTTTTCCTTAGGAGTGGGGCCCATTTCTCTTTGTAGCTTTTTATCATTGAAATTTCAACAATCCAATGCTATGTTGGAAACCCAGAAAGAATTAAAAGGCTTTCACATGTTTCTCTATCTTAAGGTCAGAATTATTATTAATTTAATTTAATTTAATTTAATTTTGTTTTGCTTTGTTTTGTTTTATTTCATTTTGTTTTGTTTTAGTTTAGTTTAGTTTAGTTTAGTTTAGTCTGGTTTAAAGGTTTTCTGGCTCAATACAAAGTGCTTTCCAAAATGCAAAAATCAAAATGCAAATTCGTCTCTTGATGAGAAGGCTGAGCAAATAGGGTTTTATTTTTTTAATCATCCATATTAATAGTATTCATTTGGCATGTACATAATGGCATGTATCAGAGCCTGTGAAAATACTTGACAAACCCTTTATTGAGCCTTTTAACTCTTGGGAGGATTATATCTGTCTTCCAGATAAATGTACTAATAACAATAATGTGAGAAATACTTCTTTTAACTTCCTTCCAAGATATGATCAAGATGCTGAACTCAGCTTGACAAAATAAAATGCTTCTGATGGTCCTTGTTTGAAGACATCTGAAATAGGCATTGTGATAATACAGTTATTAGACAAGATCTGAGTAGATGACATGTTTTGTATGACAGAAGAGAATTAATTCACTGTGTGACCTATTTAGAGAGTATTCTGTGTGAAAGGACCAAGGGGTAGGGATAGGGATTTCTAGGCATATAGGCTGCTGATGTGAGAGAACGGGAGTTCACCAGACTGTCAGTTCCCATGGAGAAATTCTTTCATATTGTTGTGAAATAACTAACCTGARGGGAAATCTGAATGCTTTAGTTACTATGAAATGGATTGTGTTAGTTAGATTTTGAGAAATATGATTGCATATTGGTTTGGGGTTCCTTGGCATCTGACTTTGCCTATCTCTAGGCTTTGTAGCCTGTCGGGTATTTTGTTGCTGTTGTGACCATAGCAATAAGAGGCTGGAACAGGTTAATTCTTTTTCAATAGATCACTGAGCAGGGGTGAATGTGGAAAGGGTTTGAATCACTCTTCTGAGTTATAATTTCCATGAATATATGATATAACAGTCTGTAAGCCCACACAGTCCTTCACACTGGCTGCAAAACTGAAATAAGTTGTCAGAGAAGGGAGTCAGGTTGCTTACCTAAAATTCAGAAAGAATAGAGAGTCTGGGTTAAGATAAAAAAAGGAAAAGAGCAGGGATCCCGATCCTACTGTAGTTCACCTAATTAGATGGAGAGGTGAACAAGGTTTCTGAAAAACTGCAGGAAATGTTCAAAAGACAAGTTCTGGTCTAATGAAGGAGGGACTTAAATTACTTGGATATTTACTCATAACACAGTAGATGTGAAAAAATTCTTGAAAGCATGGGGAACAATTTTTTTTATCTCAGAGGCTGGAGGAGGTAACTTAGATTTGATGTTCATTGCAAAGATAGGGGAGACCAGACTGAGCATGTGAAGACCTAAAGGCAATTGAAGAGAAATAGTTGTGGAATGATGCAGTTCACAATTCTAAGAAATGGAAAACAAGAAACAGCAGCAGGATGGGGACAATTCACTTTAAAATTGTTCAATAGTGTCATAAGAATTTAAGCTGGGACAGCACCCTTTCACTTACAACTACCAAACAAAAATGTTCTCTTCTGAGTATCCTTTAGCATAATATTCACTTGTTAAAACTGTGGCCTCTGAGAGCACTTGGCACAGAAAGTGTAAAAGAAATATTGGTTACTGGAAAAGTCACAGCAGCAAAAAAGGGAAGCATTAACATCTCTTAGAATCAGAAGATAAAAACAAAGGATTCATGCAAAAGTAGAAGCAAGGAAAATATTATCACAAAATGCTACGGTTAGCATAATTATGTGAGGATAACCAGGAAGTCTAAGAAACAATGCAAGGGAAACTAGCAAAAAGATGCCACTTTATCATTAACAAGAGGGTAGGAACACAAGCCAGAGCAGTGATAGGCAGGTGAGAGAATGTTTACATGAGTTAGATGTATTAAAGTTGTCAGTGCCTGATGAAATTCACTGCAGAGTATTTAAGGAAGTAGCCTAAGAATTCTCTGAACATTAGCAATTATCCTCTAGAACTAATGGAGGATGGGAGAAGTCCCAGGGGACTGACAAAGGGCAAACATAAGAACTTACCTTTAAAGAAGGAAAAGGAGATTCTGGGGAATTATAGACCAGTCAGTCTAACTGGAATACACAGAAAGTTACTTGAGCAAAATAGGAATAAATTTATAAGCATCTAGAGGATAATTAGGCGATAAGAACAACTAGCATGGATTTGTCAAGAGCAAATGATGTTGAAAGATGTTGATGTTGATGTTTCTTCTTGGACCAGAACACTGGCATAGTGGATAAAGTAGAAATTGTAGATCTAGTATATTCTGAGTTTAGTAGAACTCTCTGCATAGTTTCATATGACATTTCATAGCAAATTAGGGAAGTGTGTCATAACTAGATGAATTCAAATTAAGACGAAAGTACAAATTTGGAGAAAAATCTTCAGAGTTGTTACCAGTGGCAGGCAGTCAAAGTGGGAAGGCTTTTCAAGTGAATTACTTGATTATCTTGAGGATCTTTTCTGAACATGATTCTGTTTAGGATTAAGTGTTTAGGATTCTGTTTAGGATTTAGATTAGTGACCTCTGTGTTGGCCTACCTTCAATTACAAAATTTGTTTAACATGTATAAGAAGGTGCAGATAAAGGTGCAGGCACTTCAGAGTGCACATTTGCAGTGATATTTTAAAGAGCTATGCAATAAGTACTACATTTAAGAAAGAAAATTCAAATAGGTATGCAAAATGGGAAATAGCTGGCCTAACATAAAGAAGATTCTGAAAGGTATAGTCTTAGTGCACCAAAAGTGAATATGAATTTATGATGAGGCATATCTCATTTACAATTATATTTAACAGGAATGTTAGATTAATAAATTGACAATATTATTCCAATCTACTTCATGTTTATAACAATGTGGATGAAATACCTATATTTTAGGTAAATTTTAAGAAAGAGGTGGACAGAGAAGATTAACAAACTACCTAGCCTTTGGTGTTCTTACTTTTCTTCTGTAAGGGTTTAACTCTTTCCACATTTGACTGTATCTGGGCATTGCTGAGACTTGTTACCAGGATAAATATTTCCCTTTAGTACCTTTAATTGGACACATCATCGATGTTGCAGGCAGCTGTCAGGCACGAAGCAAAATTAACTGCAGGCTTGGAAAACATGAACTTTGTTGGGAACTTAAAAGACTTGGAAAGAGAAAGAAGAGGACCAAGTCTTCTTACATGCTTACTTCAGGCTCCACAAGGCTTAAGACAAGAGCAAATTGGCTTAATTTGTAAGGAAGATTATTTATGTTACATATCAGGGAAAACTTTTTAACAAAAAAGGTAATTAAGCAGAAAGAAATAACTTCCTGAGGGAGATTGTGAAATCTCCTTCAATAGAAGCTTTTAAATACAAACATCTGTCAGAGGTAGTCTGAGTCTAGCTAGTCCTGCCTCAGTGCAGAAGGATGGGCTATATAACATCTCCAGATCACTTCCAGCCTTATCTCTTATCTTATCTATGATTCTAGGACATTGTAGAGGATTTTTCTCCCTGACTACACAAAAACATCTGTGTGCTGCTAGCTTGTAATTAAAACACCTGTTAAACTAATCAGGGTTCAACTCATATTTGATATATAATTAATACCAGCAATGTGCTAGTTGCCTTCTACTGAAAACTTTTCTTAAGAATAGTTTCTGTAATTTCTCACTTATATTTTATGATATTTTAGTTTATCAATCCACTAGTTACTAATAAGATAGTAATTGGTTTATACTTTATCCATTAATTTAATAATCACATGTTGCACTTTGGCGAACATTTCATATGAAGAACAGTTATCCTCACAGTTTTGCTGTTATTCTGACCCAATTATTTTGATTCCTCATTGTCTTCAGTTAGCAGTTACATGAATAGGATTTTTATACAAATATAATCCATTGATATCGTAATACAAAAATAATTTGTTTGACTTTCATTGTTGCATGGCTTAGTGTCTAATAGTTATATGCCTACTCCACTCTGAAATTGCTGCTGTTTGATTGCTGTTAGTTTTCATTCCCCTCCATCTACAGAGACAGAATATCTGATACCTCCTGAATTAGGCACTCTGGGATTCATTTTTTCTTGCCTCACAGACTGCTCATATTTTATTTGATCAAAAGAACAATGGAATGGATTGTATTTTTGTATAACATGCAAAAGGCAGCTTGTTTAAATAATACTTACTCAGTCCCACAATTTACATGAGTTATTTTCAATAAAACATTATTAAGAAAGTAATATGTGAAGTAGTCATGTATCATTAATACTTTCTACAGAGAGTGATGTTGCTCTGAAAACATGATCCGAGAAAATGTTTCACCATTTGCATGTCTCAGAAAGGCAGTCATTCCTGAGAGAAAAACTGTTCAGTTTTCAGTATGTTTGATCACTCAGATCATTCAATTCGTAAGTGCTCTGCCTTGCCAATGGAATGGTTAAGCATGCTAAGAAAAAGACAGAAAGAGAGAAAAAGAGAGAGAGGAAAAAAAGAAAAATTAAAGGAAACAAGAAAAGGGAAGAAAAGGAAAGAAAGAAAAAGAAAAAAGAAAAAAATGGAGGGAAGGAAAGAAAGGTGAAGGCGAAAGGGAAGAGAAAATGGAAGGAAAGGGGAAGGAAAAGGGAAGGAAAAGAATAAGAGAAGAAAAGAGAAGGGAAGCTTCTGCCTAATCCCAGTAAAGTATTGGACTACTATAACTAAGATTTTTATCACAAGAAAGTCTTGACATCTTACTGTGTAGTTATAATATATTAATTAATTAATTAGTGGGATTTACTACTGACTTCCACGGGATCAAAACCAGTCTGCAATAAGGTCTTGTGTACATATATTTCTAATTGAAAAAGATTAGTAGCTCTTAATACAGTGTTACTGTATGTGTCTAGTATGATATTTGCATTATTTCTCATATAGTATTTGATAGTATTTGCAAAACAACAATCAAAAAAAAGAAATAGATACTTATTTTCAGCTGTTGGATAAGTTTTATGAAAATGCTGTATTTTTCTATTTGCCAAGCTCAACAAATTGTTTTAGTATTTGCATTTTCCTATCCTTATCAAACACTTTGCATAGAGAACTCCAAAAAGCCTTTCAAAAAGTAATTTTTAAAAGACTTCAGCTTTTAGAAATAAGTCATGAAAGAAAACAACAAAATGAAACTTTACTACTTTAATAGTTTCTTGCAAAGAATAATACTAAGTCATTTTTTTCAATGAGTTTTGAAATAGTTTAGTATTTTATTTCCCAGAACAGCAAGAAAGAGCTATTCATGTGTCTCACCCAAAGTTGACCAGCAACCTTTATTGTGATAGACAGGAGAACTAACTCTTAATGAATACGTAGGGACTGTCCAAACAACTTAGTTACTATTCCTACAATCAGTTTTTGATCTGCTCTCCAGGCATGAAGACATACAGTGTGCACTGATCTCAGTCCACTTGCCCTTCTATTTCTGCCAATATCTGACTCTGAAACGGCAACAGAGTGTTGGCAGTCACACTGCCATCTTGTAGGCTTTTGGCATCCTGAAAGTTTATGTTCTATGAAGGCAAAGCAGAAAATATTCTCATGACTCTGATGATCTTTAGCTGCTGTTAATATTAGGACTATCAGACCAGAATATAGCTTCACTGTKAGCGAACTTATTCTCCAAATCTATTCTGCCAAATGGCAGTTGGTTTGTGTAGTCAGCTTCCCCAGAACATACACTTCCCTCTTGCAGCTATTCAGAGCTGTTCCTGGTACAATAAATGACTTCAAGCTTTCTTCTGCAGCTGAATGCATTTGCCTATCTGTTCTGATTCCCACAAAAGACTTCATAAAATATTCCAGAAATTGTTCCTGTACTCAGACATATCTTTGTTTCCTAAACCCATTATCCTAATTTGATGTTGCTGGTGATATCTTACAGCTACCTGCAGATGAGCATCTTCAACAACTTAGTATGCAAAAATGGGAATCACTTTTTTCTGTTGGCACCAGAGGCTTTCCAATAAAAATATTTATCATTATCCAGGCAGGCCTTTTGGCTAGATGTGTTTTTTCCATTATGTTAGGGAACGTAACTTGCAGAATTCGATGATCACAAAATGTTTAAGGATCTGACAATTGGCTGTTAAAAAAAAAAAGCCTCCCAGTAAACTTGTTTTGGAGGGCAAGAAAAGCCTCAGTTTATTATGCCTAGCCAAACACAGATGTGATGATCTGCCCAAGAAATATTTGTGTTACTTCCCGAGATAGTCTTTGCATTGAAGCATCCGGGAATAAATGGAGAATATATACCTTTGCAAGGATGGAAATACCCTGGAAATTTTCCTTCTGGGCATTTTCCTAGATTTCCTAGAAATTAAAAAGATTTCTGCTGTTATAATTATTTACCAAAAGCCCTCTGTGATTTTCATGTAGCATAATAGACAGTACTTGCTGTTAGACTGAAATAGATTTTGTAAATATAGAGAAGACTTGGGTTTTTTATTTACTAGTATTTAGCCCTGGTGATGAACACCTAAGCTAGAGCTCACCCAGTATAGAATTATTGATCATATGGAGCAACTGGAGAATGGCACAGATATTCTCAGTTAAACTGTTTTTGCTAAGTTACTATTAGAAGTCATATAGGCAGATTCAGTCTACCTAARGTATCTTGGTGCTACGAACTGAACTTTCAGTTCCTGTCTCAACCTTAAAAAGAGATTCTGACTACATTTGCCTAGAAGAGGATGTATTCAGTGATGGGCAGAGTCTTAATCCTCCTGTGTTATATTTATGAAAAACCCCTACAATTTATTCTTATTTACATGACTATAAGTGAGACAATTAGTGAAACAAAATGATAAATCACACCAACAATTTTTAAATATAGATAAAATTCTCATATCATTAATTGTATTTAATAGCTTTTTTTAAAAAAAGTTATTGACAGCAAATGAGAACATTTTGTTGTGTAACCATCTCAGCATACTTTTATCAAAATTAAGTTAGCGAAAGACTTGATAACCTACATGTAGGAAATGGTACCTTACATTAGTATGCCTTATGTTGATCATTAATTCTAAGCAGCTGAGATAGTTTGCTTTAATGAAGCTCCCTATATCAAGTGTATGTGTCAAGGCATATAAATATAGAAATATTAGTTATATTTTAAAAGTATATCCTGCTATATAATTGCTGCAAAAAGAATAGACATCATTGTTTGGTTAGAAACATGCAAGTTTGGTATTTATTACACTTTCTGCCTTAAAAATGTCTTTGAATATCACTTTCAGTTCAAAGAAATGGATTTCTAAGCTTTTCCATCTGGAAACAGCTTGCTTCATATGATCAAAAAGACATATTTATATACTTTGATTAAGTAGTCCTTTCAAAATAGCAATATGAGTGATCATTTAAGAACTGGAAACAAGTTAAGTTTTGCATACAAAAATATTTTTCTATGGAGCAAATGAAATTAAAAAATAAACTTAATCACTTAGAAGACATATGGAAGTCTTGCTGCACTTTTTGCACTCTTGGTGCTAAATAAAAGCTGTTAAGTATGTATCTTTTGATAAAATAGATGAGAATTTAAATTTCAGGTATCAATAAACTGTGAATGATTAATGACAGAAAAAAGTTGGGTGTTCAAAAATAAATGAGCAGGTCTGTTTCATAGAAAATGAAGTAAATATGAATAAGGTCATTAATAAAAAGTTTCCAAAAATAGTACAGGACAAATTTTCCCTTGGAAGCATAAGGAGGGCTCCTGTTGAGCTCAGTGATGCATGTGAGGGCAAAATTTGACTTAATGTGCCTGCAATGTGAAAAAGACAGTTTAAGAAAGAAAGAAAGAGCATTAACTTTGCTAACCTACAAGGCTGTCACATTGGTCACCTTTTTTATTCATGATGAGCAAGCTCCCAGAACAAAAATCTTTTTCTGCTTTGTCCTACTTATTTCAATGAGATTTTTCATCCTTTTTTTTCAGGAATCAAGTTCAAATCCATCTACTAGATGAAATACATAGTTGTGATCATTCAACTTTTTGGAACAAGCTCCCTAAGTAGAAGCAGCTTGTCTGGAACTAGCTGTCTACAAGCTTATTGATGAAAGAAGTGTRGTGATTTTTCTGTTTGTTTAGATCTGATGAGCCTAGAATAATAAAAAAGTCTAAAAACTGATGGGAAACACTATTATCTGAATCCTATTTTTATAATCTGAGCTACAACGTGCTTTGGAAAAAGTGTCTAGTTAAAGGGAAGTAAGAACATGTACCACAAAGAATTCTGATTATTTGAAATATTTTATTGCAATATGGACTGACTCATATTATGTTGGCAATATCTTTTTAACAATGCCTTATTTTTTTTCAGCGTTTTCCTGTAGGTCTTTTTTTTTTTAAATCCAGGAGTGTCCTTCCCACCTCTTAGATTCATAATTTAATTTCTCTCACCTTTGTAACATTCAGCCAACTGCTCACTTTTTTCCTCCTCTTTCTTCTACAGCAGTTTTCAGTCTGACACTCTTTACATATAGGGGACTYTTACCTCCCAGCCCCCTTCTTCATCTTCCATCCTTTAGCGAAGCCTCAGCCTTCTAGAAAAAGGAATGTTTCAGCACCTGTTGAATGTTATTGTCACTGAGATGGAATAAATCCCAGTGTGGACACCTAGCTCATCTTTTTAGTGCTAGAACTCCCACCTACAGTTGGGCTAATTATTTTGGTAAACAGAAAATCTGTCTCCCCAAAACTGCACTTCACTTGTCCCAAACCTGTTTATTAAATTTTCTCCTTTCTGAAGGTGTTCTGCTAGGAAGAAGTTCTCATGATTTAAGAAAACTGCAAAAATTCTGAAAGTACTAGAAGAAAAGGGCAGAAAATTTGTAGGCGATATGGAGTCCAATTCAATTTCAAAACTAGGGATTCATTTTTTTCTGAGACTGAGGGAGCTTATATTCACAGACACTCCAATAATTTGGCTGCATAAACTGTTCAAGGATGAGGATTACTTTCTTGTATTCCTTGTAAAGGGAGTTCCACTTTTCTAGGATAAATTATATGTATTGGGCCAAAGAGACACTGAGAGATGGTGAGTAAGACTACATTCAAGTATTTAGATAATTTAAAGATAGTGGATGTTCTTGCCTCACTTGTATTCTGTAACTTTATTTACAAACACTTCTTAGCACAAGGTATTCGTATCTTGATAGGATGTCTGCCTGCTCTTGTATTCTCAGCAATGGAAAAAAAAAAAAAAAGAATAAGATCTGCATTAAAATGCTAATATGATTTTAAAAAAGAAAGTATATTATTTGGGCATGGGGAAGGGTTACAGACCTTCATATCAATTCAACATTAAGTCTAAGATGTGGAACCRGTAAGGTTAGCAACACTGGAGTTAAGAATTCACAGATCCTAAACTTGTCACCTTTTATGCATATATAATATGATATGGAATTTAATTACCTGTCTCCTCTCATTTTCTGAGTTACCTGAACATCACAGGAGAGTGGTAAGACCTCATCAGACAGGGGCAGCTCTGCAATAGTTTGAAGCTATCTTGGTCTGCTGGAATCTGGGAAAGAATTTCACACAGCAGAGAGACCCAAGTCTGCTCATCTGTATTTCTTTTCAGTAGCACAGTTAAATTCAAAAGGATTGGAAGGCAGGAAAAATAATCAGCTCTCTGAATCTGAATCAGCATTTCAAAATCTACGATGCTCGTTATGTATGCATATACAACAAAAGACTGGAGCTGAGAAGAAGGAGAAGGAGGCTGCATACATTGGCGGTCTCATTTAGAGTTCTTGAAGAGCTCGGTAAAGAAAAGGAGAAGGGGGAGATGGAAGAGGCAGGAAAAAAGATGAGGAAAATGAATACTTCAAATGCAAATCATAGGTATTTACGATAAAGTGCATCATAGATATTTATAAGTAGAGTTGCCAGGAACCAGAATTCTAGTTATTTGATTTTTTTAAGCTTTCTAACTGCTTTCTACTTTAAGCTTTCTACTACTTTCTAAGCTAGCAACACCCTTTTTTCCTGAACTCACTCTCCTTATTTTAAAATAATGATGTACGATGCTAACATTACTTTGCAAAAACAACAACAGCAAAGCAAAGCAAAAATAACTGCATTCTCTCAAAATAGAAAAAAAAATTAAAGAACATGAGAACAGAGAACATTCTAACATGCAGTTAACAAATTGCTGCATAGAAAAATATAGAGATTATTTAGGAATAGACTGGTCATTTTCACAGCTCACTTACTAGTCTTGCATCCCAGGTAGCAATTCTTACCTTATTATTTAGCAAAATATTGCCCCATTACAGGTTGTCCTAATGATATTTTTCAATGGTGATAACATATCCTACATACGTTGCTTTGGTTAGTGTGGTAGTGTTTTATTCTGTCTTATGACCATAGGATTCCATAGTGATGGCAGGAAAATTGGAACAAATTAAGTTAATTTTGACTAGGCTATAAATGTTACCCAGGTGATTTGAGTGTTGTAGCTTGCCATCAAGAATTCCTTATGAAGTATTTTATATACTGCTGCAGGTTTAAGATAGATTAGGTGTTATTTCTTTGACATCTCCCTCCCTCATTTCCAGTCTGGAGCTGATTTTATTTTTTGGCCAAATAAATCATAACACTCATTTCCTTTCCAATTACAATATACTGATATTTACTGTTCTTAGAAATATAGCATTGCTCCATATTAGTTGTTTAAGCTGAGAGGATTTCAGCATAGTCCTTGCTCTTTTTTTCTCTCTAAGTGCTGCATAAGTGACATGCAAGCAAATAAAGTTTGCAATTATATTAGCACTGTGGATGTTTGGTTGAGACTTAGTGAAGTCAAATTTCATTTTTTAATGTCTAAAATATGCATGACAACTTCAATGATTCAATAGAGCTTTAGATCATGGATGTAGATTTAATAAAGTAAAATGATGACCACATATAAAGACATTTTATTTTATTGATGAAGCCAATGCAATAACTTGTGCAATGCTGCACAAATTACCATTTTTATTTCTATTGATTTCATCTCTTTGTATTAAAAATGTCAAATGAATGTTAATTCTTTATTCTGCTTAAACTTGACAAAACCAAAGAGGGCTTTATTGCAGATATAGTGGTTGCAAACATTTGAAGTGACAAAGAAATGATAAAATTTTGTATTTAAAAGAAATAGCAATCATTTAGGTGGAATTGCAGTTATAAAACATTAACCCTGTTACTTATTTCCTTTCTTTTAATATTTCATAGTGTCATACCTTCTTTACATTATGACATGGCTACCTTTAAATAATTACAGCTGCTTAACAAATGGCACCATTAAAATACATGTTGTAAATTTGTGTTCTCAGGACAAAATAATATGCTTCCAGGATAATTCACTCCCCCCAATAATACAAATTTGAATAAAAGTGAAATGAACAGAAGTGATGAAATGTAAGTTTCATAAAGGATAATTAAATGTGATTAAGCAAATCTAAAATACCAATACTATAAAGGAAAAGTCTGTTTCATAATAGGAGAAATCTGTGTCATACTAAATATTATACCTTGTCTATTGCTGATAGTTTTATTGCTAAAAGGAAAAAAATCTAGGTGATATTTTTTCCCTGCAGCTTAGGGAATATAACTATCTATCTTCCAACTTCTCAGATGATACCTCATCACTGAAATATATTGATGCAGCAGTTTGTATAGTGGGAAAAAAAAAAAAACATTTTCCCAAAGGATAGTTTAAGTGAATGGTAATGGATTAGAGGACAATTAAGTTCTTGGTTAAAGACCAGCACAAACTGGCATGAGTAAAACATTCTGCCACCTGTTCATTTTTCTTTATTAAATGAGTACAATGGACTCAATCCAACTCCCAAAGGAAAAGTGTCCATATCAGAAATATCGCCATAGTTGTCATTAATTGGCTGGGGTTTTGGCAGTTCAAAGGAGAAGTTAATTGACGTGAAGAATGAACTATCCCTCCACCCGGAGAGATGTTCCCTTAATGTCAGATTTTAGTAATGTTGGCAGAAAGTTTGGTGACTCTCTCTCTTGGTCTACTGACAAACTCTACCTCTGTCAACAGCATTAAACCAAGTCTTCTCTCTCCATGTCTGGGAGTCTAAAAGCATTCAGTAGTCACTCTACTTGCGCATGGAGGGAAACAACCCATTCTTAGTCTTTCAATCTAAGAAGTAGCTGGAATGCCCAGCCCAGAATTCCTCATACTCGCCCAAATGGTTCCACAAACTTCAGCCGTTTTGTAATTACAACCAATGTTTTTCCAAAGAAGATAACTTGGAAATTTAATGGATGAAATCGGGTGTTTGGAGCATACTATATGGGGTAAATACATAATACATCAAGTATATAACTATGTTGCCTTTGTTTTAAAATATCTGAGTCAGAAAGAGTAGCAAAGCCACCTCTCCTCAAAAAAGGCAAAAGGATGCTTGTTTAAAATCTCATCTGCAGACAGTAAACTTAAGCCATAAAATTAAACTGTAAAAAGATAGATAAGACAGTTGGACAGCCACCATTTTAACACAAAGATAAAAATAAGGAAAAATGATAGGACCAACATCAAACATTAACTCATACGTGACAGAAAATATATCTATTTCCAGAAAAGAAATGGGGAAAAAATATAGATAACAAGCAAATGGAAAGTCACAGGTTTGTTTTTCTTAGGGATTTTATTTCTTGAATACACTATAGGCCGCTTACCCTTTTCTCCTCATAATAAGCATTCATTCTATTCAGATGTATAAGATAATATTAAACTATTAGGTTTTTTATATTTTCTTGTTGAGCTGTAGTGCATGTTTCAATTTTGACTCAATGTATATATCACTGAGTCACAAATTATGAGATGGGAATCATCACAATCATGAAATTTGAGCTCCCAAATATCATTGACCTTAGGATTCCTTTGTATGTTTTATATTTCAAGTAGATTTTTTAGAGGAAAAGTCAAATTTCTATTATGAAGAAAAAAAATCCAGCAATGGAAATTATACTGTAGCCCCGGAGGAACGGTTTGAATGGGTGGTTATTAGAGCTCATATGATTAAGTTTTGGGCTGCTGATGAAAAATTGTTGAATCCAAAACAAAAATGTTCAGTTCAATCTCAAAACAAAACATATGGTGTTTCTCTATCTATATTAAAGAAATGGAGACTGAAAGCTGCCAGATATCTATAAACTGTATTTTAGTCCTTGGCTAAAGAATAACCCTGGGGGCTGACTTCAGCCTTTTTATTACTGATCATCTAACAGCCTGATCGTAGCAGCAGGTAGGAGGGGAAGATAAAGAAGATTTTCTCTGGATCCTTCCTTGTCCTTTTGTCTTGTTCTTCCTTTCTGTGCTCCTTAGGCTTCTTTCAATTCTATTTTTGTTCCTGCTGGTTGTGCGCTGTTGGGATTCTCTCTTAAGTCATGATTACATTCTCCTAAGCACCCTAACAGCTTGCACATAACCCAATGCGTATCCTTACCAAGAAGAGGCCAATACATCCCAGCCACACGCTCAGGAGGGACAGGGATCAATTCCACTAGAACAAAGCATATTCCTTTCTTCAAGTACAATCTCTAAGGGATTCCAGCTAAATGTCTCAGGAATATCTTGCCTTAGCTGGAATCGTGGATTTTAGTCCTCCGTAAGTTTTCTTTTTCTGAAGAGAAGGTGCCTAACTACTAGATATCCAAGTGAAACTAAATGACTTACAACAGATGTGTGTTCATAGAGCTGTCATTAGCTAATTTTTTTTTTTACCACTGCCAAATATTCATTCTGATAAATTTCAAATGCATTCTGATATAAGAAAGACAGAAAATTCAATTTAAGATTTGTTTAGGAGACAGTGTGGAGGAATGAAATGAAAGGGGAAAGAAAGCCAATAGCTAAAGGAGGAAAATTGACCAGAGAAAATGTAACAGGAAAATCAAATATAGAGCTAAAATTAAAAATGTGAAGGGATGATGAAATATGAAATAGCCCCAGACCYAGGCTGCATCCTGGAACCAGGACTGCAGGGAGCATTGCAGAACACTCCAGTTTCAGCTGTAGAACGTGGACTGTTTGGGAAGTTCACACAGTCCTGGGTGCTGCAAGGAATGTCCTGCACTGCATTAAACAACTATTACAGCAAACAGAACCAACATCTTAATTCTCTTTTCTCTTTATCATTTCCTGTTCTCTTATCCCTCTGATTTATAAGAGGTAATATCAAAAGATTTCAGTTCAGAAGTGCTGAATTAAGCTAACTTTCCTCTGTAAGTTCTCAGAACGCTACATGTCAGTGCACTAGCAAAACTATTTTCTCAGCTTAAAAAAAGTCTGTATTCCTAGTAATTTATAAGTATTTCTGTGCAGAAGTATAGAAATATATATAAATTACTGGTTTAATGCTCTTTTCCAAATTGGCTTGGAGGAAATGCTACCTACCACATTGCCAAGAGGAAGTCTGGTGTTGTATTAAGATTGGTCAAAGCACTTTTTTGAGGGCTTTGTAATTGAGAAGGAAGCTGAGAGAACATACGCTCCAGGCTTACAAAATCAGGAGGGTGGCAAGTGCAGAATTGTTGTTCAGCAGATTTCAAAATACTAGAACTAGAGGGCAATCACTGAAACTATGAGGAGATGTGATTAAATTAGATGAAAGACAATATTTTTTACAATGGAGGTCATGAACTTCAGGAATTTGTTGCCACAGAAGTTTGCTGAACAAACAGTATCAGTAGATTGAAAGCAGGAGTAGACATGGATAGCCATAAACAGGTAATAGTGGAAGTGGGCAAGTGTGTATCTTTTTCGTCCCTGAATGTGAATGCTAGGGAATACAGGGAGAACAGATGGCAGTGTCATGTGTCTTCTTCCCTAATAACCTTCTCTTTTCTGTCTCTGTAAGGCAGACCAATGTTCTTAATCTCTCTTTGACTTTATACTTGCTTTAAAAAAAGGACTAATCGATAGTATGTAAGAAACGTTAAAAAAACAAGTTTCCTGCATTACAAGACTTTAATATATATTAAATTAATACATGTTAAATTAATACATATTACAGTACATATTAAAAGGTATCCCCTAGCTGACTTACATTTCAGACTCAGTGGCAGGAAAAATATGCTCATGTGAAAAAATTACTGAAGCTTTATCTGTTTCAGAACCGAAACTGTGTTTTACCAAGACTTAAAAAAGTACTGTTTCCTTTTTCTGCTTGAATCTAGCTGGGACACCAGCTGGAAGTGCCAAAAGACCAACACGAGCTTATTCTGAAGCAAAGAATTGTCATAAAATATTCTCAGTGATCTTGCCTATTCAGAAATTAAAGACAAATAATTTGTTTGTCAAAATACTTGGATTTCTCACCAAACACAGCCAAAACTCAAATGTGAAATTTCTGAAGTTTTAGTAATATAAACTGTAGCCAGAAAAAAAAATTGAGATATCTTTCCTCCATGTTCCATGCATTACTGGAAATAACAGGAATGAGAAACAGGACTAGCAAATAACAATATTAAGTTTTCAACTAACATGATAAAATATTTAGCTAATTCAGTTTTCTTTCATTTTACGTTACGTGTGGTCTAGATTCTGTTATTTGCCTCTGTCATCATCCAAAAACTTAGGGGTAATTCATAACTATATTTGTTTTATTTTGTTTTAACATCTGAATGTAGCGTTAGAGAAGTACCTTCTACAAACACATGAACTTCTCTGTCAACTGAGAATAGAATTACCATTACAGTAATACTGCAGACCTCCCAAATGTCTGTCAGTATTATTTGTAGGAATGAAAATTAATTCATTTACTTTATCTTTACTGGCCTTTCTGCAGTTYATGTGATAATATGGATAGGTCATGTATCAGTATAATAAGTCAAGTTCTGAACATTATGTTTCTCTGCAGTGATTTCAAGGGAAAATAATCACAAATTATAAAGGTATCCAGTGCTACTTTGTTTTCTCAGAGGAAGTTCCGCACAAGAAAAAATTAAATTCCTGAGAACTTTCTGAGGATCTGAAGAAAGGATACGCCTCTAACAGTACATACAAATTGCTCTGTTGTGCTTGCCACTAAAAATACTTCTAAAAATTTCTTTAAGATTAAAGATCATTTGGGGGGCATTTTAATTTTAAATTTCTAGAAGTAAGAATTCAGACTTTTATGTTTTTTAGAGGGGGAAAAAGGATATAAAAATACTTTCATCAGGCTAATGTCCAAAACTTATTTGTCTTGTAGATTTGTTTCTCTAGAACTTTGATTGTAAAAATCACTATTTGCATGTACTAGTCACTGCTTGCATCACTACTTGGTGAAATCTTTTTTCATAGACAAGCCTTAATCATACTTACAGAAGATACAAATATGCCACGTTGTAAACTCTGTCTTGGATTTAATATTTTGGTCTTATTAGGCAAGTAGGATGATGCCTCAAATTGTTGCATCCTCACATGCTTTATCTTCTGTCTATCTCATAGATTTATTGCAATTTGTGTTACTCCAGTTGTAACCTGGACAATGTTGTCACTTGTGACTCAATAAATTAGTACAGCGAACAGCAGACCTGCAAAGGACAGTTCAAATGTAAAAAGAAGTGACATAAATGGGATGGAAAATAATGATATGGTATTTAGCCACCATTTTCTTTTCTAGATTTGAATGAAGTATGTCACTGGGGATAAAAATACAGGAATATTTTAAACATACTTTTGAAATAATTTTTTTCCAGAAATTATAATTTTCTGTTGGAAACATCTTAGGAGATGCTATGATACTGTGATGTTGCCAAACATCTTTCCAATAATATTTTCTAAATTTGTATAAAGCCTGCTTGTTTACATGCTTATTAAATTATTTGTTATTCCAACACAACTTCTGACAAAGAATAAATATTAGCAGCTTGTTATCATCTTAAAAACCTGGAAATAAGCTCAGTATATTGTTGCTTAATTTGGCATTATATCATGGTGTTTACATTAGCACGAATAATAGTGAAGAGCGTCCGACACAGATGCATGATATTGAGTTCTGATAAGCAAAGTCTTGTCATGTTGACAACGGTAATGTAGCCATGCAAATTGAAGGAGTAAGTGTTGTAAATGATGCTGCCATTTTTTTACCATGAAGAACAAGGGAAAGATTTAGGTGGATTCTTCACTGCTTCTTTTGTAACATCAAGCTTTGGCATTTACTCTAAAAAATCTTCTCTTTAGGTGATTCTTCTCCTAAAGTGAGGTGGTTTGATTAAATGGTTTTATAAAGATTGTATCTTCCACTACTATAGATTACATAGCATACAAAGCTCTAAATGTGACTACAAGGACACGATTAGAGTACCATATATTTATGCAGAAGAGCAAATACTACTTACTCTTATATTTTATGGCAATTTTATATCTTAATAATAATATCATTCCATAAAAATATATTTACACATAACGCCTGCATAGATAAACATAATATTACAATATAGCTATACATAACACATAAGACCATAAAGGTAGAACAAATATAACATTATGTTCCAGGTTTCATACAAATAAAACAGTGTTCAGGACATTATGAAAAAGCTCCACTTTCCTATCATCCCTCTGAAAGCAGACACAAATGCTTAAGAAGACATCTTGAGACACAGATTGTTCCAAGATGTACTTTTTATATTTAGCTTCTTTAACTATTGTAAAAAATCTATTAATAATGATTTTAAAGAAAAATATGAAAGAAAAAATACCCTGGAACCTGCATAGTGATTTCCAGCCCTTTTTACCTCAGATATAGAACCTTCAAAGATAATGCTGAAAATTAATTTCTTTCATTCACTGTTTTGTTTTTTCTGCTCTTAATTAAATACTTCCCATTACTGATCCCATAATTATGATACTATTAAAATAAGTAACTTTCTATTTTATAGGGCTAAAGTCCAGCTCATATTTTATCTCCTACCCTGGTTTACCTTCACATTAGAACTCAAAGCATTAGATGTTATCTCTTGCCTGTAAGCCTTAGTAACACCTTCCAGCTGTGTGGTGATGCTGAAGATTTAGCAGCCAGAAACCACTTGGGGCACCTTTGCCATACCCTTGCCSCCCGGGAATATATAGGCTTCCTCATGAAGGCCTGAAAAATAATGCTACAATGTTTAGGTTAACTTATTATTTTCATTTGCTTTCCTTGGAGTAGAGGATCCAAAAATGCAAATCCTTACTCCTAGGTGTGTTTCATGCCTCCATATTTAAAGTATAGGACAAATCAAGTACATGTCTGATGATGTGTCTCAAGAGGCTTTCTCCTATTCACACTAGTCATTTGAAATGCTAGCAGTGATATAAATAGAAGAATAATTAGATCTTAAAATACACAGTACTGTCAGACAAGAGGATATAACTCTGATTTAACTAGATAAAATTTTAAATGTTTCTGTAGTGCACCGGAGAACTCCAATGGGAGTGATGCGAGACAAATGCAAACTGCATTTTGGTCCTACTTGTATTTATCATGGCGTAATAGTAATAATAATCTGAATGGTAAACAGAAGGAATACTTTTGTAAAATTCAAGTGAAAAGCAAAATATGCATATGAATGTATGCATCTAAATAAGGAAGCACTACAATCATCTAGCTGATTCTTAATATGACAGGCATTTACAATTATCCAGTCATTTCTGCACAAAGCTCTTACTGTCTTGTTAAACTTCAGCATATCTTTTTAGAGAGAATGAAGAACTATTAGAGAAGTTGCTCTAAAATCTAACACATACAGTTTAAAAAATGTGATTTATTTCTGCTCATGGTTTCTTTAGCTTCAGAGGTGAACCACTGGATCTTGTTTTCTCTTTTTCTGCTAGATAGAAAAAAAAAAAATCTGTCATACCTGTCTTTTTAATGTAGATATGTGCAGACTACCATAAAATTATGTCCAAAACTTGTCGAATAAGCAAATTAAAAGTGTTTTCCAAAACTCAGCTCTTYGCTGATCTATTCACAAATTTTTGTCAACCATGAATAGCTGAACTGCTCTTTCTCTGACCATTGTTCCAGTACTCTATCATCTGGTGTTCTTCTGTTTATACGTTAGAGGATAGTGTTTTCTCACTAAGTTACAGTTTCGTGCTAGAAAATCACTTTCAGTGGCTTGTCTACCACAAACCTGAAGCTCTTCTTCCCCTCACCCCATACACTCTTAAGTGACTTAGGTTTGTTGCTCCCAGCACTTTTCTTTGGGCTGCACTGCCTATACTACTTTATTCATCACAGTGCATTCAGTGATATATTCCACAAGTTTCAACTGTTTTGAAATGTTGTTTATACTATGGAGCTTTTTTAGAAAGGTGAATGAAAACAAATAACATTTTAATGCTTGGAGCCAGCAGAGATAACTGCTAAATGTCTTTAAAAGAATGGCCAAATATTTTTTAATTGTAGATAGTTGACATATTGTCATTCCAAAATGTTAAACTTCATTTTGTGGTCTCGGGCATGTGAAATGGCCTAAAGTTGCAGTGATTTCACATCTCAGAGACCAGTTCTCATCTCCTTAAGTGCAACTATAAATGATAGGGCTGCATGAAAGGAGAAGGAACTTGGGTTGTAGTGAAAGGTATGGGGAGAATTTTGATACAAAACTAGAGTCTTACTTGGGAAAGGGGAAAACAGTGTATCATTGGCAGTGATAAAAGGTGGAGCCTATGAATCTACGACATCCTACAAATATGTCAATTACTGGAAGTAAAATTTGTATGCCTTCTGAAGTCAGGAGTTATTAATGTCATGGAGGCCAAAGTCAGAAAGAGCATCCTGACAGTGAAAGAAATGGCAAGAGAGAAGCATTCCCCAGAGAAATTTGTGAAAAAGGTTTGAAATATTGTCAGAAAATAGGATTTCATTTCATTTTTTAAAAAAAAGTTGATGTTTCAATGGTTCTAAACAAAACCAACTAGACGTATAACATATACTTTAATTTAATTTTAAAAGAGTAAACAAAAGCAAAAAGAAACTGAGACTATCCTGATGATAAGGGTACTCACCCAGGATGCAGTGGTATGTCCATTCAAGTCCACAGCCTGAGTCAGGCAGACACAGAATGTAACCCTGGGTCTCTGACATTAGAGATGATTGTCCCAGGAACTGGGTGGTTTTCTTTCTCTTTTTATATCATATCTTCCTTGTTTGATTTTTTATGAAAGCCAATAAATTTTTGTTTCAACAATTTAGGTTTGTTTTTTTTTTTTAACCATCAAAAGCATTAATAAGCCAGCCAGTCAGGAGGCTCCCCTCCCCAGGAATTGGAAATTACTGAGGCAATAGATGCTTTTTTCTCCTGATATTTTGTATCATCTTCACTGCCTTCTATCTCACTCAACATCAGCCTGCCATACCTCAGGGAAATGCCTCATGGAATACAACAGGGATAAAACCTTTCCAAAATACGGTTTGAAAATGGCCCCAAAGACATAGCAGACCAGAGGCAGAGGAAACCAGCAACCTGGGTAATAGATTAGAGATACAGTTTCTGGGAGTGACTGGTAGAGATACTGATTAGCACGAAGGTTAACGGGTTGCTCCTTGCATCTGTGGCAAATAGATGGTCTAAAGTGAACTCAGCTAATAAGAGAAATTGGCAGTCAATGTAGTTAACAACAGAAGTGGCTAACATTAATTTGGATAGCAAGTGAGTAATGCTAGACAGCTTAGCTATCAAGCACCCAAGGTAGCGAGGCCTTCCTACCTAGCAACAGAACAATGAGTATCTGAGGTGGAGTAGGTAGTAAAGCTAATTTAATGTTCTCCCCAGCAAATCAACCCAGGTATCAGTTGTATTTCTTTGAGACTGGACACCAACCTGTAAGAAGGATATAATTGGGGACCAAGAAAAAAAAAAAAAAAGAAAACCCTCAAAACCTCCTAAAGTATAGTCCCTGGAAACCTTCATATTCATGCAAGATTATAAGAGGAGGCTTCGGAAAGGTAGCTGAAGCCCCAGAGTGAAAGAGGAAGAGAGGCAGAGTGGGTGATGCAGCTGCTCTCATGGCTTTGGAACCAGTTGCAGGATGAGGGTGAGATTTCAGCTTGTGCTTGCAGCTTGGTGATGCATGTGTTTCTTGGCTGCTGTGTGTTGTCCTTCTCATTTCTTTTAGTTTGTAGGTAAATATTACTCCCTCCTTGTTCAGGCTTCTGAAAGGAGGAGAAAAAAGGTATGAGGATTTAAGCCACTGTCATTTAAAAGTTAGTCATTTAACAGATAGAGAAAAATGATTTGATTGCCCTTCTGTGTGTTTTACCCTCCTATTCGTCATCTGCTTGGGTAGAGAGTCTATGATGAGTACATATTCATATATATTCTTCCTATGGTTGCTCTATATCTATGTATTATTTTTTGAGAAAGAAGCAAAGCAGGCAGATAAAGTGGAAGAAAGAGTTCTGGCTGATAAATATTTACAAGATTTTTCTCTTTCTTGGGAAATCTGAAAAGCTCCTCTCTATCACTTATTTTTATGATTCTCATGCAAGGATTTTTTGTTTTGGTTTGGCTTTTTGTTCCGTGAAAGAGTTTTAAGCAATCAGTTAGTCCAGGTAGTCAATTTTTAGATTATCAAAACATACTTTATATGGAGTAAACAGCTGTGGAGAGAATAACTGCCCTGAAATGCCACTGCTTATTGCATGTTACCATGGTTTTTAAATGGAATAAGTACATCAGCATAAAGGAAAATGTTTCAGGAAGGTGCTTCTTCTAGGATTAATGACTTGGGTACAGCATCAAAGATAATGAAAAACAAACAAACCTGCAGTTGTGTCAGGACTGTTTTAAACAAAAGGCTTATTATTTAGCTTTTTGATTYCTTCCCTGTCTGTACACTCCCCCCCTTCCTGTTTATTTGTTAGAGTACTGAAAACTGTATTAGCTCAGAATAATATTGTGTAATGTTGTTTGATCAAGGGAATTGTTACTTTTATGTAATTAATATTCACTGACCAGAACCAGAACTGAGGGATTAAGATAAAAATGGCTTGTGTGCTCTTGTGTGTAGAGGAGGTTGGTAATTTGTGTTTTTGTAATCATTTGGCTGTCTTCAAATTAGGAGCTATTGGAAAACACACAGTGCTTTTTATTTTTCCCTGTATCATATCATGTACAGAATAAGGCTTTCCTTTTTCACGGAAACAAACATTTCATTAGACTTCTCCATTTGATTTGTTTTGTATCGAGACTGGAAGTGGGGAGGGGGACGGCAAGGCAGACAAGAAATCAGGTAGAGTTGTTAGCATATGTCATGTAGCTGTATTCTCTCTTTAATGACTACCTATAGAAGGTGTCCGCTGATTGTTAACTAAACTTTAGGTAAGGTATAAGTCTTCACTTTTGTGAAAAATGTCAAAAGGCTTCAGGCATGTTATGAAGAATTCTGAGTCATTCTGTTTATGCAGTTAATGAAATGTTTCAGTGAATGGACTTCAATCATGAGTCATGTAAGGAAAGACAAAAGGTCACATCCTTGTGAAATTCCATATTTCTTGCTAAAGATGCACACAGGTCCACATTGATTAATCTTGTGGGCAAGCCGTAATTTGATTTGTTTGCACATTTTTTCTGTGTTTGTGAAAGTACACCATGTTTGCAGGTCTGATCTGAAATACTCTTCCATCAAGCATGTTTTTCTTATTCAAAAGAAGGACTCCAAGAGGAAGATGAAATCTTACATCTAAGGAGCAATAATCAATATAGAAGGAATTTCATAAATAGCTTTTCTCTTTCTGAATAAATAAAACAATTTCTTTCTATTGTTCTTTGGTGCCATTCCAGAAGCAACTTGTTAAAATTCTGAGGATAGCGGGAATGATTTTTTTTTTGCCTGTGATTGAGTACCTCTCTTGGCTACTGCTAACTTATTCCTGCTGATTGTAAACCACCCCCCTCCTCCAAATCATTTCTGAGAAGCAAAAAGCCTTTAGAAGGACCAGATTGTGCCTAAATCAAAAGTAGTTCAAAAAATGAATAAAAAAAACCAGAAAGAACAGCTCTTTCTTTCTCTGCAAAGTCAATCACTTAATCCTCTTCTTCAGATTATACAAATTCATCATTGCCCAGTGAGCCTGGCTGCCATTGCCCTGAACCTTACACAGTGACTTGGCTGGTACAAAGTAAGTGAAAGAGATGTAAAATACTGTCACATCAGAATGGTCTTATTCTACAGTGGTTTTATAATGGCATAAATGACTACAGAAATTACAGCAGAAAGTGGTGTTTTCCATTATGATATTTCAAGCAAAGTGCAGATTTAGTATAAACTCAGCAGTTCCTTTTCATTTTTGCTTTGTATGAAAGACTGAGTTTTTCAGGAGGAACACTTACTTGCAGTGTTAAAACCTGCAAGAGTCAGGCTGAGTCATGCTGACAGGTGAGAATAAACAAGTATAAAAATGGAAAGTGTTTCTCTTTGAGTATGGAAGAAAAAAATGGTTGTCTTCTGGTGTTTGGTAACTGTTAAATCTGAGTTTGAGTTAGACCTAACTTTAGCTGATGTCTTTAGTACAGCCCTGGTTAAAATTACCTATTATGTGAACAAGTACTTTTCATAGAGAAGTTATCAGATGATTGAACTCTACAGTCCAGTCCTCTGGGGAATTAAGTTGTCTAAAAAGATTTTTTTATTCAAATACAGTTCCTTATTATTTAGTCTTTGCAACCTACATAGAAATTATTCTAAATATTTTATTAACTTAATTATATCATTATTTTGTATAAAATTAGACATTTCTCATATAGGCTAATCATTTGTGATCTTGTTTTCTGTCAAATATCCCAGGGCATTGAACACCTTTCTCTGGAACTAAAAGGAACTGTGAAGAGAAGGTAATATGCACTTATCTTTCTCACCAGTTTTTCCCATTCCTTCCTTCTTTTTGTGGGTGTGTTTTAGTAGCCAAATCATAAATCCATTCAGCTCATTCTCTAATGTAACACCTAATCCTGTTATGCAGGAGAGGCAAAATGTACCTTGCAAATCACTTGTCAGCCAAAGTGAAGTGGGAAGGCAGATCCCCAAAATGTACTTGAGTCCTTGATCTGCTTTGATTGACAGATACACATGACCGATGCAGTGGCAGGCTCAGCAAGCCCTGAAGTAGTTTTATTCAACCAGGGAATTGCCCATGTCTGAGAGTGTTACTTATATAGTGTGTGTCTATGAATAAATATTTTTAAGTTTATATGTAAATGGTGCCTTCACAGCTGAACTGAGTCACTCGCAAAGGTCGCGCTGCATGATGCGTGTGCGCTGAACGATGAAATGTTGAGTGTGGGGACCTTTTAGATGTAAGAAGAGCTGATACCAATTCACTTCTCCTTTAACACTTAACCTGACCAAACTCAGTGCTCATGAAAACAAATAAACAAAAGAATCATCTTGGAACGACACTCCTGCGCTTGTATCACTTCTCCTTGTTATCAGATGAGACAACACCTCCCTCCATCGTGCTTTTTCCTTCTTCCTTCTTTTTTTTCTTCTCTCTCTCTATTTCTCTCTTTTTAAAAAAAGTTTCACCAGCCTCCATTTTCTGTCCATTAGGCTGCAGAAAATTATCCTAGTACTGACAGGATGTAGTTTGAGGATGTCTTGGCTGTGTTAGGAAACAGTGGATTTCTCCTAGCAGTGTATCCTGTGGCATTAGCCTAGCTAATCCCAGAAATCCCTCTCCTCTTGTACGCGTGGCGTAGTACTGCTTCAGGCTGATCCTGTACCATCAAGGTGATTAGGGCACCTACTATTGGAAGTGGTGCTCGGAGCCTGCAGGAACCCTAGAGGGAAGGGGCATGAACATAACAGGGAAATGGAGGGAAGAAAACCAAACCACTTGTGAATGCAGCATTTAAAGTATAGCAGAAAAGTTCTTGAAACATTTTAGTATTTCAGATAGCTACCACGCCTCAGCTATTGCATACTGCCTCTTTACCGAAACACGATAACCCTCCGGGTGAGAGCTCCTGGTTAGGTTAACATAGGACAGGCAGGTTCTTTACATGATATTTTACCTTTTTTCTAAGATACACTAGGTGTCCTCACGGTTGGTTACTATCTTTTGTCTTAGAATAAGTCTTTTAAACTGTATTTATATTGTAAGTGTAATCTTACTGAAATACTATTTTATCTCAATAAATTAATACTTTCTCAGCTTAATCCTTTCTCTACTTCCTTTTATGTGTGTGTATGTAAATGCAATGCACTTAAGCAGTTAACAGTTTAATAGCTAGTATTATATGCATGTTTTGATGATGCTTCTAAGTATGAGCATCTGAAATCCCTTGGTAATGTCTATATGGTAAGGAATTACGAACTTGGAGTGAAAAAAGACAGGTAAAGAAAAGTCTGTGACAGAGCTAGCATTCCTGGGATTTTTTTGATCGTTTTCCCCTGGGGACTAGATAAACCTTTTTCTCTCCAAGTATCATATAAATCAAACCTTTCTGAGTGCTGACTGTGATTAGTGCCCTCGCAGTAGGTATTTCCCCTGACTGTGGTTCCTAATTCAGAGCTCACAGCAGTGGGGGGGAGGCTTGGAAACCTCTGTCCACCTTGTCCTTTATCTGTTTTTTTGCATCTCTCCAGATTTATTTACTAGCGTTGGCTGTTGTCTCTGCACTTTTTGCACCTCTTCCAGTTCTCTCACCTCTTCTGAACGTCTTCTGCAGTTTCTGCAGCTCGCTTGGATTTTTTTCTGGGTTACCCTTTACCCAGCTGCTGCCTCCCAGACCTGCCGATGTTCTCTTCACATATCACTTTATTATATCGGTATTTATTACATCAGTACTGAACATCGCTTGGAAGGTGTAATGCTGTCTAAAGTTATAGTCTTCACCAGCCTGTCTATCAGGCTCTGGAATAAACATCGCTTGGCAAAAAAATGACCTTTATAATGATAAATGTTTTGTCCTATTCATCACAGCAAAAATAAAGCGTTGTCCTGACTTGCTGTTAGGACAGTGCATGTACTTTGAAGAGCAATGTTGTTTCATGTATGTTGTTTTTCTGTCTGCAGGCTCATTTTAAGAATTGGATAAATACAAGTGTGATGGTTGAATAAGACAAATTCATGGAGTTTCAGAGCTGTAATTAAAACACCATTGACAAGAAATTTATTACTATTGAAATCATTTTAGAAAGCATTTTTCTATGCTAAAGAGCTAATTTGTATTTTTACAACTTGATTAATATACTGTGATGAAATTCTAAAGCTGCAAAGCACTAATTGTCATAGGACTAAGACTAAAGTCTAATATTTTAAATTTAATGTGTTCAGAGCAGTTTAATGCTGTTCAGCTCTCCATATTTCTGTGTGTTTTAAGCAGCTAAAAAGTTCTTTGAAGTCAGGAAAGACTAATTGCTTTAAATTTACACAGGTTCAATGAGTAGGACATTGGACTGTGGCTTAGAAGGTCTGAGTTCAGTTTCTGGCACATTTTTACTGCTCTCTGACATGATCTACTTCAGTCTGTAAGCCTCATTCTATTTGACTCTTTTCTGTAGTTCGAGTGGGCCATGCAGTAGATGTTTTCCTTTTCAATGTGTTTATAAAATTTCACCCACATTGGGGTCCTGATCTTTGCATCTTTTAGAAATACAGGAGAAAATAATAAAAATAATTATCTACAAATGAAAACACCTTTATATAGATCTGATGCTAGTATTAATTCACTACATAATCACGATTTTTCTTCCTCTCCTCCCACCCCCAGTGTTTTTTCCTTAAATTTTAAACTGGGCTGTTTAAATGTCTTACAACCACCACCATTTTTAAAGAAAGAGAAAGTATACTGCAGATTTGTTTTATTCTTCCCAATCCAAAACTCAAAACTTCCTCTAGGAATTATAAAAAAAATTGCATCATATATAAAGCTTTAATGTACATAATTGCTCAAAATGGAATGTCTACCATGCCATGCTCCTGTTCATGATGAAAAATGAAAATTTTACACAGTTAAAAGGTGGTGGCCCTAACTTTCYAGTACTACTCTGTACCCTGCAAGCAACTGAGAGAGCAGTTCTAGGCCTGCGATATATTTATGCGTGTGAAAGGTAATTGAATGTGTCTTTTCTGGGACATCTGCACTAAAGAGGAATGCTTCACAGTAAAGAAAAAAGAAGTTGTATATGTGATGAAGGAATTACAGGCTGAAATCTTATCATCAACATTACAGAGGAGGCTAGACTAGATCATAATAATGTTATCTTCTGGTTTTAAAAACTAAGTCAGTGAGCTGATTATATCTCACTTCGTGCTCAGGAAAGCATCATGTTACAGTCCTTTGCCTGTAGATGCAGTATTGAAAAATTTCTAGAGCTTTTAAACTTTTTTAAAAATAGGGTTTTCCCATCTTTCTTCCAGCACACGTGATATACAAGTTTATCAGCTTTCCATATGAATGATTTGAACTCACTGGCCTTTTGTGTACTTCCAGTTTAACAAAACTCATCTATTAGAATCTTTATGCTATTTCATGACGGCATATGCTATTTTCTTTCTTGGTTCATATGTCTGTTCTATTTCCCTGCCCCTACCACCATACTCGCAAAAAATTTTGTTAAGGGAAAATACAGGATTTTTTTTCAATGATAAATTTTAATTTCTCTTTAAATAGTAACAATATTTAAATAATTTTGGTGTTCTTGAACTGTGGAATATATTGCATTTTTGGAGGGGAGGGATGGAGAAGGAATGTCTTTTTTACTTCTTCCTTTTTTTTTTTTTTCCCAGCCAAAGTAAAAATAACCTCTTAAACAGGCTGCAGGTTTCTGAGTTATATTTATTATTTTAGTTTAAATTTGTAAACAAAAGCCACTAGAAATACCCGTTTGTATTTTCCTTTTAATAAATCAGTCTTTCCAGCCTCTGTTTTTACTGCTTAAAAGTGTGGAAGTGTTTAATGTTCATTTAAAGTTTGCTTCAGGCAGCTTCTGTAAGTTTATCTGCTCATGTAAAGAACAGCAGAGCATTTTGAATATGCAGTGTTGCTGCAGTGTTTGATACAAAGGTTTTAGCTATATATATTTTTGTTTTCCCCTGGAGCTTCTATCAGATAAGTAATGTTTGGGATAAAGCTTGGAGTAAGAATAATAGAAACAGAAAAAATGTTTATATTTTTGATCAAAAAACATTATATTTTGTTCCTTTCAGCTTTAATTAGCTCTGATTTTCTTTGAAATTAAAAACAAGTTGTTTTGTGTAATATTCTCAAGCCAGTGATTTGATGGTATGCGTTAGGGCTATTCTTTATAGATGTTAAGGAGTATTTTACAGTTGAATTATTCTAAAGCATTTTTCTCTCTCATATCTTGAAATTTCACTAGAAAAGGAACATTCCGGTAAATGAAAAATATTTCAATTGGCTACCAGTCACTTCTAAGTGCAACTGTGTTCTAAATTATGAAAATGGTTTACTAAGAGGGTCTATCTGGAGACACTATCAAACTGATGAAGGATGATCAGAATAAAGCTGCAGGCATAAACACTCAATTACCTGAGCAGCCTTTGTCCACCATTATTTTCAATTTGAGTCAGAAACCCTGTCCCTGATGACTCATAACCCATCACCCAATCTTCTCTTTAATTATACTAACCCCAGGGGAGAAATCAAACCTCTGCTGAAAAGCTAGGGAAAATACACAAAATAATCTTTCCGACTCATATGTAGTCCAAGCAAATTTTTTTCGCTCTGCTAAGACTTTATTGCTATGAACCTTTTGACCAAATTTATCAGGCTGATGGAGATTTGGTAAAGCTTTAGAGAGTACCATTAAAATCCGTATCAACTGAAATTAAAATTACATTCTCTTCTTGCACAGAAAGTGAACACAATGTTGTTTTAAAAAAAGTGCCTTCTATTAAATTAGATTGCTTATAAGTCAAAAATGTGCTCTTTAATCTGACTGCATCTGAGCTCATTAGGTTGTATCAAACTTGAATATATTGGAAGCTAAAGAAAAAAATTAACTTTAAAATTAACACTGAGATAGTGTGTAAAAACAGTAGCAAAGTTGGGTATGTACAGAAGTTACATGTTCCAGAATGAGGTAATAGTGATTTGAGGTTAAAAAATGAAGAAAAATGGCTGACCATTAAAGATTGTACAAATGAAAATTAACTTATCTGATCTCACTTGATTAAAATCTGCTACCATATCATGCTTCATTGTAGATATGATGATAAAACCTAGAAGGGAAGGAAAGAAGATCTCTAACTAGGAACTATTTCTTAGTGTTGTTTACTGTTTCACTTGTTACTTTGGCTTATACCATGTATTTAATACTAAAAAGTACCATGTGTGCATTATGGATCCAAGGCTGTTCATAACTAAAAAATGCAAATACATAAAGACACACACAGAGTTYGGCTTGATGAGTTCATTCCAATAAAGTGCCAATGAACAGATACTTCTGCCCGCTAAGTAAATTTTGGACTAACCCACTTGAAGGCTGGTGTAGAAAGGGCCACGCGGCTGCAGACCAGCAGAGATGATGATGAGCACTGCTGCTAAGACTGCCTAGGAATTTTGGGGTACTAAATATCATAGGCAAAACAGCTGGGTTTTGCCTGGCAAGGCATAGTCTTGCCAGGTAGAGAGAGAGTTTTTCAAGTGAATGTGAACATGGAGTATTCAGAACGAACAAAAAAACCCCCTGCCCAAGAACATGTTTCATCCAGGGGGACTGCACAGATTTCCGAGGTCTTTAGGTTTTTTCAGTGCTAAAGGAACAATTTTGCAATGACTTATTTAACTAATGGTTTATACTTTCTTTCCCTCCTCTTTTTCTCTGGATGGATTCTGTTTCTGAGGCCTCAAACAGGAAAGAATGGACATAGCTGGGATTTTCCTTGTTGCTATAGCATACTTTTTAGGAGGACCAGAAGAAAAAAAAAAAAAACCCTAAATCCCCCCCAAACAATGAGAGCAGTTAAAGAGAAACTACATTGATTTGGGGGAATAGATTTAGGAAGAAGACAATGGCAGAAACAGTTAAAGCCCTCTGGTTGCTAATATCTGTTAGGCCATGAAGAAAATTATGCTTCATTTGTGAAAAATTCTGTGAAAGCTTTGTCATCTTTTTCTGAGGAGTAAAAATAGGAAAGTCACTGTGACACACTTCTATRCCAGTCTATTTATAAATTGCAGACTATTTCTGTAAGGAAAATTGAAAAGAAGGTATATATGTTCATGTGTGTGTACATATATATTCTTAAAACAAAATGAATGCTACAATCTCCTTGGGAAATGAGGAGTTGTAAATGGATTTCAGGAAAACTGAGCAAAGAATGAGCAAACTGAGACTTATTTTGAGTCTTGTTTCCTGTTTTCAGTCATGGAGGAGTTAATGATTTTGTGTAGGTTAAGCAAATACAAGCAAAATAAAAGTAATAGGTCTTTTTGTGGCTCTTTGATTACTCTTCAGGCAACAGAACATGAATGGGATAGTCGATGGAATATTTCATCCAGTTGTGGAACTCATTTTGGGAACTATGCATTTAAATAATATGGCCTCTGGTGAAAAGTAAAGCTTTGCATTTTCTGTATTCTAGAAACTATGAAATTCCTGTTAACTGCAGAATGTAATTAGCTGAATTCAGGTTTGTGTTGGATGCAACTGCTTTTAACAATTGTTTTTCATTTTACTCTTCTGGTCAACTTGTAGGTAACTCAGTTTTTATCTGAGGTGGTTTGAGACTATTTTCTTAAAAGAGCAATCAGATAAATGTATTTGTAGGGACTGTGTGAAGCGAAGTTTTTTTCAATTTCTACATTATAGATTCATTAAAATATCAAAAGTCCTAGACTGTTACACATATCTTTTTTTTAAGTTCCTAGAGGAGTCTGCATTACAAGAGGCATAAAGTCTTATCGTGCAATGTTGTTTATGCACAGTGGAATATATATCATATTTCACCTGTGGGATGTGAGACGTAACCATGACACTCAAGTAAAATGACTGCAGATTGGCAGAGTGGGAAGGAGGAGGTCTATAAGATAATGAGGCCCTACAAGTGACCTCTTTGACATAAATAGGTGTATAACAAATGTGACAATTAATAAGCATGCAGTTCATGTTCCAAAAAGGCTTGAAAATCATCTGTAATACATTTCATTTTTCTCTGGGAAACTGCTTCATACTGTGTTTTATTTACTTATGATGATGGTAATTAATACTTATATATCGTATGGTAAAACAATGATTTTTTTTTTTTTTGAATCCTCTGGAATGGAATTGATTTCTCTCTAAAACACGATTGATTCAATAATATAGAAAATCCTCCTGCTAAATCCTCAAGATGCTCTCTGTGTGTACACTCTGGATAAAAATAGTAAGTGTATATATAGTTTTATCACTTAAGTCCTTTCAGCATCTCCCAGAGATAAGACACATTTGTCACATTTTGAAGGGGTTTTCATTGACAGAGGCTTCAATCATGCAGAAAGCTGTTTTCAGATTTCCATAAAACAAAGCAGACACCATTTACATGATAAATTGCTCCTAGACAGAAATCTTAGCTGACTATCCAAGTGCTTGATTCTGTTATCACTGATTTGTCCTTCAGTTTTCAGCAGAATGAAAATGAAGGACTTGCAACTAATTGTGCCAGGAAAACAGAGCTAATTTGCTCATACTGCCAAAAAAATAAATGCATTGTAAGTCATTAGAGTTGAGCATAAATCATATCATATGCAACAACAAAGCATTATTAATGGCTATATTGTCCTACAAAGAGCCGGAAGGTGATGCTTTGTAGCAAAATCACATCTTGAAAGGTCTAGGATTTTTCTTCTTTTTTTTAAGCATATAGACATGTATTTCTAGATGTCTCTGAAAATAATACCTGTGTTCCAATAAAAGTTACAGGTTAATGTTATTTTTAATGAGTACCAATCAAGAGGAGCAAATAAAGGAGACTAGTAGTTTGCAATGGTACTAGTTAAAGTGTAGGTTAGCCTGTTGCTCTGCATTTTGCTAGGTTAAAATTTAAAAGGTATCTAGATTCTGATTCTTCATCAGAATGAAATAACAGGACCCAAAAATGTATTTGTATACCTTAACTTCAAGTGCTTTATTTTATTCCCAGTCAGACAGACAGCTCAGAATATTAAAGTTGCTGAATACCCCAAAGGAGAAAATCTGACCTCAGCAGAAAGTTCAAGCATTCCCTTCTTAAAGATGCCCCATTTTTCCAAAACCATTTCTGAGTAATATTAAAGCAGCTTTGACACTGATTTAGAGACTTTTAGCTATTTTGGGCACACTGAAATATTTTCCCTGTAAGCAAATATTATACCTAATGTTAGCTATGCATTCTGTTCTGTGATTATCTATTTGTGCTTTAACCTTTTTATTGTTCCAGGTAATTAAAAAAAAAAACTTCTGCCATTTTCTAGATTCTTCATTATGATCTTGTTCATCCTTCTTTGCAGATTATTGTTAATGTAAGCATGCTTTTGATTAAGAAATAACATTAGGACAATAGATTTGAAGATGAGGCAATACTGCTTTTAATTTTTAGGTGGCCAGTGTAGATTTTGTCTGGATAGTTTTATTTTTATGTCAACCTTGGATTCTATTACTAACCAAAAGCATCCCAAAACAGGGTATAGTTGTGGTCATCTTTAAAAATAAATGCAATAGATAGAAAACAGTTTGATTGTCAGTGATAATTATTTTATGCGTATATGTTTTTCTGTTAAATTCCCAGAACTTAAGAAGAAAATAGCCTTTATTTGGATTTGCAAATAAAACAAATGCAAATCCAAAGAGAAGCATAACTAGGTTTGAATTTCATGATTTTTTTTTTTTTTAATTTAATGTAAGCAGTTCTGCAGACACTAGCATGCACTCAGACTACAGGTCTGTTTGGGTCCTTGCTCAAATACCATGCTGTCACTGTTGCATCCTGAAATATTCAGAGCATGTCTTAGATTTAAAAAAAGTTGAGCTTTTTTTTTCTCGTTTGTTGAAAAATTACAGTGCATTTCAGAAAGATTTACGGTAGTTATTCAGAATGGACTTTGGTTTTGTAGGGTAATTCCTAAATATTCCCCCGACTGTGATAACAGTAGTCCTCATGCAATTTGTACAGATAAGAAACCGYATGGTTACAAAATTTGAAGCAAGACCCTTGTCTTCCATTCAACATTAGGATTCATCCAGAAGCTGTTATTTAATGTAATCTCTGGCCTCATATTTCCCAGAATGCCCTTTACAAATGATGGGGAAATACAGTTTATTTCATTATCATAAAGAGAATTCTGGAATCATAGAAGCCATAAAATGCATTAAAGTGCTTCATTCTGGAAGCATCAGAAATAGATAAAGACTTTTAAATATAGGTGCTTTGAAGGATAGAAGCATGGCAGACAAGTTACCTCTGCTCAGAAAGTAACAGAGAGACAGAGAGAAAAAAACAAAAACAAAAATTCCCAGCAATCTGGGCAGCTAACTAAATGGAACGTACGTTGGAGTAGAATTCTTCCCCAAAGTGCTGGGACAGGATTTCTGTGCAGTTGCGTTACTAAATGGTAGAGGTTTTCCATGTGAGCCTGTGCATTGCTAAAGGGGATAACTATATTAGAAGGAGAGAAGGAGAAGGAAAGACAAGTTTCATTTAGTTTCTTACTTGGCTCAGCCTGAAATTCTAGTGAATATTAGAGTTGGAGGTTGAAATGAAGTGGGGAAAAAAGAATATTTAGTAATTTTTAATAGGTATTCTGGATCTTACAGTACCATTTGATTCAGTGTAGCACCATTTGACTCAGTGGTGCTTTGCATCAGGAACTGCATTTTCCTTTGGATGCAGCCTAAAGAGAGCAATCTAATTAGCAGATGATAAATAACTATTTGTTTAGCATGTTTAAGCATAGTACACAGTGGAGTGATGGATTGTTGCGACATGCTGGCTGCATGTATGCATTCTTCCCCACGCTGGTAGATTGGAATGCATACATTTCATATTTATGTAATGTTTTCCTGTGCTAGATAAAAACAGTGAACTATAATGATAAGAACGGAACTGTATAAGCCATAATTTTGCATTTCCCATCCAAATGTGCCTGCTTTTAATCTGAAATGCCCTGCGTAAATATACATATTAGTTGGTTGTGTCAGCTATGCTTAATTTATCTTAGTGGAGATACAGTTGTCAAGCAGGTTAATTTACTATTTCTCCCCTAAGCCTTCAGTTTTTGATTCTCTCTCTGCCATCTCCTGGCAGAGATGGACCTAGAAAACAACCTTAGATCCAAATTTCTCTGTACTCTGAAAATTCTGTTGGAAAACATAGCATCTGATTTCTCTTGCTCTCTAGAGCTAGAATTAAGGGCTTTTGCTATGTCACATAGTAAGAAAATCTTTTATCTTTTTTCTCTTGAATTGTTCTATCCRAAAGAGCTGTCTGTCTGTTCTCCAGAATGCAGCTCACCTTTTCTTTTTGTTTCTTCTTCACCATTGCTGTGCAAGCCTGAGTTACCTCATCTGGGTGCAAGTTGTCTTCTGAAGTGCCAGAAGACCAAAAGACTGACTGTAAAAGCACAATGTTCATAAACCTAAAATAATCAAATGTTTTAATCAAAGATAAGTTTTATCAAGAATCAAAGAAAAAAATCACCTCATCTCCCCCCACCCACCCCCCAAAAAAAAAGAAAAAGAAAAATGGAGAGATTTGAGACATGTAAAACAGAGTAGAGAGTCAGATGGATCACAATTTCCAGTTGACAAGCATCAGGGTTACCCTGTCCTGCCTACCCTCTGAAGAGGGTTTACGTGGAAGAAAGGAGGAGCATCCATGTCCAATGAGTGCAGGCAAGAGCCCTAACTTGGAAAGATTAACTTGACACGGGTCACCTATCTTTGACCCTTCATGGACTGTATCTAACAGAAGTTAGACTGCCTAACTCATTGACTGAAGCAATTCCATCATGGTATCTCCAAATTATGGAATAGAAGAAGGTGTGTTCCTAATTGCAGGCCATGATGATCAGGGTCGTCTTTTTTTTTTTTTTTTTGAGGGAATCCAAAATCCCACATTATTCTCTCTCTTTCTCTTATCCATGTGCTAGTTTCTTAGGGGGAAAAAAAAAAACTTTTTAAAGGTCAGGAGAAAGGCTTACTGCATGCTGGATAGGACCATAATTTAGTTGACTGCCTGACTAGGAATTTTTGGTTATTGTTTTTTTCTTATTTCATTTTGATGTCTTATTATCCCAAAAGCTTCCTTACCATTTTAAAGGCCTTCTTCTGTTTTCCTTTGTCTTCCTATGCTTTTCTCCTAAATACTAATGTTCTGGTTAGATCATTCATTAGTCTCTGACAAACTTGGTTTACATTAGAAAGCACAAGCATTACAAAATTACAAGTTCTTGATTTTAGTTCTGCCATTTATCTGCTGCACATCACAAATAGATTGAATTTCTAAAGTCTTCTGGTATCTCTGCTGATTTTTTGTAGGCTCTGTTTGGGAGAGAAATAGTGATCCCTAGAACTGAAAAGAAGAATAATAATGCACTGGCTTTTATATATATTTATATATATATATAAAGCCCTAGTAAGAGTAAAAACATAAATTAAAAAAATGAGGAGAAAGCTAAAAGTTCTCTAAGGAAATAGAATTCTCAAATTGCATGGATTTGTCATTTGCCAGTAATCTAGGACGGTGATTCTTAGACTGTCCTCTATAGAGCACTTCTGTGTAGTCTGAGGAGTTACTTTTGTCAAAATTGTGTAGCAATGATGAAAAATTGAAACAAGAGGTCATTCCACTATCCTAGGAAATTTCACTTGGGACTGGCTGTAAGGAGAATTGCCACAGTTCCCTTATATGTCTTTGTCTTATGGGGTTGCTGCTCAAGAAATGAAGTTGGTTTCTCTTTCTTTGATGTTTCTGTCCTGTAAAGTCAGCTGAGTTCAATGTGCTGTTGGCACTAAAATTGGAAGGGAGAGACAGAAGAGAGTAAGGTAAATAGCAGAATCATCTGGAGAAATTTTATGGACTTACGGCAGTCAAGTGAGAATAAACATTAGTAAATGTAAGATTCTGAGCTTTTAGTGGAAAAAATGTACAGAATACACCTACAATTCTAAATTCACTTTCCATCCTCTCGCAACAATTTGAAAAGCAGGTGCAGCCCTCATGTTAGAGTTTTAAAACTCTATTATTCTCCTTAATATTGTGGTAACAGTCTTTTTTTATGCAACCGTGGGATGTTGCTTTGCAAAGGATCTGCAGCCAGGACATGTATATAAGTTACTGGATAGCAGTTGATATGTAGGAAGGAGAAAGGGAAAGACTTTTTTTTGTAACAACAGATCTCTGAGAATGGTTCTCTTTTCCCCCCTCGCCAGTGCAAATAAAACATCAACTGAAATGCATGATAGTAGTCAAATAGGATTATGATCTTAATGCAACAATAGTTGGGTTTTTTTTCTTTTCTTGATGTGAATGAAATCTGAAGGTGAGGCATTTTGTTATAGAAAAGAATGAATTATGTCGCAACCATCTCCCAAATCTACACAAGATATTGAAAGGGAAAAACATTGGGGGAATGGAAGGTAACATGAAACCTCCTTGAAGAAGATTTAGGAAGTATTTATTTTGTGAAAAGCCTCTGAAATTAGATGACTGGAGGGGAAATAATTAAATATTCACAGAATGAATGCAACAGTAACAACTATCAAACACTTTAATTAACTGTTTTTCCAGTGTGCTAAATTTCATTTTGCACATTAGGCTATAAAGTTTTCTCACTAAACTTTCTCAAATGTTGGCTACTCTGTATGCTTTGAATTGTGCCAACTTAATTTGATTCTCTGCACGTTTTTCTGTGTCATCTCTGTCTTATTACTACGTTGTACTTCCATAGCAATATTCATACTGAATAAGAGCACTTAACTCTGTTATTTAGTTCAGAATTAGAGAAAGCTTTTTTAACTTTCAGAATAAGTGGCAAATGTGTAATGCTGCCTCTGATAAAAGAAATATAGCAATAACAGCAATGTTATAAACCCTATTTTTGTTTCTGTAACATGGAATTGAAGGACAGGACTGTTTAAGTGTAACAACAACAACAAAAAAGCCACCACCAACAACAAAAATCTAATAAACCCTCCAAACTCCTAAACCTTAACAGGTTATTAATTTCAGTTAATGAAAACATAGTCATGGAGCTTCACAAACAGTAGTGGTAATTTCAGTAATGCAAATGGCATTTGCTCTACCAGGTTTTCAGATTCCCTCCACTATTGCAGCTCAACAGCTTCTCAGTAATGTTTGTAAAAAACTAATGTTGCAGTCTCTAGTGGAGTAAACTTTCATTTAAGTCAATGTAAGTTTTCTCTTTTTTGGAATGGGCAAATTTTTCCCTAAAGATCTCATTTTTCATTGCTTCCTTTCATCAGCAGTTACTCATTTTGCAGATTGAACAGGATGTCTTCTCTGTACATGTATCAAAAGGTCTCATCCTGATTTTAAATTAATTTATGCAGTAATTATGTTACAGCTTTTTTTCACTAACTTTTTTGTTGCAGTAAATAGTACAAAAAAATCAGGAAGCTGAGGGTTCTTCCGTGAATGTTTATGAACTTAAATGTTTTTCTACATCATGCATTGCAAAATTGTGTAGCTAACTGAGGTAGGTTGGGTGCTGAAGTATTGCAGCTTAGTTAATGTAGACCTTTATCCAAGGTACTTCAAAGTGTGCTGCACTGTGCAATTTACATGTTCATGCTCTTCTATTGTTGAAGAATAATAGGGATAAATTTCAAGAGTAAAAGATGAGGAAGAAGGAAGAGTGTTGTCTTGGTAAACTAGCTATTTTCTTAGTCAGTCCTGAAGATTTCTACTAATAGCACACTTTATCCTAGGATATAACAATAATAATTATTCTATGTGGAAATTAATGTTTTGTTTTTAATAAACTTTTCATCATCAGTTTTCAAATATATGTATTTCTCTAAACATACAGGATTATAACATTTGTAATCTTATCTCCTCAGAAGTGGTCTATCATCAAAAAGAGGCTATAAGTTTTTGTAAGGATATGAAAACGCTATTCATTAAATTTACATAGTTCCCTTTACAAGCAGTGCTGTACATAAGTCTGGATTATAAGCAATAAGAAAAATACATCTATGAGAGATGTTCTTAGAAGGTTTGCAATTCCTATATAATGGCCTGGATTCTCTTCCCTTCTGTGACAAAGCTCTGAACCATTCAGTTTTTCTTCCTTATAAGCAAGGCAGAATAGTTGTCAGTGTTATATTGCATGTTAGCAGAACAGACCTGGTCACTCAAGTACAATTTTCAAAAAATAGTGATAAAGATTTTACATCTGCACATTGATCAATTCTCTTAAGTTTTCCAAATGTTAGAAAAGTAGAGGCTAGAAAAGAGAGTTAGTAAGCAAAGGAACTGCTACAAACAAGTAAAGGACAAAACGCATACAGTCTTATCTAAGTTAAATAATGAGTTTTAGCTGTTGTCTGAAGGCGTTATTCTTCACACACTAACGTTTCAACCAGCCACAGAGATAGCCTCTGAAATCTGCAGAAAGGCAAGAGTTCACAGGCTAGGAAATAACTAGCCTATTTACGGAAAGAAATAGAACTAAAAATCCCCAAATTACAAAAAGATGTTGAAATAACGGTTTTAAATACCATTAGAAGGCAGAAAATTAGAAAAGATCACATGAGGGTTATGGAAAATGGGGTCTATTAGTATCACTTGTGGTTATAGCATTAAATGAACTGTTCTGTTTATCTGTTTGTTCTAACAACCCGTCTACTGTAAAATCTAATACAATGCTTTCCTTCATCTCCTTCCTCCTTGCTTCCCCTCTCTCCACTACAAACCATGAATGCACCTGGTCACACTTCAATCTTTCTTTTTTCTCTCTCCTTACTTTTACCTAGGTGATAGTTGCAACCCTCTGGGATTCTTTAAAATGTGGCTGGTGTGCAAGATATTTTGCTGTTTAAAATGACTAGCAATGCTTGCAAGCATACAGAGAGCTTAATTAGTTTTTCTTTATCTCTGCTTCCGTGCGTCTCGAAGTCTCTCGATGCTGAAATGTATGCTCCCGCACACACTCCAGGAAGGAGAGGGGGGCACATTCTGAATGAGCTCATTTTGAACACCACCTTATGGTTTCAGCAGCTCCGCAGGCTCCGTGTGTGGAGCAGTGGGAAATGTTCTGGCAGCTCAGTGGCATGATTTTCAACACGCTCATCAGTTTGATCCAAATGGGTGAACAGCTGGGATCTTACCATTTTGGAGACGATTGCTTCCTGGAGTTTGTTTCTCTGGCAGACATTATGCTGCAATCTTACTGAAAGGTGCTTTGCTTTTTTTCTCTTTCCTTTCTTGACTAATGAAAAAAATATTAAAGATCAGCCAGAAGGTTTTACAGTAAGAAGGATATAACTCTATCTGCAAACTTCCAGGGAAGGTCTGACAAATAACTGTTGTGTACTTGGTTTCCCCAGCAGAAATTATTTTTTCTCCTTTGAAAAATACCCAAACCATATCACTAAGGTTCAGTAGTTGTGTGCAGTACGCATTATTTTGTGAAGGTTTCTATTCTTCTCTAGAAAGAATGAAAGAAATCCTGCTTCACGCCAAAAGGAAATAAGTTAAGGCATTCAAGGATACCCTTGGAGTACTTCTAATTTTTTAAGGTCATTTGAATGTTATCTTTTATCAGAAGTATGGATTTTCTCCCCAGACAATACAGTTGTACTGTATTGTCAACTGAAAGACATGGACCTCATTGCCACCAAGTAGCTCCAAAAATGTAAATGAAATTTCAAAACTCAGATTTTTCTTATCATATGTTTGATTTCAGTCATTTAAAGATTTTGCTTTTTATTATTTTTTAGGGTTTCTTTTAGGATTTTTTTGGTTTTTCTCCCAAGGAAGGAAACTATATTAAACTGCTTCTCTCTTAGAAAAGAACACCAAACATATTAAAATCACAAATAGTATTTATCAGTTAAAGGAGAAGAATCCTGTTCCAGTTTCCTCATTCTTCACAGATGAAGTGAAGTATATGCTTCTTAGTTTTAGTAGTGGAGAAAACAGAGGTAAGAATCAGTGAAGTGAATCACCCCAGTTCGCATAGTTAGAAGATAGCAGAACCAGTCTAACTTTTAGAAGTGATAGACAAATGTTAATCTTCTGGATGATGGCTGGTTATTTGCAGTCAGCTGATCTGATTACCTTAATATTACATGCTATGGCCTCTTTGTGTAGTCCTTGCTGAAGGAAAAGATGTTTGTCTACATTTATTGATAAATTAGTACAAGAAACAAAATGACTCCTTTGCATAAGTTGCTTTGCTTAATTTAAGCCTTATACTGGTGTGATGAAATATTGTTGCTATTATTATGTGCCTTTTGGGCAACAGAAGTATATTTAATATACCTTAAGTAAGRAAATAGTCGTAACTGCAATCTCAGTTGCCTTCGCCTGGGAAATGGAACACAATAAGCAAGTGAAATGCAGTGAAAAGCGTGGAGATTGTCCTTGGGGCTGGTGGGCTCGCAGTGAGCAGAGGAGTGTAGATTGGAAAGTGAGGGTCTTCCTAATTTTTATATTTATTTTCTGACAGTAGCATAGACCTGAATGCATTCCAGCTGAATTAGATGATGATGCCTCAGGACTGGCAGAGAGGCAGTGTGCTGGGGTGCCCCAGCTTGGACCAATAAATGAGTAGTGGACCTCTACTTTGACAGTCCCAAGTGGTGTTCAAGGAGAGGAAATCAATGTGGGAATGAGATATCCCTAGGATAATTCTTTCTTCAGAGATAAAGGACTATTTGAGAAGATGCTGCTGAGATACCATGTGTGCACACTGATGGTTTACTGAGGTCCTCTTTTCCTTTTTCAAGTTTTCTTTGCTTTATAATTTCTCTGTAAACTAGGTGCTTTGAGAGAGAAATTGTTCACAGTTAAGGATATGTGAGAAACGTATTTGACCCCCTCTCCCACCACTCTCAGTGTTTGGAGTGGGAGCTCAAATTGATTTGATCAATTTTAGAAGGAGTCAGCATTATAGTTGAACCTAGCCCTTCTTTGCTACAGAAAAAAACTGGCAGAGGTTACATATGTATTCTCAGTCCAACTAGGAATAACCTCTTCAATTAATAATTTTCTCTTCACAGCCTGTTCTGTGTTAGACCAGTCCAGAGTCCAATTCTCTTCAAATGTTAGTTTTCCAAGAGAAGCAAACAATAAATCTCTACAGTGCTGCTTGGAGCAAGTACTTTTTCCCAGACAGGAGAGAAGATGATCTATATCTAAAGTTTCTACTTCTCAGTGCTTCTCTTTTTTTTCTAATGTTCAATATTTGCACTTGAAAGAAAAGCTGCATTTTTGGAGTGGGAAAACCAAGCTTTTATCTGTCTTTTAGTATAAAGGGTATTTTTCCTTAAAAAAAAAAAAAAAGGCCTTACATTAAATAAGAAATTATTATCCATATTCCATGCTGTTTCAAAAATTACTGTGGTATAAACAAATACCTAGTGGAAGTAATCAAGCCTTTCTTTGAAAAAGTGCTCCCAGTTTCAAGTACCTCAGTGATCATATGCTCAACTCCTTTATTTACATTTTGGGCATCAATCCTCTTCAGATCCAGCTGTTAGAAAGACACATCTTTCCTGTCTATGGAGAGGTTCATGTGCAAAATTAACCCTGTTAATTTTTCTTAAGAAAAAAAAAAACTAGGGAGAAGTCTCATGAACCGGTTTTGTGACCTATATGTGTCAGACTGAAAGTCCTAAATGCAAAGCACTCAGAATAGTTCTAGTAAATGTTGGTATTTTGTTTGGCAAACCATATGTAGAAGGGTTCTTATTTGATAAATGAAAATCTATTTTTGGTAAGGTAATATAACTGTCAGAATTTTTGTCAAAGTTATAAAGATAAACTTCTAGATATCTCTGAATGTTCAAAAACATTTTTTTCCAAAAATGTTCTATCTCTGAACACGTCACAACCATCAAAGAAACACACATTTAAGTTGATGAACCTGTCAGAGAAGTGATGAGACTCACTCTGTAGATCTACCTAATAGTCTAGAGGCTGCAAAACCTACCTGGGATGGGAGAAATTCCAACCCGCATGTTTCACAAGGGGATTCTCGTGTCCAGTGTGTCTATTATTCTCTGAGTTTTATTGCTTTTAATAATATGTTTCTCTAAATGAGCTGCTTTATATTGTTTGTCCCACATGTAACTTGTTTTTCATTTGTTTGGATAGGAAGAATAATTTTGGTTTTACTTATGATTGATTGGAATATTTTCTTTTTTTCTCTGCCAGTAAAAAAAAATACCCTAAAAATTCAAGGACTAAGGATTCCTATTTATAGCATATATGAAAATGAGAAAAATGACGAGCTTAAATCCTTTGCTAGAGATAGTCTGTATTGAGATGCCATTATAATATAGGCTCTTTCTGTTTTACAAAGTGACTCAACACCTTCCTTGACTGGGTCAAAGCGTTCAGAGTTGCTTCTGTATTTTACAGATTGTGCTCATCTCTGGTAACAAAAAAATGTTTCTTTCAAGTGTTTCTGTTTCTAGTTTTGCATTACTGAGTTTTGACCTAACAACAGAAATGCATATACATGATTTCCCATCTTCTTATTAAGTTTAAATGAAGCATGAGAAGCAAAAGAACTCTTACTTGACTAAATATATGATAAGCTTTTTATTCTACCACATTTCAGTTTAATGTTAAATGACAGGAGAAAGGGACCACTTTCCAAAACAATAACTTCGAAAATGTTTTTCATACAAGTAAATATTTCTAATTAAAGCTAAAAATATTGTTTGAAGGCAGGAAAAAAAAGAGATTTGGATAAAAGGTCTAACTGGCAGCACAATAATTTTTCAGGCTATGTCTGTGACTGAAATTTGATAAAATGGTGGTGAAAAAATGAGGGAACTTGACACTCTTTGCAAGGTTGACTAAATCAATAGCTTCTATGACATGGTTATTCTGTTGTGTAATAAAATGCAAATGTTGGCAATATTACAGCTGTTACATAACTGTTTATACAACTTCTGCCCTTAAAAACAAGCCTTAAATAGCTGAACAAAGTGCTTGAGAGTTAACTGAGGCTGCGAGGGGACCGCAGAACAGATGATGTGGCATATATTGGGTAGCAGCCTCTGCTGCAGAGAAAAAGCACTCCGTTCAAACAGTTTAAATCAAAATCAGGATCGAAGTGGTTTATGAATTTATTAATGACATGTAATTAACTGGCAATCAGTGAACTATAAATTGAGGATCTATAGCCGTAATACAGCAAGTAAAGAAAAATATTAGACGCTTGCAAAATGTTAACAAAACCTAAAATTTCTAAACACCCTTCTGCTGCTAAATCCCATGGAGTCGCCAGCCCGTGCACGCACATGCACACCCCCTCTCCCAGGCCCCCAGTTTTGGGGCAATTAAAGTAACAAGTCAGGGCCTGAATCAATTTTTTATTATCCCATATTTAGTCTCAGACTCTCCCAGTTTGTACATACATACATACATACATACATGACTAGTGTTAAGTGATGTAAAGTTTGGAAAGACTTTCTTTACACAAGTCCTGAATCTGGCGTGCTTGTCTCTGATGTTTGTGTGCTGAAATTAATAGGTCCTAAGAGATACAGAGCACTCCTACTCCACCCTTACTTTACCTTCTGAATTCTTTTGAAGCAAAGTAATTTCTTTCCATTTTGGATAAGGCAATAGCAATTCTACATGTTTTGAGTCATCCCTCAAGGAATGAAATCATGCCATTGGTAGATGGCAAATTACCAGCGGGTCAAGGAAAAATTTTCCTGGAGGGGTGAAATTATTATCTTCCCCTCCTAGCATCCATGGTAACAATTTGTTACTTGAAGGTCTAAACTTCATACATACCATGACTGAGGTAGGGATAGGATGGAGAGAAGGAGGATCTAGCAAAGTTAGTATAACTGGTCCCCTGAGGTGAAAGACCTGGTAGCAGACTTAAGGGCTGAGGACTATGACCAAAGAGCACCCGCAGCAGAAAGGATCAGCAGAGGGACCTTGGACTTTGGGAAAGGGGGATAAGCATTTCCAGATAGGAGTGGACCAGGTTTTCTTCCTTTTTACAAAATTTAGATTTTGAGTGGACTAAGAGATTTTTCTGTCCGTTTAAAGCTATGTCTAGCTAGAAGATAACACTGGGAATAGTCTTATGTGCAGTACTTACATGCACGTTTCCCAGTTTTGCTGAACTAAGAAACAATGCAGAGGTGATAAAGACGCTGCTATTCCTCCTGTGCGTGGACACAGAAAATGGCTGCCTTTGCAGAAACAAACATTCTGCATAATTTGTGTCTATTGCAATGTCAAGTCAGCTCACTACAAAACAATTTGAAATCATTTCCTTCAAACCGCATGGGACTAATTCCTTGAAAACAATTTTCAGTATATCCACAAACTGTATGTATGGCATTTTTCAGTGATACAAATGACAAATGATGGCAGCTGAACTCCATATGACTATAAACTGTTTACAAATGTCTGAATAGACTTGTACAAGACTCTGCATATACTTGCTATGCAAATGGCTCTGCAGGATTCACAGAACCAGAGTATGTTTTTAGTGAGGAAGTCAGGATATATTTTTGTCAGAGGTTGATTTGATCAACTCATTTGAAGTTTTGATTTCACCCTCCCCCCTTTTTCCTTGTACAGCTGTACTGGGAAAGCAGAGGATAGCACTTCTGTAATCAGATTAAATACATGATGGGCTAATGTTTGTCCTAAATTACATGTGCACCATTTTTATTGAAGCCTTTAAAACAAATTGCTTTTCTGCATTTTCATATGAGTGACACTGGGGTTCTGGTTATTCTTGATGTTGTTGATTTGTGTTTATATGTATTTGTGAGTGTCCATTTCTTTCCTTTACCTAAAAATGTATCTATTAAAATAGTGTCATTAAAGTTTACTAACACAGTCTTTCCTAGTAACTTTTCATTGTTAGAGTGGCTCTAATAGGTCTCATTCTTTCTTCTGTCTGTTTCTTTCATTTTGTTTTTACTGTCTTAATTTGATCTCATAGTGTCCCATCTCACTCCTTTTGCATCTCCTTCATTCATTACTTTCACCAACATTTGTAACAGTTTTGGACAGCTTAAGTTCAACTAGAAGTTTTAATGGAATTACTAGTGGTTGTAGTTGTTCAGTTCAATGAATTAGTAATGGGTTCCACTGATTTCCCTCTGCTTCTTTTCCTCCTCAGTTTTTCTATATTTCAGATAATTCCTGAGCGATCCAGGGTTTTATCTTGGTTTTGATATAACTTCTGTGATTTACTGACATCTAGGTCCTATTGCTATGTTGCAGAACTGTAGCAATGTTGGACCATAAGGTTTATGCTGCCTGTGATTTCCTTGCTCATTTCATAATGATAAAATGAATAACATGAGCTGATATGGGTATTGCACGTGTCAGCGAGGGTGAAAAGGTTGATGCATGGCAGTGGATCTACCATAGGAATGCTGTGGGAAACTAATGACAGAAAGTAAATATATATACCCTTTTTAAGAAAATTCATATTTTACTTCTCTGCAGTCCCTGGATGATGGAAGAGAAACTTGGCTAGGCTCAGCGATTAGCTGCTGGAGTGTGTGATGCCTCAGCACTTCTGGAGGATGCTTTGGGTGGCACCTTGAGCTCATACGACACATGAATTATCTTTTCTCTTTTCCTCCAGTAGAAACTCATAAAACATCTTTAAAGATAATTCCTTTTTTGAGTTTGTGTTGATCACTCATCTTCAAAGAAGTGATAACTTTCAGTCAACCTTTAGGGGCCAAATTGTTCTCGTTCCTGTATTAAGGCATTTCTACTCTTAAGCCTTTTTAATTAAGTCACTTTTACAGAGAATCCTTGGACTTAAACCCTTCTTGAAGACTGTTTACCTTTACTTGTCCAGAGATGGTTAGAAGAAGTTCTTGTCCAGTGATATTTAAAGACTCCTTATCAGACTCGGAAAGATATTTTAATCCCAGAATTAAGGATAAATGTGTGTACTTAAACAGTTGTCTAACTTAGCTATTAATTTGAAGCATATCAAATGACCTTATGGTAACTGTGCATAAAATATCTTCGTTTTTATAAGGTATTGGAATTATACATGCTCAAAAGGTGTTAGATCTTATTAAGCCTTTAAAGAGAATATACATCTTTAAACAGAAAAATGAATGTGAAGAAACCAGTATTTTCTACAAATATATGTACACATATATACATATGTACATGAACATATATGTGTGTGTGTATATACACACACACAGACATATTTGTGCTTGGGAAATTTTCCTTAACATCTGAAAAAAATAGGTTTTAGCATTAACTAACCTTTTATAAAGAAGTATGAGAGACACTCTACTTCTATGACTGCAGTTTCAACAACAGATCGTAAGCACCACTGGCTCTGAAACTGGGATTATGGTTTAAATCGGGACATAGATTAAACAGGTGACTGCAATTTTATTTCAACTGCTTTTAAACTTTTCACTGGTCAAAGAGGTCAAATAGAAGCCTAAATAACCTCTTGCTGTGATGCAAGATGTTGGGTGTCACATAGCATATGCCTTGGAGCTTGGCAAATGTCTTGCTTCATCTAGTCCAAGAAGATGTAACATCTGGCATTCTACTTTGGTTTCCTGTCTAGAGAGCATATTTACTGTCTTTTATTTGGTTATATCTTTGAGAAATATTTTAGCCTTTCTCAAAGACAGCTCAAGGCTTTCCAACAGCGTAGGCAACACTGAATTTTTGCCACTCCAAGAATGTGGGGCCGAGGCCTGTCTTTTCCTCCCGTAAGAGAAGAGGAGGGAGTCCTGAAGATCGGAATTTGCTACACTTGATGCTACCCTCATGCTTACCATCTGTCCGGCATCAGCAGCAGTTTTTGGAGGAGCTGCCCCTCCAATTACTTTGGAATATGAAAGCATATGCAACATACAAAGATTATCTTGAAATGTGTGGTACAAATGTTTTTATACATAGTAGGAAAGACATACAATTTAATGCAGAAGCATGATTTATTCTAATGCTTAAGAACTCGACAGTCAGGGTGGTAAGAATAAATCTGCATTTCTTTATTGTGAAGACCATTTACTAATTCTGGTGGAATATGTTAAAGTAACTGTTAAAGAAAGAGGTAAATGGTTAATCAGAATCTGAAAAAAAGCAAACAAAAAATATGCTGATGCTTCTAGGACTGCAACATTTGAAAATATACAGATGTGTTGTCAGGCTTGAAACTGTATTGCAATTGTAGCTGTCGTAGGTCCACTCAAATGAAACCTGTACAGGTCAATTCATTTAACACTTTTCTAGTGTATGAAAAAAACCAGCACATCAACGCTTCCTGAAAATGAAGAATTTCAAGTCTAGGTTTTGCATGAGTGATCAAGTATTTCTAGCTTTGACACATAAGACAGTATAAACAAAATAAAATAAATGGCAAATAAGATCTCTGAGGTTTCGTGCTGCTACCAAACACCCACATTCTGCAATTATAAAAGAGCACATTTTTAATGGGATTTAGTCTGATACGTTTAATATCATCCTTGTCTAATGTATCTTGCTCTTTTGCTATATACATTCATTCTAAACCATATCTTACTCTAATTAAGAAGCTCGAATCTATCCTAAAACTTTTATTCATGAAAAATGGCAGAAAATAAAACTGGGAAAGGCCTCCAGCAGTCACCTAGTCCATCTGTCTGCCTCAGAACAGAATCAGCTACAACTAATAAATTCTTGACATATTTGACTAACTTGTTCATAACACCTACCAGTGATGGAGATTTCAAACACCTCCTAAATATATTTTAGCATCTTGCATTCTTTTCTGCTACTGTTTGACTTGTATCTTCCATCTTGCTATTTAAATCCACATTTTCTTCTCCTGTGGTCAGAGAGCATGGAGATCCATTTGTTCCCTTCCTCCTAATCATTTTGTAGAAAGCGAGGGAGAGAGTTAAGAGGAAAATGGAAGAATATATTGCTTTATCAAATAAATACAGGCAGCCAAGAGCATTAAATAGATGCAAAAAATGAATATATTATGAAATAGAGCAGTAAGCTTAAATAATTAAAAGTTTCATCATCTCATTCAGAAAGATTACGTAGATCAAAGTTCTATATGGGTCTATGCCAATAGACTACATTATCTGCTATTTCTATTCTACTATAATGTAGAAATGGTATATTATTATTGCAGGTGTGTATTTAAAAATTGTTATAGTTGAGGTTTTAAAAATACTCTAAAATTACCCTGAAATTTTTTTTAAAAATTTCCCCAATCACTGGTGATACCATTGGTGTTTTGAAAAACAAACAAACAAACAAACAAACAAAAAACCCTCCAGCATATTTATGAGTCTGAGGAAGCATAAAAAGTAGAACATAGATTTTATTTATTTTTTATTTTTTAACCCTGAGGGGAAAGACGAGTAAGTATCAGAAAAGGTTTAAGTCTTTATCCATAGTTATGTCACACTGGAAGCAAATACCAATCTATAATTCCTGTTTTAGAGTGTGGATTGTAGATTAAATAGATATTTTATCTGTATGCAAATTATATTTGACTTTATGAATATAGTTCTTGTTGTAGCATATTATTAGCTGAATTGTGCCATTAAGCATGCAGCATTTTTCAACATCAATTTTAACAAAACTAAAAGTGTCCTCTTGAACATAGTAATTGCATCCTAGCATCTTTTTTATTTAAAATAATTCCTCTTAAAGACAATAATATGGTTTATGTTCTAATATATATTCCTTGGGGCACAGATAATGCATTATTCTCTATTTGGAAGACAGGCACATCATGGGAACTACTAGAAATGAAGGATAGTAATTACATTCCTTAAGGGGAGAGGGAGAAGCTTAGTTTAAATTTTAGAGGAGATACGTATGAGTACTCAGCACAAAACGAATTTCAATCCAAATGAGCAAAAACTTTGTCTATATTTTTAAAAATGCATATCATGAACGAAAGTTCCAGGCTGTAGATTTTTTTGCTTTTTAAATAAACAGCTTGAAAATATGTTGAACATTAGCTTTGAGTGTCATTATCAGATAAAATGAAATGAAGTGCCAGCAGTACTGTTATGGAATTGAGGGTAACTGATCTCTTGCCTTATAAGTCTGGCAGTTGAAGAAATATTTTGTTCATTGAGGAAGAAAACTCAAGGTTTTCTAAGAAACCTRTCTATGCCCTTTTAGGAAGACTTTCTTATGAGAAAAATAATAACCAAGAATGTCTGTCTGTCTGTCAAATCATCTGACTGTCTGTAAGCTGTATTACGAAGTGATTGTCCTACACTGCTGAAGTCCATCTGTGTTAATGCATGTATAATCAATGTGTCAAACTCTTTGAAAACTGAAAAATGCAGCAGTTCAACAAAGAGTCAGAAAAATGAAAGGGAGAATTAATGTCTGTCTTGTTTCTAACCTCTGCCTGTTATAATCAAATGCAAATGACACCATTTTGAATGAGTGAATGTTAAAATCAGAGATATTGATCAAACTTCTCATGCCACTTCAGTAATTTGCTAGTATAAAACCATAAAGCAAAGAATGAGCTTTCTACTTTTTGTTGTTATTCTGGTGTCATAGAAACTGTTTTCTCTTCAGCATTTTTGCAGGAGCAGTCAGTGATTTTGTAAGAATTTGTATTCATGCCTTCCTTTTTCACCTAAAAGTAATTAGGAGTTATATATATGGTGGTTGATCCCATACAGTATCATCACATTTGACATAAAGTTTTTATCCAGATTATTTTATTAGCAGGTGTGCTGTATGATTTGAATAAATTTAGAAAGGAGGTTGTTACCTGCATCATTCTAAAACTGCTTCATTCATAAATGACTTCTGGACATTTTGAGGTACTTTATAAGCAGCATGCCATCATTAGCCACTATCAGTAACAGGAGCTGTGGTTTCCGTGACCTTTCACTGCCTGAGGGCATGAAGTGCTTCATGTATATATTTCTGGTCACAGAAGGTGCTTCACTGGGTGCTCCAGGCACATGTAAAATGTAGACTAGTTTGAAATGAAAATGAACTCTCCCTGGTTGATTACAGATACAAGACCATAAATACCCAGAGCATGCAAATTCTTCTTTGGTAGGAAGTCAAACAGACAGGTACAACTGCCCATCTGTCGGAGTGGGGGGACGAGCCCGGAGTAACGACGGAGTCTCGATATGAGTATGGTCGTTCTCCCTTTATTAGAGCTTACACAAAGTATATATATCGACAAGTAATACGCATGCGCTAGCAATAGTTACATGATTGGTTACAGTTTCTGTCCACGCGCATAAAGCGGATATATGATTGGTGCAAGGTTGCTGTCCACGCTCCGTCGACATTTATGGAACCTAGTTCCGTCCAGACTTGTTTACCAGTTTTGTGAATACCTTCTTTTGTAGTGCTCAAGGTCGCTGCAAGGCTCGCTTGGCCGCTGCAAGGCTCGCTCGCCTTGGCCTACATTCCTTCCCTTACCCTGAGAACGGGATTGCTCATCCCAATCAGATCATGCCCTCTCTCGCTTAACCATTCCTCCACACCCGTCGAGACCACGCCAGACCATGCTACAAGCCCACAGCAGCATAGGTCACAACAGCAAAGAAAAACATTAAAGATCATTTTGGCATTATTGTTTGTCTTGGTGATAAATCGAAAAGCATCCACTTTTCTTTGAAATAAACTGAAAGTCCATACTCATGGACTAAGTCGAAGGTAGGAAGAGTATCACCTGGGGTCCAGTGCTGGTTATGCTATAGGGAATGATCAGTTTCTCTCATAGGAGTAGCTGCATTGAATTATTAGTAGGCATCAGGCTGTTATTAGGTGTAGACATTTGCAAGATCAGATCCACCTTTTTCATCCTGCTATTTTGTGGTCTGATAAAGAATAGCAAACAGTGTCATTTAAGTAATGCCTCTAACCAGGACAGGAAAATTCTTCAGCTGGCGTATAGCTGGTGAAAGTTGAGTCTACACTAATATCAAACAATCTGATGATAAATGTTGATTCTTACTTCTTGAACTGAAAGGAAATAGTTAAGGTAAAAATACAGATGCTTACTTACAATGCAAGTATTTTAAAGAGCCTTTTGAATTTTAATGAAAAATCTATTTTTTAATTCCATTTAAATGTGATCACTTTTCTTAAGGCTGTATTTTATGACAAGTTTGACAATCAGTCATTGTAAGGGAAGTTTTTCAAACCATAAGGCCTTGAATACATCAAAAAACCCCACAAAGGTAGTCTTGTTATCACAGACACTGATAATGCTGAAAGCAAGCCAAGGCAAAAAAAAAAAAAAAAAAAAAAGGTCCTTTCAAAATTTCAACCTTTAGAGATCAGTTTTTCTGAAAGAGTTCTGTCCAGGTTATATTTTAAAATGTGTATGAGTGCATGTGTATGCACATGCGTGCACACACACATATTCAGTGGTGCCCTCAGGGTGCCTCTGTTTGTATTACATGGCATCTTACTCACAGTTCATCCAGGACAGAATTGCTCAGCTTCTCTTTGTAGTTTCAAAGCCTCCTATAATAATACAAATAGAAGTACCCTCAGGGCACTACATACAGTACATTTAAAAAAAGCCAGAGATCCTTTGGGGTATGAAGAAAATATAAAGTAGGAAAGAATTTTTTTTCCTCCACGGTAAATAAGAACCAAGTATTTGGCAATTTATATTTCTGAAATTGAGCTTGTTGTTTTCTAAAAAGTTGAGACTTTGTGATATCTTTTAATTTCAATAGCCAAATGATTGGTCACAGCCTGAGAGATGTAGGTTGTTCCCTGGGAGGTTTGCCTATTCCTGTACACAGAGAACATTTTCTGAGCAATTTACATTTTCTTTAATAAGAAACCAGAAGCTTCAAAATAAAAGGCTGAGCAGTACCAAGTAAGATTCATAGCTTGGATTCTGCAAGACAGACTCCCTTTACAAAATGAGATTGAATCATTTTTAATATGTGTGTTTGTTTTCCAGAAAATAATATACTACTTTAAAGAAAGACTTTCTGAATGCTTCCCTTTTTCTCAGCTACTACGTATCTTGTCTACCACACTAAAAAAAAGCTTTATCTAGTCACACTTTCATGATAATGAAACTGTTGTATTGCCAACAGTTTTAGGCTGACCATTATTTTAGAAAATGCATAAAGGAAGGTGCTTTTTTACTAGTGTTTCTGAAATTCTGAATAATACTATTTTCTTATATGGTCTTCCAGAATGCGGGGGGAATATTTCATGCTTATTAAGACTACAAGAGAGTCTATTCCACAATTTGAATAAGGGCCCTTTATGGGCAATTATGTTTCAGATTTTTTCTGTTATTTTAAGAGATTGAATATGAGGTTATCAATGAACCTGATTGCTCTTTCCAGTGATCTTAATTTATGCAAGGCATCTGCAAATGTTAATAACTAGCTTCCCCAGCTGCAGTAAAAGGTTTCATTTCCACTGAACTCAAGGACTCTATCTGGGTTTCTTAATAATGTGGCCCTACAGTTCCACACTTTCGTTATTAAATATTTGATACAGCTGTTTCTTTCATATTCTCTTTTGCTTTTCATGGTTTTATACCACTACTTTACTGCTACTACATCATCTATTTGTTTTTGCAGTGAGTTTTCTTTATGCATGAGACTACTGCTGTAGAAATCAACATTTTAATACTGTCCCTGTACTGTGGAGGTTTTTTTTCTATTGTACCTCAAATACATTGTGCCCTGACTTTTTAAATATGTACCTAATTTCGGCATAAGTCTTATAATTCTGAAAAGCGTCTTTCTAACTACCGCCTGTTCCCTGACACATCAGATGCTTTTGTCCCTGAACTCTGGCTCTTTCAGTTCTGGCTAAGGCAGGTGTCGCCCTCGTTTTCTAAGGTTGCTCAAGCCTGTGGAGTATGTAAGGGGAGACTGGATGCCAGACTGGGGATAGATGATTCCTCCTCTTAAAGTTTTTTTTAGGGTAAGGCATTGCAATGTAGCGGTCGCAGGCTTCATAAGCCAAAGGCTTTTGGTGAAGCAGGATGAAGAGCAAGGCTGAGTTGGGGTCTTGGTGGCCCTGAAAGGTCCCTCAAGGGACCGCGGCCATGAGCAGTGTCGCCTTCCTGCCCTCCAGTTCCTCAGGTCAGGTCCATTAATTGCCAAATATTGCTGGACTGTGAGATACTGTGGGCTGTAATGCCAGCAGCTTCTGTGGTTGTCATTAATGCAGTTTACCATAGACAATACTGTCTCTCAGCTAACCACAAGCCTGAAGAAAACTGGAACTTGAAGGAAAGAAAACCAATTCAAGCTAATTCTGGAGAAGATTGGAAAGCTGTCAGCAAGAGGAAAACAATTGAAGAAAGACAAGTATTTGCTGTCAAGAGTCATTATCCTTTAAGAGGGAGTGCTCTCGGATTCTTGCAGTTTCTTGACAACTAAATAAAATCAGAAAGCCRAAATACATATTTGGCACCTTGGAGATCTTTGTTTGATATCACCTCTGGACTCAAGCAGCAATATGATGTATGTTTTCTTGCTTCCAACCACTCACATTTCTGAGATTGGTTACGAAAGCCTGAGGAAACTCTTCCTCTGACTTAAACATGCTTTCCAAAGTATAAAATTATAACATATTGGTTTCTCCCTACTTGCATTTTTACTTCAGGCTGAGAAAAAAGGGAAAATAATGCTGCCTGAAAATTTGGAGTCATTATGAAGGAGAGTTGCAGCATCTCTTGATTAAATGGTACTGGAGTAATTGTTAAAATCAGTATTAGCCTGACTGAATGTAGTGATTGCTCCTTTAAACATCAAAAATCTAGTTCTGACCCGTAAGCATAGAGCCAAACATGAGCACGGTTTGTGAATGTTTGGGTGTTCCCTGTACTCTACAGGGAAATGAATAAAACCCTTTTCAAAGCAGACATTATGCTGCACTTACCAAATAGAATTTTCTTTTCTTCTGTAGCTGATGTTTGTTCCTTGCCATGATTTCAGATAAATCAAAATTCATGTATAGACTTTTTTCAGTTTCCATTCTGTTCCATATTCTGCTGCAAGGTCTTAATTTTTGTTTTTTCATACTATACCCATCATTCATTTTGATAACAAAAATGGGCATTGAGTATGTGGTACAGMGAGTGAAGATAAAGTTAGAAGTTTTGCCTTGCTGAGTTGGTCTGAATCTCTCATCTGTGTTTGTTGATCACTGTTTTACAGGTGAGCTTAAGGAGTGATGAGGACTGGAGGAGGAAAGAGAACAAACTTTTCCTCATATAAAATACAGGTTGGTACCCTCATAGGCCAGATGATATCTGAGGTAAATCAACCCATCATTGTGAGTCAACTTTTGGATTACTGAAAAACAAATACCTTGTGTCTGAAGGGGAAACAGCCTTTTGACGGTATGAAGCTATAAACATTACAATCAAAAAAAAATCCCACAGGTATTTCCTCTGTGTACTGAGGCATCTTTAGTAAGAGGGATTAACATTCCCATTTTGATATTTTTCAGCAATTTCTAATCTGATGCAGTCTGAGGAACTTTCTGAATGTTAAAGCATGATTCATAAAATTTGCTACTAATTACAGAGTAAGGGTGACATCTTATGAGTTAGAACCCAAAATATAAGAAACAAGAACAGGTTGTATTTACAAATGTTGGCAGGTAATTTATTGTAGGTGTCACTACCCTGTCATCCAAAGTATTCCCAGTTTAGGATTTAATCCGTGGAGAAATGGTTATGTGCAGTGGATAAGTCAAAAGCTTTGTGATTTAGTTCATTTCATGGCAGTAAACATCATATGAGTATTTACAAATTCCACAGGATTTTGATTTATCATTCCTCAGGTACACAATCATTGTTCATTGGCTCATTAAAAATATTGCTTTACTCCAGAGAGAACAGGCAGTCACTGAAGAAATTCCTATGTTATTGCCCCTTGTGTTTAAATAATAAATAGAGCTTTGGTTGCTTTTGAATTTCTCCTGTATTTGTTTTTCCCATCTGGGATTTTAGCTCAGATAAGAAGACTAGACTGAGGGAATGGATGGGGCAAGGTTTTTGTATAAACACTGTTTAATTTAACTATTGGTGGTAAGGAGGTTTGGGATGCTTTTGATGGATACTAATTTTATATAGAGAAATGTAGGAAGTACAGTCACTAAATTTTTGATGTATGCAATGCTTTATGTTTTAGGTTAAGCTCCATTCCACAGGTGGTGAGGGTCAAATTAACACTACTTTGAGTTGCTACATTTGGCATGTGTTGTAATTCACTTTACAAGCAAAAAAGCCTAGCTCAAAAAAGACGAGCATCTACCTCACGTTTCCTAAAGTGTTTCTTTCTTCTGTGTGGGTAATCCTCCATGATTCACTGAACCGGGAGTCACTGCAAGTTGCCGTCTTCTCGGATATTCAACATTGATTTATTAATGCATGGTTGGGCTGGCTAATTAGGGGCTTTGTCTTCCAGGTATACCACAACACTGAGCTGCGACCAGAGATCCAGTTATTCGTCCTTTTTTGGTTTGGTTTGGTTTCTTTGTTTTTATTTTGTTCTGTTCATTCATCACGTCAGCTAAATCTTTTTTACCTACAGTGCCTGCAATTTAGCTACATCAGAGAGAGAAAGAAACAGAAGTAGGCTGACAACCCAGGCTAAAAATCTCTGGCTTTAACTAACTGAGACTTCTTTTTTCTCGTTTCTATCTTATTTCTCAGCCTAAGATGTTTTGCAGACTTTACGTTTTTGCTGGATTTCACCAGGTCAGAATGTTTCTCCTGTAAAGCCACTATTTTGTATATCATGGCTCTTTCCTGAGCATAAGGTTATAACCATTTTCAGTCTAAACCTCTGAAAGGAAAAAACGCGTTATGGCTCAAAATTTGAAGACTCTCTTCTCTATAAACCTAATAGAACGCCATTCCTTTTGCTAAAAAGGCCAGTGCTTTGTGCTCACCTCATGCCAGGTTCTCAGATAGTCTTGTCTATATGTTTGTTCATCTTGTCCTTTCCAGGTCGTTAAGCAATTAGTTTTTATTTGCATGCATCATTTCACTGCTTTGCTCCCAGGATACAGTCCAGGACACAGAATACAGATTTCTGGCTAGCCTAGGAATATTTTCCCCTAAACTTTGCACTTGGGTTTCTCACTTCTTTTCCCGAGGCTTCTACTTAAACTTCCACATCTTCAGGGCTTCTTTTTTCCCCCCTTTGTCAATTCTAGCTGCTGGCAGCTTGTGCTGCTTATAAATGTGAAAAGGCACAACACTGAATTTTTATCTTCTGAACAATGACACCAGTCACTTATGTTGACTTGCCTTAATGAAGACTGCCTTTTTTACTATTCTTTTTTGATATAATTGGTTTTGTTTTTATTGGTTTTCCATTCTCAAAAATTCTATGTGAAGGAAAAAGTAATTTCATCAGAGTAATTTCTGAAAGAAAATATTTAGAAAGATTTAAAATGTATTAAATTTTATTTTTAATTAAATTAATTTTAACAAATTAAAATATATTAAAAAAACTTTTAATTTTTTCATATTCAGGAAATTCATGTTTTTCTTAATAGTGTTTTTTTTAATTTGGTCAGATTGGTCTTGGTGGTTGTTTTTATTATTAATTATTATTTAATTTACTATTTCTGACAAAGGGATGTGACTGGGTAATCATGTTCTATTCAGAGGAAAATCTCTGAAAAGCATAATTAGAAAAAAATATACATTAAAGAGCTCACTTTTTAAAATGAGTTGTTTCCTTTCAATATTCAGTTTCAGTTACCATTTGAGGAGTCTTTCACATAAACATACTTAATTTGTTCAAAATCCTTTCAAACACAATTATCTAAATCAAATTATGACCTATGAATTTATTGTATAATTTCAACTAATGTTATTTATAAAATTAATTTAATAAAAATTTAATACATATCTTGTATTCTGTGTTTTTATTTAACTTTGAAGAAGTATTTATAATTTTAATAAATTTATGTACTGAAATGTATTCTATTTGAAGAGAAATATTTTAGAAATGATAATATGGACATTAATTATGATTTTTTTTCCCCCTCACTTGAAGTAGATTTATATAGGTGAACAGTTATTCCCTTCAGCTATTCTTGCTTATAAATAATTAAGGTATAAAATAAAAATGTTTGGCTTGCATTTCGTTATTGAAGGGATTTGCAATAGGAAATTTTGGCCCCAGATGAACAGCTCTCTGTTTTCTGTGGGGTTACCCCTATACTTTCACTGCACATATATGTTAATGTCAGCAGAATTAGAAGTTGGTTCTTTAATTATAAAATTTTAGATTCACTCGTATCTCATTTAAGAACTCGGAGGTTTTGTGCTTCAATAATGAATGACAAAATTTTAGTAAGGAAGAAAAAAAAAGGTGATCAAGCATTAAAAAATAAACAAAATGAACAAACTAAAGGTAAAGGTATTTAAATTGTTCCCTGTACTGACGAAATTTAGTAGTACTGAATTGGTAATGATTTGTAGAAGCAGTGACATGTATTCTTTGGTTGGCTTTATGGGGGAAAAAAATCCAGTCCCCCCCAAAATATAGAAGATACAAAAATTATAGTTTTTATTATAGTGAAWATACATATTTTTCCTCTTTTCCACATATATTGTACTCCTTAGGTATATAATCCTTTAATTTCAAGGTTTTATTCCACTTCAAAAGGTTCATGTCCTTTGACCTATACAGTCCTCAACACCAGCTGGAACTAAGAAATGTTTTTGCAGGACAAACGGACATAAAAAGAACAAAGAATTGGATGCAAGGTGAGAACAGGACATTCTGGTACTACACTTGGGATATAGGCTATCTTTTGAATGTAAAAAGCTAATGTTTAGATGCAAGGAATTTTTATAAGGTGGATTAAGTTTTCTGATTTCAGAACTTTTTTTGTCACTGGGAAAACTAACCAAACTTACGTGACATTATTGTTACGTAATGTAAGTATATGGTGGATTGGAAAGAATGCTTTCATTATTTAGAATATTCTCTTTCTGATCATTTATTTTGAGGACAGGGAATTTCTCATTGCCTGTGTTCTGAGTATGAGGACATAGACTCTTGATCAATAACTCATCTTTGTACTGCACTTGATTCTCTGTTCCCGTCAATATTATACATGTTTAATTCCATTCTTCAGATTGAATTTTCTCGTGAGATACAGCAGTGGAATCAACACCATTATGTTTAGAGTTAATAAAATAGAGAAATCAATGTAAATTAGAAGGTCCTTTCCTGGCAGAAATATAACTGTGGCAAAATCTACTTTTTTTTTTTTTCTCATTTTAACATATACAAATTTTGAGCATGGAAGCACTGAGATATGTAACCATGTGCAAGTTAGAAGTGACATTGGAAAACCAAGGAAAATTTATGTTAAATATGCTAGACAAAGGGGTCAGGCCATATGATAGCTGCTTCACTTGTGCTGATCAATATTGGAGTGATGTTCAATTTTGATTATTGGAAATAGTCTGTTTTAAAAACACACTTTATTTCAAAAAAAGAATTATTTTTTAATCTTATGTTGAAGTTATTCTCTAAAGAAGGTTGTTAGTGAGATGGTTAGAAATTTCTCATTCTTTTCCCTTAGTTTGAGTCGTTGGCCTTATTCCACTGTATTAAGGATCTCAGAACTTTGTGTGATGAAAATGAAGTGATTAGCTTCTGATTTTTGAGTTTTTAAAAGGGTTTGTGGCAGGGTTTTTTTGTAATAAGTCTTTGACTTTGCAAAGCATTCCTGTGTTTGGCATGTGTTGAATTTCAGGGCAACCTATTAGATTAAATTAGGTTTTTCTATTTTCCATCTTATGGAACAGAAATGGTTAAGACTTGCTGGGTGTTTATTGGAAAAGTACATATATTACATTGGGTGTGCATCTCTTACCTAAAATGGGTTTTGTAAAATTAGGGACATGAAGGCAACGTATGCATGTGTACGTGTGGCACATATAGGTATATACGAAAATCCCACTAGCGGAACATTAACTCATCATTCATTCATTCTTACTTGAGCATATCCATTTTATTGAGAATGAAGGGGAACCCTGAGCTTGATTCCTTCAGAAACAGCCCAAGGTGACATGTAACTAGGAACAACTAGGAACTAGGACAAGTAACAGGGGAACAGTATAGAAAAATTTCTTAAATCAAGTGTATGTGACTATGAAAATACTATTTCTCCCTTGTGGTGTTAAGTCCATAGCTCAGTTTAAATGCTCGAACATGTAGAGGAGCATCTCCTAGTCCAACTGCTGTCCCAGCTGCAAGGAAGCATCTAACAGCATCACTGTCAATCACAAGCCAGTGCTTGGGTCTGCCAGTACCAAGAATCCTCTCTTTTACTGCAAAATCAAATATATTAGCATAAAATTACTACTGCTTATCTATTATTTGCTTGGGTTTGCTTTTTTTTTTTTTTTAGCTTATGTTCTGTGGCATCCTGTTCCTCTAGGACTACCAGCAAGGATATCAGATCAAGAGCTAGAGGATTTTACAGTCTGAAGTTAGAGCTCCTGTGTAGGTAGCCCATATTCATGTCTAATTATATGATGAAGAGAGCAAGTCACTCTCACCCTCGTCACTCAACTTTGAAGGTGAGAATAAGCTGAGTGACACTGTGTACTAAGTCTTGACATATTTTCATAAAAGTTAGAAATGGCATCTCATTTTCTTCATAGCGAATTCACTAGAAACACAGCAGATACAGGTTTCTGAAGCTGAACATCACCTTTTTAATATTTATTCTCTCCTTAACTGCTAAGGTCCTAGGTAAAACTAATCACATTACCACATTGTGCTTTATGAATTGCATCTTCTCATGGATAAGGTGTAAAGTTAACTTTAACCTACTAAGTAAGAGCCAAGGAGCTAAAAAGTACAGGACTGGTTAAAAGTATTTATAAACCTGTTTAATTAATTAAGTACGCAAGTATGATATATAGATTCAACAAGAAAATTCCATCAGTTTGTACTTTGGTTATTTGCACAGGTAGAAGTAAAAAGCTTAGCTTCATTTGCCTACTTTAGACTGCTAAATGCACCCAGATGCACTAAATCAGGAAACTCTGAAGATTTTCAAGGTTGTGGCTTTGTCTTGTCCCAGATCGCATTTCAGGTCTTTGCCCTTCCTTTTTTCCTGCATTTTTTGTTGTCAAAGAATTCCTTCAAAACTGACAAAGTTAAAAATGAAATTGAGCATATTACCATGTTAATGTACAATATGGAAAAGCCTCCCCACGAATATACTGATAACAGATGTGTTTTTTATAGGCTAATCTGCTGAGCTGGAGTAGCAGCCTTTGTGCTAGGCAGCTTGGGAACATAGGAATTACACATGGTATATAGATGTTCATTTGCATAACCTTAGGGCCTCAGCTCAAACAGAGGCACTATCACTTGAAAGCATTTGTAAAATGGCATATTTTATTCTGATATCTTTATTTTTAATTATTACAGAATAGGGAACAACTAATATAGTACTAGAACTCCACTACAAAGAACAATTATTTCAGATACTCAGTGTCCAGGAGAAATTATTTTTGTGTGAGAAACTTTACTTTAGCATGCAAAGGAGAAAAATCTTTGCATAATGGTGCAAGATTGAACACCATAGATTCCTCCTTTTATCAGAGGCTTTCTCTATCCCCGTAGCTTAACGTAGCTCTGTGTAAACTTATTGACTTGCATTGCCTGCCTTTCTCTCACTCTCTCTCTTTTTTGCTAAAAAAAAAAAAAAAGAAAGAAGTAGGAACAGACATTACTTTCTTGCACTTATTTTTCACCAGAAACAAAAAGACAAAAGCATTAGGCAAGGGGTGAATGATCCCTGTATGCGTGCACTTTGGGTTTTCTTGAAGGATTTTTGTTATTGCAGTTGTTTACAGAAAATTATGGAACAAGGAAATAGAAATCAATTTGAAATGGTTTGTTCACAAAATAATATTTTGGACAGCTTGTTGAAAAATGAAAAAGTATGAAGAAGTGAAACATAATATATTCTCCAGAAATTTTGTCTCATTCGGTTCTCTTTTCACTGCCCCGTTTGTGCCTTTCCATGTCTGACTAATATACACAAGGTAATGTTCGCTACAATAAAAACAGATATTTCTTATATAAATGTTTATATGAAATACATGCTGCCAGTTTGCTAATAATTAAACATAATAAATATAAGGTATATTTATAGCTGAGTGCCTAATATGAAAGGTCTGGCAGGACCTGCATAGCCTGATTTACTTGACTTCTGAGTGATTAAAATTAACATGTATATAATACTCTGTTTTAAAATTATGGGTAACTGTTATTCCATAGCTGGTTAAATAAGAAAAATTGGATGCAATCCATCCAGTACAGTGTTTTCTATCATAAAGAATTTCTTATTTGGAACAGCAGGTAAACTACAATTATCAATTTGGATTATTAAATACTGTATCACAAATTATTTTAAACTGGCATTCCAAACATTTAAGTTCAGTGAAGCAGGAAAATAACATGTTTCTTAGTCAACATGTTTCAGTTCTGGTATTCATCAGCAGTAATTTGATGGGACAGCTCATGAGGGAATGCTGCAGGTTTACTAGTTGTGTGCTTATGAGACAAATCACCTGGTGGTCATTCCTGCAAATGTTTTGGTCCTTACTTAACCTAGATCTTTCCCTTGAGATGTCTTCCATCTGTACCCCGAGAGTTAGCATTTTATCATCTTTTACCAGACGCTCAATGAACAAAGATTATGATTATACTAGCCTCTCTCCTTTTTCTCCTTTCTTCCCGCCTCCCTCTGGGTGAATTTGTTTGATGTTGCGGTAGCCATTTAAAGAGGAACAACAACTTTCAGAAATTTCTTAGACTCTGTGACTTCTTATAATAAAAAAAAATTAGATGAAATAGGCATCTTTTTATTCTTTCAGATTTTCATTTTCTGTATATTCTTTCTTGTAAAATGTTTTCTGTTTTTTCCTTTCCCAGCACTTCTGAATGATCATGACAGTAAGAAAAGAGATAGCAAACACTTGTATCTCTGAAACTCCAATAGAATTGTATGGAATATTTGTAGAGAACATATTTTATTTAGAAAGATTCTACAAGTTCAACAAATAAAGAAACCTAAACATCCCCATCCTTAAATTAGATAATGGTACTAGAACAAGTAATCCTTCACTACAATAAAAAATTTTGGTTTCACTTTTCTTTTTTCGAATAAAGAAAACAAAAGGAAGTGGTTGAATATTCTGATAGCAAGTCAAGTTTTCATGGCTATTAAGTACATGTTTTTTTCTACCCAGAGAAATGAGAAAATTTGATACAGAACTTGTTGAGACAGTAAAATGAATGGCCTACAAGAGTAGGTTAGTAGTCTTTTCAGGTTATTCCTCTGTAGCAATAAAGAAGGGAAAAACAGACAATTCATTCAGGGGAAAAAGAAATGAATTATAGTGGCCTGCCAGTAACCCCAGGTTGCTCTCACCATTAGAGTTTAAATAGTTTGACATACAATCAAAAAAAAAGAGAATGTTGAGAGATTAAGGTGGAAAGTTCTCAGGCCTTTGCAGATATTCTAGGACAGGGCAAAATCATAGTAAGTTAAACAATAGAAAACACAAACTTGAATTCTTATAGACAGACAGAATTGTTGCTTGGCCCATACTTCACAATACCATTTATGCAGACACATCCAGCCTGCTCTTTAACTACACCTTTGATTAAAGTGTGATGGAAATAAATGATCCAAATAAAAGTAGTATGCTTGAGAACTGCTGGATCATACTGTATGATGGGTTTTAAGTAATTCAGACTTTAATGGGTATCCAATATGCTTAAATCGTATTTCTAATTTTCCTGTAAATTGTTTGCATCACTAATTTGTTTCTGTGAGATTTCTGCCAATCAAGTTAAATACTTTCTGAAAACTGCTTATATTCCTGTCATGTCAAAGTGTACTTGTTATACTAAACACCCRCATTCTGTTCTAGTTCCATGTTAGTTAATTTTTTAATCTTTCCTCCCACATTGTGCTAGGAACTTCTTACTGATGGGCATTCAGGAAATGGAGCACAAGATTTATTTTTAAATTACAACAGTAAATCAGTGTGGATCTAGACCCAGAAAGTACCTAAAAAGGCAAATCCCAGGTTCTGAAAGTTATGTGTGGGAGTTCTCACTCATTTCTTTCTGAGGTTGATGTTCTGCACCAGCAGTTCTGCCACTCTTAAAAGAAGGTACTCTGCGTGATGAAGCCAACAGCACTTCTTATTTCTTCCCGAATCCCGCTTAGGGAATATTCCCTTCCAATGTTTCAGTTTCCAGATATCAAAATTTTCAAATAAATAGTGGAATTTAAAAAGTTCCTAAACCTACATGGATATAAATGGTTCATGATCAGCACACTTGCATCTGAAATGTATGGTGAGGAAGATTCTTTTTTCTTAGCAGATAATACATTCTTAGTAGTTTATGTGTTTTGTTACTGTATGTATGGTGTTCAGTCATTATTCTGTGTAAACATTACATTGGGATAATAAGAACACTGTTAATGCTTACAGAATGCTCTATATATCTTTTCGCTTAGTGGAACATTAAGCGATTTCAGTTTTAACAAGCAGCATTTCTCCCTTGGGAACACCAGTATGGAAAGCAAGCCAGCTCAGCTAGTTTGTCCACTACAATAGTTTGAGGCTGATGCTGCATTAATGCAGTATGGCAACATTGTGAGAATTTATAATTTTCAGACGTGAGAGGCAGGTTTTTGTGCTGTTCAGAGTGCAGAATGCACAGATGATGGAAGGAAGGATTTTCTTTTGGCAGTGAAGTACTTAATAAAAGGTGAAGGTGTTGACCCACTATTCATTTCTTATTTAAATCCTCCTTCGCCAAGCATAATTCCTTTTTGAAATCAGTCACTTGACTTCCATTGATGTTTTGATGAAAGAACTTCTGTATTTCTTCCCAACTGTGAATTCTTTCACTTTCCTTCCTCCTACTTTTTAAAAGGAGCTTTATATGAATTGTATCATGATAGTACATGTGTGCTACCATTTATGTTTACTGCAAATCTGTAGCAGCAGCTTCCACCATATAATTTTCCATTCATTCTTTCAGCTGCTGAAGAAGCTTTCAGGGACTTGTGAATGTGTTTTTTTGTGGCAATTTCAGACAATTTCAGCTGCCAGCTTATACTCTGAGACTCTTCCTCTGTAACAGTTTTCCTGACCCTGCATTTCTTAAAGAATTATCAGTGATGGAAGTCATCTGTAATGTAAATAATGACTTAGTTTGCCTTCTGTTGCTCAGGTGAAACTTCTAATGACTTACAGGGAAGTTGCATCTCAGTAAATGCAAAAAGAATTGTTCTGCAGATGCCCAAATTCCCTTTCTGGCTGTTTGGATCATGTATGATCACAGAGGCATCCTTTCGTTCTGGTTGTTGTTGTTTTTTGTTGTTATTTTGTTTTTACCCTGGCTCTTATATGCCTTGACTTTCACAGAGATACATTAATTCATACCAGGCAAAATCTCTCCTTGTATTTTTATATATACCTGGGTTTTATTTTAAGGTGACTAATGTTAAAGTATGTCAGTGCCTTTCCTTGCAAGCTGTACTGGGCAATTTGGCAAAGGTCTGCATCATTCAGTGTTTGAGTCCTCATCCATTCAGTACCGTCTCCTACCACAACTGGTTCCAGCTAGCTCTTATGTGAGCAGTTAAAGCGAAAATCTACATTATAGGTACTTAATAGCTCCATGGCAATGATGCTAGCATTATACTTAGGACAGGCTAGAGAATTGCTTGAAGAGAGCAATAAACTGCAGATGGTTTGTCCTCAGATGGGGCTTAATGACTAGGTTTATTTTATATTTTGAGCTATGGTCTAAACTCATATTTGCCTCCAGCGTTGCCTCATTTCTCGTCTGCCTGAGGAATATCAGACTCTGGACCAAACAAACAAGGAGCCTTGATCCTGCACAAGGACACGTTAATAGGACTTCAAGAGATATCCCAGCTTTTAGTCCACTTCATTAGTCCGCTCTTTAAGTGACTGCAATTAATGTTCACAATGTAGGAGCTGAGCCCTTACCTTTGAAAGTAGTAAAACCTGTGACAGAGACCAAATTTATTTGTCTGGGTTTTGTAGCTGTGCAAATTTGAATGTTTTAGTAGGGACTTGATTCACTCAGTTGTCTTAGAGTGAAAAATTGCTTCAGACCATTTGTTGTGCTTTGATTTCTTCAATGCAAGTAGCAAGGTTGTCATTCTGATGTGCTTTTGCTTTAGAAGAATATGATCACTGACATGTATGGTTTTGAATTGCAATACATGTAACTTAGATTGCAATTTAAATCAAGTTCTGGCATATCATAGTTATTATTTTCATTACCTGTTCTTCTTTTCCTCCTCCCCCAATCTTGCTGAGTAATATTCTAGACAAAATTCAGTCTTGCTCTCTAGCATTTCCCTACTGAAATCAGAAGTTTTAATATGTTGAAAAAGTTGCAAAATATCCTTTAGGTTTTCTGTTCTTTTCTCTTTGTTTGCAAAGATGTTGAAATTCAGATTGGAATTAATCAACAGCTATGAAAGCATTGTTACTATGAATTTAAAACGTGTCAGGATCTGTATGGTTTTCTGGTTTGGAATTATATTGTTGTTCAGCTAAATCCACATTAGTCAGTCAGGGTTCATTGCATGTGAGCTTTGCCTCAAAGTTATAATTCTCATATCTCTTGTGATTCTTTTAGTTGTTTTGGATGTCTTCCGAGCCACAGATATAAGTCTTTTTATAGTTATTGAAGTTGAAATGTATCTTGATACTTGCTTCTCATGTTTTAGTGGAATCTGCAATARAAATAAAGCCTCTCATCTAGGACAACTCTCTCTAAACTTTTTCTAGCATATCAAGTATAGAGTTTGATAAACTTTTATTTAATCATCTGTTGCAAACAGTTCTTCTGAGAGACTTCACATTCCTATAGTTATGTTTCTTGTTGACACAGACATTTTAGCTAGTTTAAAGTCATTTGAATTTCTGATTGTGAATTCTATCAATGATTTGCAGACACTAAAAACACTTGAGGTTGTCAATTACTATTGATGCCTTGATATGGTGTTTTTCATCTCCACTTTTTGTGCTTGTTCGCTATGCAAATGAGTTCTTAGAAGTTCTTTACTCTACAAGAGCAAAATATATGTTTTACTTTAAAAAAACTTTGGAAAAAAAGGATGAGTTGTTATAGATTTTCTTGGTGCTTTTTCCCTTGTGTTTATATAAGCAGTAAACTCTTTGTGCTGTCCTAAAATATGTTTTCTAAGTACTGAGGTATTTTTTTTAATATAACTTTTACAATAATACTATAGCTTTTACAATTTAGAGGAAGCATTACAGTTGTTAAGTGATCTCTTGAGCCAAGTTGGGTCATTTATTCATTTATTTCACATGCTTGCTTCATGTGAATGGATAACAATAATATACTTTATTTGGAAATTCATTATAAGGATGATTAATGAGAGCTATGGATAATAAGGAAATAAGGACAAAAGAAATTGGTGTTCTAAATGTTTTATGAAAACCTGAGAACTTTTTTTAAAAGCTCATTGCATCTTTTCAATTTTGCCTTTAAAATAACTGACTTAAAAGCACATGAGAAAGACACAACTAAAGGCTTGTCTGTAACTTTGCATGTATTTGAGAAGCCGAAGAGTTTCTCAGGCAGACAACATGTTATCGAAGGCAATTATTTTCTTAGGTGGACAATAAAATCCCATGTTTGCAATGTCTTTTAGTTTGACGTTGTGTGAAGGAGCATGGTTTAGATCTTTGATTTGCACCTATTAACTGCTAGCATTTTCTGCTTATTGGTAAAGTGTTTTTGAAACCCGAAGTGAATAGGTTCAATCAATTTCTTAACATCATATTCTCAGAAGAGGTGTGTTAAAGCTTTCACAGAAGAAATGTAGCAAATGATTTTTTATTTTTAGAAACTGGATTTTGGGCCTCCATCACAACTAGTAAAGATTCTTGGGAAAATCATGAGTCACTTGTTTTTGGACATCTGTCAACCTTTCCTGTATGTATGACAGAGACTCTTTATTCAGTTTGTTTAGCAGAATAAACTGATAATGACAATCCTGTCTATACAGCATACTTTACTACAAAAAGGTCTTGAGGACTTTTATAAAATGGTGGTAATAGGTAAGTTTAATGAAATATTTCATGCTTTTTTACTGATGCATTTCATAAAACCCTCTGGCTTTTTTTACGGTTATCAGAAGAATTCTTTAGAGTTTCGAAAGTAACAGGCAGCGATACCTTCTTAAACGGTGATTAGTTGCATTTTTGCATCTGAAGACTGTAACCAGAAACTTAATGTATACATTTAATTAATTAATTATTATTATTTTATAAATCCTAATACAAAGAAATTAATAAGTTAGCTTATTTGCTCAAGGGATACATTTCTTTCTGAATAGGATAAAAGATATTAGCAAGTTAATATCTTCCCACTGTGGTGGAAAGTGAGTGAAAATTAATGAAGGTAATAGGCTTTACTTGGATCATTTCATTATTGTCATAGCTTTACCTGCCCTATTTTATGACTGGCTTATTGTCTGTGGTGGCATTATTATCTTAGCTCTGCCTAAAGTACTTTATAAAGTAGCTAAAAGGGATAAAATTACATAGATTAAATATTTTTACATTTTGTTGTTTTCATTAATTGCTTGTATGCATTTTATTTTTTAGTATGGCTTCCCTGATGACTTTAGAAGGGAGTGTTATTTTTATTCCTGAACTACATGCTGAGTATATAGATTCAAGCTGTCCTGGTTTCTCACCTTATGGACTCTGATTACTCATTTTTTCAGTGGAACATGTGTTTGTAGACAAAACTTAAGTCCCCAAAACAGAAATTAAAACTTTCTCCTTGCTTAGATGATAAGCTGTGCTGGGGGATAACTTTGAAGAATGTTAAGATTTATCTGTCTCCAGTAGGATGTGGGAATAAATAGGGTACAGAGTTGCTAAAGTCTCCTCAAATAATTGTTTGAGGAATACTCGAGGACTCACTAAAGATGCCGCTAGATGGTGACAGGTTCTAATTATGAGCTTAAGTGCATACAGAATTCATATTTTTATTTTTAAATCTTGCTGAAGTATTTAAATAACTTAATGCTGGTCCCATGAAATGGCAGCTTCAGCCAAGAAGCCCAAGCAAAAGGAAAATAAATTTCTGGACTAGTCCAAATAATTTGTTTTATTTTCTGTGATATAACAGAAAATTGAGGCAGGTAGGCAAAAACTTACATTGCCTGTGGAAAATGTTGATTTTTTCAGAAATGCCTTGTAGACATTGAAAAAGCTTGTGAAAGAGAAAATTCTCTACTAACCCTCCTGGGGAGGTTATTAAGCCTGTTTTGTTGTTGCTGTTGTATTAGTTCTATAGAATACAATAATATCAGCACATATACTACATTTTTCTGTGTGACATAAAATGCTCCCTTAACACTTGATTGAAATAGCACCACTCTTCGCTGCTAGTGGCCAGGGCTTAGCCGGAATTGCCAGCCAGCACGTGTTTTTGTATCTAGTTTGGTAAGCATATTTGCTTTCACTTCAGCTCTTCTTCTCTTTATGGCATGCCAGCATTTCTTAGTTCCATCATATTCGTATGCTTGCTTTCAGTTTTCATTTTTTGTCATGCCAAATTTTTTGCCAAATGTTCTGTTGCTTGTATGGATGTGTTTGCAGCAGGCTCTCTCCAAGTGTCTGTGTTTCCTATTTGAACAGCTCATCAACGGGCATATCAGCTCCTCTTGCTGGGAATTTGTTTTCCTCCTCAAAGAGATCTCTGCAGCTTGATGTTGACAGCTTTTGTCTTCCCCGAGGCAATTTTCTTTAGGGTCTCTGGGTAGTCTGTCAGCATCTTTTGTACAAATAAAAAGGCAAAACAGCTATGCTAATTACTTCAAATACGGCTTGCATGTAAAAATTGCTACAAGTGATGAGGGCATTGTTTTGACCTTTTTTTATGGACATATGCATTCAGGCTGTGTGTGCGTTTTCATTCCTTCCATATGTTCAGGTTTCTTTCTTTAAAAATATTTAGAATTATAATAATTACTAAGCTTCTGAATTCTTCATAAAGCTTGCAGCATCTGTTGATTTGAAATATTCCTTTAACCAAGCTGAAAATGGAAATGTTTCTGCTCATCTTCCTTTCTCTTCTTGTACACCTCCTGTCAGAGAAGTGGCAAAAACAGGCCTGGGAGGGAAGGAAGGATCCTTAGCACCCTGACAGCCCCGGATCACTTTCTGTTCACAGCTCTATGGAAGAAGCTCCGTGACACCACGGGGGTAGGACCTGGGGAAGTGTGAACAGAATTTGACCTCCTGATGACATTAGAGGAGGTGTTATGTGGCAGGTGGCAATGTAGCAGTCTTGTGGAGACCGCTCAGGAGTAATGGGCTGTAAAATCTAAGGTCACCCGTGCAGTATCTTCCTGGTACTTACTACTAGTGTTGCGTAAAGCAGCTCAGATTATTTAAAGCATGATGGGGAAAAAATGGGCAAGCAGCATAATGCTCCTTTCTGCAGAGTCTCAGTGTGCTTCTAGGTAAGACATATTTCATTTTTATTCTTAAAGGGAGGTGCTCATCTGGTCTCTCCTTTAGCAGCTGGACACTATTATACAAGGCAACTGCCACCCTTTCCTGAAGTCATGAAGGCTTGGGTTCCTGGTAGCGGAGAATCTGGCCCAGAGTCTGTTAGACTATTTGGATTATTATTGATTTGTCTTGCATGACTTCAAAAGTATTTGCCTTTTCTGAGCCCAGATTGAAATGAGTTTACAAGGGCAAGAAATATTTCCCAGTGAAAGGAGAAGTACATATTCCAGCAGATTTTGTTGCAACCAAAATTTTTCTCCCATTTGAGCCTCGTGAGTTTCTTAATCCCAGCTTGCTCCTACATTCCCGTGTGGGCTAGAATGTCACCCTGTAGTCTGCCGTGTTACTGCAATTCTGAAGATTTGTGCAATATAGGAGACCAAAAAAGGGGTAGGGAGGAATCTCTGCTGCAGGGCCTCACTTTTGCTTGTTATAAATCTATTTGTAAAGCTAATTATAAAATTTTTCTAAATTTTTTTTTCTGTAATAGCAGAAATTTGCAAATACTAGCAGCAGATTATAAAAAGCAGTGCCCTAAGCACTTCAGGTAGTTCAGAATACTTTTTTACAACTTGGTCAGTTTTATGTTCTTATTGGAAGACTGAAATAGAAAAACAAGAATCAATTTCACAGTAGAGCTGTCAAAAAAAAAAAAACAGTCTTCAGTTTGCACATGTGGCTTTTTGGGTGCAAGGACAACTGATTTCAGGCTGAACCTGAGAAATCGCACATCTGATTTCCCTGATGAATAAGAAGTTTCTGTCCCTTTAGATTTTTAGTAGAAACTGATGACTGAAGTCCTTGTCAGCTTCACAGATGATACCAGCAATGAAACTGCCGACATTGTCAACTTCATCGGGCAGCTGCACGTTTCCCTTGGGGTCTCAATCTCCAGGACAGCCCCTCTAGCAGAGTCCCCGGGGCTGGGGCTCTGCAGCTTCCAGAGTCCTTAGCCCTGGGGCAGACTGATAAATTACGTCTGACTTTGGCCAAAAGCTGCAATTGTCTCTGGCCCCTAGGCAGGTATGTCAGGAATTTGGGTAAAAGATTTAGCAAAACTGATCAAAATTAGTATGTTTAAAACAACGTTTGTGGACCAGCTCATCAGAATATTTTGAAGAAACTTTGCTTCACATGCATATACCCAACTAGTTCTACCTTTCAAATCTGATCAAACAGATTTGGAATGGCTTGTAGGGTCAGACTGGATAGTAGAAGTAGCTGTTTGTAGCTAAAGAGGAGGTAAGATGCTCAAGCCTATCACACAGTTTTGTTTTCAAATCAGATCAGTTCAACTCAGTAGATATTTGGAATAGAGAAGCCCCGTCTACATTTTGAAGCTTATGCAATTGAAACATGTTCTTGCTAAACTCCAGAGGTCTCTTTGACCTGACTTTTGATCGTCTTCTACGATGAATTGAGAATGGCAACAGGCCACTATAGTTCACTATAGCACTCGCTATCATTTGTCTACCTCTGTCTTTCCTTGTTCTCATCTTAATCTATACGAAGAAAAGGAGACAAAGTTGTCTCCTTGGATCAAAAGACTCGATTCTTTAAGCGTCATCCTCCCCCTTTATTACACAGCCTAACAGACTCTACACTTCCTCTTTTGGACTATAATCCATTCATGTCTTTTACCCTATTCATCCTATATAGCCTTCCTCATCTCTGTTATCCCACTTTCTCAAAATTCACTTGCTTATAACTCCTAAGTTTTCAGAAACAAACTCTTACTGACTACATTTTCCTGTTCTCCTCTCTCCTTTACCTGCAACCAAGTGTCCTCAAAGGGAATTCTTTAACGAAACTGAGAACGATAACTTCTCTGGAAGTTGGTACAATTTTCTTGAGGAAGTTCAGAGTACCACTGCTATTGAGTTCTGAGGTACTGCATGCAGTACATCCATGCTGCTTTTGTGTTGCCTTGGCTGAATATGACATTCAGCATAATCATGTAAATTTAAAATTAAAAAGTAAGAGTTTTATTTCTCTAGCAGAAAATTAGAGGAGCTGAGACAGCTCATTTGGCATGGCAGCATTCCATTGAACTGAAAGGTAATTTTCAGGGACTGCATCTTTGGTAAGTGTTCCTGCAGCAGTGGGGTGGTGATTTTAATGTGCAATGCTGCATTTTAAAAGCCAATTGAGATGGCTATTAAGATATAGCATTGTACATTAACATCACTGCTGCACAGAGAGCGGCTGGTGACTGCTCCTCAGATGACGGCGCTGTCTGCATTCTGCTTCATAGCAGTGGTTTTCTCAGTAGCTCCTCTGATCTCCTGCAAGGGAAATAAAAATCATTATCTAGTTAATATTTCACACTACGTTGGGCATCCAGATCCCAAGGAGAGAGAGGGGGAGCGTAGAGACATGATGCAGGGGGGAGGCAGAGGAGGAGAGAGTGTAAGAGAGAAAATCCCCTTGTGAGAGGATCATTTCTTGGTTTTCATGTAGTAGACTCACTCTGGCTCAGTGAAAACATGGCTCGCTAATCCTGAGACTTGGGGTACAGTTCTTCAGGGGACGTCTGTGCTGCAGAAGTAGCTAGAGAGGCAGTCAGGTGCACAGAATTCGTAACTCCCTGGCAAGTGTGAGAAACAGGAAGGAATATGGCACAGATGAAAAACAATATGTACTTGGCAACTTTTATCAGAAGAGTTTAAGAAAACCTTTCAACCTCTGTGSTTTGTGTTCAGAGGAAGCTGGTAGAGAGGCTAGGTCTAGTTACCCATCCCGTGATTAGACACTTCCTTGCATACAGTTTTCTGCTGTATTCTGATGAGAAGATGTTTGCTTACTGACATGCTACTCCATTCGCAAGGCATCTCCCAACATCTGCATTCCTGAGATTTCAAAACTCTGTTTTCCTGTAAAAGGAGCCCTGATTGCACCTGCACTACCTTCCTCACAAAAATGAGAAGTTATGGAAAAAGGAAGAAGGTCTGTGACATTGCAGTCTTCTGACTATGTTACAATACTCGTGAAATGACTTTCAGAATAATGAATGCAATTAGTCATTGTCAYGTATTTCTCTTTTCTTGGGTTCCTTCTCCCCCTAGCACGGTGTCCACAGAATAAGTGAACTAAATCTGCAGATAGCCTAAGACAGGGAAGGATGCTGTTGCAAAAGGTTGGCATAACAGAAAGACATGTTCAAATTCCTTATATTAACCTTGGGGGTACTGGTAGCCTTACTGGCTAATGACTTAATGGCTTTTTATCGCTACATTTTTTTTTTTTCATGGGAATTAGCTACGGCAATTATGAGCTGGTCAGGTTCAGAACACTAGCTTGAAGCAGATTTTAAATTCTTTCAAATTCTTGTGGATTGATATTTTGTTGATGTCATTTGGATTATAAATGTGGGGGGAAAAAAGCTATTTGCAAAAGAAATGTTTATGAGTTTAGCTGTTAGTTAACAGATTCTTAAAAATATGATATAGAAGCTTGACAGAAAAATGTGAATTTTTCGGTTTTGAAAAAAAAATTGCTGCTTAAAAAGAAACTAGTATCAGTGAAGGCTCATAATATTTATTCTAAGTATACACAAAACTCTTCAGGCTGAAATTACTGCCTAAATGTTCAACCTATAAATGTTATTTTTGCCAACCATTAAGAAAAAATCAAGTTTTTTGGCCATGTAGAAATAAAAATGCCAAAACAAATAGGCTTAAAGAAGAGATATACAAAAGAGTTAGTTAGCTGTTGGATATTTAACTTGCTCAAGAAGGTATTACTGTTTGACTGCTTATCTGTGTTTTCCAGAGCAGTCCCCACCAGCTGTGTGAGCTCCCTTACAGTTCTCTGGGTTGTGAGATGCCGTTTTCAAGAATAAGATAAAAAATTTTAGTAAATGTTTACTATGGTAAAATTTTATTTTATTGTGTTTCCATTGTTAGGCATTAATGTACCAAGTACTGTCTATCTCTCAAAATATTTCACAAACACAAAGTTGAAAGTCTTTTTTTACCACAGAGGACTAATTCAGGCTAAAGAATATCTGTTTTGGCAGCACCTTCTCTATGGAAAATTATGCATTTTACCTCATTCAGTATTTGCAGTACCCCCAGTCAGTTAGTGACTGACAATACCAGCAGGCTAAAGTTTAACTGTGCAGAGTGATCAAAAGCCTGAGAGAAAGCAATGAAATAGTAAAGATTTGGAATACTTTTGAGGTGACTCTAGTGTTATAATGGTGGCTCAAGGAATTTTTTCTCATTATTTTTGTTTATTAACAAGCAAAAGTGATGAAATATTCCTGTTCTTCACAGAGTGCAATATTCTGTCCTCCTTCTAATTCAGAAGATCCAGTTCAAATGTTTGTTTTTCTTAATATGTTGTCTTTAAAACTCTGAGGAAAAAGAACAGCAGTTCAGGGTTTTTATGCGGATATGCACCACTAGAGGCCATCATATACCTCCTTAAATATTACATAGATATGCAAATGATTATAGAGACGATCTGAATACCCAATGAATGTAAAAGTCTATATGAAAGGGCATGGGAAAATTTCTTATTTGAGAGAGGACTTTGTCACAACTGATTAGCATGAACAACACTTCTTTTCAGGCCATCTGTAATTGATTCAGAGCACCTATATTCCCTTGTACATTCCTACATAACCTTCAGCAGATCACTGAGTATATGTGAGAAGTGAACTCTGAAGTTTGCAACTGTTCTGCACAATGCACACAAATTTCATAGAAGATGGAAAGAAAAGGGAAATCCTTTTTTTTTGGACAGGAACACCAAAACTCATGCAGTTGGTCCTGGACAAAAATATTATTTCATCTCCTAAATCAGTGAATACGGTGAAGTTTAGAAAATCAAATGATAATCTTTAGATTGACTTCATTATGCTTGGGTTTACAAATCAAATAATTTTCCCCTTCAGTTTTCCCATCTGGAAAATGGGATGTCACTACTGGTCCCAGCCAGACTCTTTTATGAGGATAAGTTAATGAGCTAACATTTAGCAACTGCTTTAAGCATATAAACAATATGCAAAGTATTCTTTTTGTGTTACACGGTGGTACTGCTTTGAATTCTGGAAATAAATTACTGAATTTATAGATGAGGAATGATGGTAACATAATTATCATTTGAAAAAAATTCAAATTAGCATTCATTTCATACAATCAAGAGATACTACCAAAAGTTGTAACAAAAAAACGGTGAGCAGGAGAAAGAATTGTTTTTAAAATGGATCTGGATGGCTTTATGAAAGGACTAAATGTCAGCAGTGCCATGGATCTTACCTTATCAGAAGATCTCTGCCAGTCCTGTGTTCTTGAGTTTCATTCCTGCAGGCAAGCTAACCCTTCACAGAAATGTTAGCTAATTTTGTTTTCCTTTTGAAGGCTTGCTGTACAGTAGTTTTCCTTATGCAAGAGATATTGTGAATGTGTGAAAGCTTTGCATGTGTGTTTCAGAAGTAAATAATTAGAGTAAAAGCTAGAAGTATTGCATTATCTTAACCAGTTTGGTGTGTGACATTTTCACATCAGTATGTTGAGTGGAGAGACAAGATCAAGATAGATAACAAATAGCAGTACTATTACGGTACCTCTAGACTAATTGTCTAGTAATACAAGCAGCAGCAATCTACCTATTCTACAGTGTGCCCGGTATGTTATGCATTCCAGTATTTCTAAAATAAGAAAAGGATAATAGAGCATATGTAGCCAAAAATGAAAAACACTAAGAATCATAGAAGTGATACAGTAAGTGCTTTTGTCACAACAATCCATACTAATTTCTGGGGTTTTTTTGTGAGTCTGTTTCATAACTCTTACCATTTTTATGAAAAAGTATTTGTGCTTCTAAATTATAATGGAAGACTATTCTAGAAGATAACAAAAGTTCAGTAGACATTCCAAGGTTATCAGAAAAAAAGAAGTCATGCACAAGAAGGTACTATGGCAAATTATATTTCAATAGATTTGAAAAATATATATATACATTTTACAAAGCTCAGGATCAGTGATTGATGTCCTGATAAGATAAATAAAATCTAACATGCTGTTAATCAGATTAAAGAAAAAATCAATAACTTTTCCCAAAGAGGCTAATTTAACAGCATAACTCAGTATCCTGTGACTCCTTAATTGATGAATAACGCTGAATATTTTTCATTCAGGACATCCACCACATGTAGTTTCAGTCCAAAAAGACAAATTGAATTTCCTTTCATTTCTGGTATAATATTTTTGAAATAAATTCATTTCAGAAACTTGTTTTCTTTTTCAGAGGACTTAAAGGTATATTCAATCATCTTATTCCTTAGCATACAGTATTCTTGTCCAAATATGTACAGTATTCTTAATTTTAAACCAGTTTCCCAAACTGATAATATCAAACTGATGCACAAAATACCACTTGGTTTCACTTTCAGATCTTTACTGTTATGAAAAACATGGGCATTTTCTGCAGATGCTTTGGAGCCCAGCTCAACAGGATTGCCGAGAAGGCAAATCTGTAACTAAGGTCAGCTTCTAACTTTGTGGGTAAACAAGCTGATAGAAGAAAGGAAGACGGGTTTTAAAGAAATTTATTTGATCAAGTCTTGAAGAAGTTCCATTTCTGCACCACCAGCTCTTCATGGGTACCTGTGCAGTGAGTCCAGAGTCTCCCAGACTGACTGAAAATGAAGGCATGGTGCCAAGACACCCGACTTGGTTGTCCTGTAAATGTGCTCCATGCGGTGCTTCCTTTCAGGGCTTGTGGTTTTGGCCAAAATGGTGCAGTTTGAGCCTGTAGGGCTTCTGGACCCAAACAAGTAAGTCATCATTCCTTTGCACTGTGCCAGTCTATCAGCTTAAATGTTTGTTAACTTGGAGACAACTGAACCATCCTTCACTGTAAGGTGCAGACATGTGATTTTCAGCATGTTGCTTTTCATCTTGGTGACTCGATTTCCCAGCTGGGAGACAGTGATAACAATGCTAACGTGTCTCATTATTGTCTTGCCTATTTAAACCGTAAGCTCTTCAGGGCAAGGACTGTCTCATACCATATGTCTTCACAGAGACCGGCAGAATGAGTCACTGATTGCATTTGGGGTCTCTTGGTGCCACTATAATTAAAAGAGAAACAATAATATTAGAAAGGAAGAAAAGGGGAAGGTAGGTCTGGTACCAAGAGGCTTGCAGATTTCCTGGTAGCAACCCAAAAGCAAGAGAAAGGTTTATCTCCACGGATGTTCCTTGCTTTATCAACTTTCTCAACTCCAAATGTCAAATTGCTTTTCAAGGAAGTACAGTAAGAGAGCTTTGCAGGCAGGGTAATTTAGAAGCTACTAGACAGTATTTTACCATTGCAAATCCTAACTGTGTGAGAAGGATTAGTAATCTGAGCTACTGCAAGGGTTTGGATGGGAGGTCGGATCAAACTTCTGGTAGAATTGCCCCTGTGAAATAAGACTGCAACCTCCTTCCTCATTAGAGGATGAACAAATGTTTCCGAGGGTGGATGAGGTGTTCGCACTTACCAGAGGAGAAATGGAAGCTGCTATGAGAGAAACGGAGGCTGATTCACATTTTGTTAGAGCCCATCAGCTACGGGGAGAGCTGTATTCTGTGTGAGTTAATAGGAAGAAGCCTTTTCAAGGGTTGTTTTATGAAATAGGATAACAAGACTATTGTAGGTTATTCCTGTGGTTACTAGAGTCGACTGCCGAAAGAGAACCATATATACTAATAGCTCCTGCTCTGCTTCAGCACGTGTAGTATCTAAATCCACGGCTTATTTGGAAATATTCCTAAAATCTGGGTCCGGTACCCATTTTGCACATCAACTGAAGGCTGCTTTGCAGAACTAATATTTTCTCTCCTTTCGTGGGCTTTGTCACATCCACCGCGTGCAGTCGGTCCCCACATAAATTTTGTCCCCCCTGTTGAAGTCTTCAGATTGCTCCAGTGTAGTCTATCTTATCACTGGCTTATGTTAAAAGCAAGAAAAGCTTTCTGTGTTACAGGGTCAGCTTTCTCTCAGTTCCTTGCCTGGCAACTATTTGGCTAGGTTCTTTTAGAGCCTGTGGTACTATCTGAGTAACAAAGCCTCCTGTGGATTATATAAAGTGGGTAGCAAATTGGGATTTGCTCCGCAGGCTCTGTTATGCCCAAGGTTTGTACAGTGTCAGCTACTAAAGAAATTTAAAAAATTAGCACAGGGTGTTCAGGTTAACACATCATAGTATTTCTTTGGAGAAAGCAAAAAGTATGTCACTATTACTTGACTAATCCATGTGGTTCATATCTTATACTCTGTTCAATATACAGATGTCCCAACCAAGGCGCACAGTATTCGTACAGGTATTAGGCCCAAGCCTGTAGGGATATTCTATGCTGAAATGACACAGGTTTCAAAAGTTGGAAGTTTAATGGTGCTGTGTCCCTTTTACACCTGATAAAAGGCCACAAGCTTATGTCACAGTTTTGACCAGCTGTCATTCTGAGAAAGGAAACAGATTATTGGTTGCACTTTAAGATTTTCCAGAATGGGGCCACTGGGTTAGGAGAGGAATGAAGACTGAACTTGGCATTTGTTGCCCTGTAACAGCGCAAACTGAATCTGCATGGAACGAGAAGTCAAAGGCTATAAAATTTCTTTTCTGCCTTAACACAGTCCTTGAGACCTGGGTGAGAGGATCTTTTGCAAAAGCAAAGACTGTCTAAAAGATGCCTTATGTACCTGAGTTGCAAACTGAAACAGGAAAAAAGAAKAAGAAGGAAAAAAAGCTTGCCTGAAAGAAAACTTACTTAAATATCAAGAGCTTAAACAACCTTTGATGGACCATGCACTTTGATTTTTCTTTTTTTTTTTTTTTAGTGTATTGAGCTTTATAAATGGAAAGCAATACTCTATTACTTGTTCTGTACCAGCAACAGTTAAAATGATATTGTCATTCTTCACTTTCTCCGTTAGCATTCTGATCCAAATTTGTGTCATTTACATGACGCAAGTGAGAAGCTTGATTACAGACTATTTTAAATATTTTGAGCAAAATTAAATTAATGAATGTGACTTTGCTTCCTAACTCGGATGGAAAAATGTTGTTTATAGAGAAACAAATAGTACAGAAGTTATATTTAATAGAGAGAAAGCTCCAGAACTGGCTCAGTTCTCTAGTGGAAGCATGATTTTTTTAAAAAAAGTAGGGGCTGCTATGACCCTAGTCCTCCCTTTCCACTCTTAGCAGAGTTTGGGGCAGCGTGTATGTCTGCATCCTGCGACATATTGTAGCGTACTTTTGGGGCTGAAGGAAGTGGTGTGGCTGGCTTAACACACCTCCCTGCTCGGAAGAGCTTAAGCTGCTTCCAGGTCTCTGCTGTGGTCTATTTATAGCTAGCTGGAGCAATGCCTCCATGAATGTAACATTTACCAAACTGCCCCACTCCTTTAGGAATGCTTTTGTAAAATATCATAATTGGCTCTATCACATACTTTGATTTTTATAGGATAACTTAGAGCAAAAGCCCAGTCCTGCACTGGTGAGTGATAGTCAGTACTACAAATTACAAGTAAGTCTATCTTCTCCATAAAATGTTATATTATAGTTCAATACTTATTCAACAAAGAAAACATTCTTATCTCTGTTCTTTCTAAATGAAAAGAATTTCCATTTGATAACCATCTTGTGGCAACCAAAACACTTTATGATTGTAGTAGAAGCTGTCATTAAGTCTTCATTTTTTTGATATCTCCTTCTCATTCTAGAAAAAAAAATCTTTCTTAGGGAATATACCTACTTCATTTGTAATATAACACTGAAGAATAAATCACAAAGCATATGCTGAGTGGGAGGGAGATAGAGCCAGTATATGTGAAATTTATGCCTTTTATGGTGCCCACATTAAAAGAAAAGAAAAGACTTATCTTTGTGGTCAGTCTTTGTACAGAGTGGGTGTAGGGTAGGGGGACGGCATTTAGTTGTATAAATATTCTGTTGCTCTCTAAAGATTTGCTTTGGGTATCTCCTCACTGTTATTTGAGAATCTTACTGATACTGATATTTTCAATAATAATATTTGTATTTTTATTCATTACTGTAAAAAGTGGATTCTTTACCCCAAGTTCTGTGTCACTAAACGAAAGCAACAGAGATTTAGTGAAGCACAATAGTCATAGTCCTGGTTCCACGAGAGTCATGACTAAGTTCTCAGTCTGAATTTCCCCATTGTCTCATTTGATTTGATTTTTTAGTGAGCAGCAGCAGCAAGCAATATCAGTTACTTGCTCACTCCTTTTTGTAATTGATATTCTTCTCCAGACTATTGTAGTTTGTTATTTTCAAGATAGGTTTTAAATAAAAAGTCAGGTCCAAATTATTCACAGGATCTAAGGCCATGCCTAGGTTAATATTTTACTTTTATGAGAATTTCTATTGATTTCAATGAAATTACTTATTATGTTCAAAGGTGATTATTTTCTGGGTCAGGGGCTAATATCACATACTTCTTGGTAAAGCGACCACATTTTTTATTAGGTTCTCTCTAGTTAATAAGACTTAGTTAAAATTTATCTGTGCAATTTAGCTTAACAGGCAGATTCTAAATGCTGGAGAAATTTGGAATTCGGTAGTTCTGTCAGAGTTCATCTGTGGAATAAACTTCAAATTTTAAAAAGCATCTATTATCATGCACATTGATTTATCTAAAATGATCCTATTTTAAGCCAGTGAGTACTTAATGCTGTAATTGCTTTTAATGTCTTGGCCAAATGTGAATTAACAAAACTCATTTGAAAATGTGCTTATCTGCATCCTTAATTGTAGGGTGACCCTTCTCTTTGTGAATTCCAAATCACTTCATTATATTCAAGTCCTACATAGGTAGCACCACTGGGAAAGGTATTATGGAGCTCCTATAAAAATAATAATAGTAATTAATAATAATTAATAACGAAGATTAAATGGTTAGCTTGGTATGTATCCAAGGCACTTCTGTTGGATTAATGGGTAATTTTTCCATTTTATTATACTACATCTATTGTGCTTAATTGCTATATTGTATTTTACCACACATTAATGGGTAGATAGACTAAAAGCATGACCATCTATGTGAAAAATTTTCCAGCTAAATCCATACAATGAAAAAACAGGGCATGAAGGGCACAGGAAAGCTCTGGTTTTGGAACTACGGCCTCAGTTCTTGGTTCTGCTCAAATCCGAATATCTAATCCAAACCAGTCTTAGYAGATTTTAGAATCACTATTGAAATTAAACCTGCAAATAGTGCAATAAATGCTTGGCATCCTTACGCTCTGTTCAGACTGGATCTGGAGTGTCTCACAGTCATCTTCCCTCCTTCCAGCTTCTACAGACTTTCTTGTCTTTAAAACTCTGGTTTAGCAGATAGGCAGAGGGAGATCTGATAAATCTCCTTGCTCTGAAACTGAAATACCTTCAGGATGCAAGTAGGATATACGTTCCTTCAAATGCATACAACCATTTATGACCTTCAGGGAGAACGACTGTTTTTTCAGTATATTATATTAAGCAGCAAAATGCCACACTAATTAATTTAAAAGAGAATCACAGGGAAGAGCACTGACTGTTAGGGAAGGTAGCTGTAGTAAGCAGGGGAAACATTAACATGTTTTACTATAAAAATTACAGAGGCAATTTACCCAGAAACTGTAGCCATTATCAGAATTCTTAACTTCCCTCACACCCAGATTTCTCGTTCTCTTTTATAGGCATTAATCATATTTTATTTTTAACCAGAAACCTCAAAGCAGAATTAAATTAAGTGAAACTTTAATAATGAGATTGCATACAGTATTATTCAGAAGTTATGCAGGGAAGTGTTAATATACTCCATTAGGCAGAGAAAAATGTTGAAAGGATATGGTTAATGCTCATCGGCAGTCAGTTTCTCTTCGTATTACAAGAATTTTGCTACTGACTGCAATAGGAGAAAAACTGGCCTCTGCTGAGGTGGTGTAGTAGTATAGGTTAGTCTCCTGAATCGCTATAAAAGTACCAGAAAACAAAGTGCAACTGGATGATGAGACCTACTATCACACAAGTAAGAAGATATTTATTGAAAAGGGCAGAACCATGGTTGCAGGGCTGAGCTGGGGGCAGTGTTTGGGTGAGCAGGCTCAGCAGGGGCTTCCCGAAGCCTTGTGTTTGTGTTGGGTGTGATGCCTGCAGAGCACAAAAGCAACAGCCCTGCGGGGGCCAGGCATTGCAAAGCTTGTGTGGGCTCCACCAGCTGCATCCCAGGCAAGGTCACGGGACGGCTCCCCCCAGCTATGGGGGAAAATGACAGTAAGGGGAGGCTGACTTAAGTTTTGTTCTCCTTGAGTGTCCTGTACAGAATTGCATGGAAAAGGAAAGAAGGGGAAAGGATAAGACCTAAAGAGAACACCTTTTCTACGCCTTTTTTAAAGACCAGTTAGAGCAATGGGCTTGGTTATGTCTTGAAATTACTGGAAGCACTGAGATCGGTGGGAAAGCTAGCAGCTCCAAGGAGCGCTATGTCTGAGAAAGGTGCACTCTGCTGAAATGTGTTTCTGTGTGCCTACCGTGTGCTTCAGCAGCGTATAAGGTATGTGCTCCTTTCTAGTAATCAGCTTTGTGGCCTTAGCCAGGCCCTCAGTCTGCTGCCTTATGAGATTTCTGGCAGCGATGTAATTGTTAAGTTTTTAAGTCTTTCCTCCTTTATGAGAGGGAAAAAATCCCAATATTTTTCATTAATTTCCATTTTTCCACAAAATTGAAGTTATCTACCTTTCTCAACATTCACACCAAGTATACACATATCTCCATCCTGAAAAGAAGGGTCTTGGTAGGGCCAGTGTTTACCAGATTTGTTTGCTTATGTGTTTGTTTTGTTATTATTGCTGTATCTCTGAAAGAGAAGCAGAAAAGGTACAGAAAGAAACTAAAAGGAAATGCAAAGGCAAGGAAGCTCTGGTAGGATAGCTGTGGAAAGTGGAGGTTTGGGGCTGAGGACTTTCTAAAAAGGATCTTCAGGCTGAGCAAAAACACTGGCTCCTGTCATCCAACTCCTGACTGCTAAGCAAAGATAGAGCAAAGACCAGTGTAAGAGGATGAAAAGAAAGAAATGAACAACTGTAGATTGAAAAAAGAAGGTATTCAACTGCAACAATGTGCACATCTAGGGAAGAAGGTGATAGTAAGTGACAGCAGCCATAGAGGAAGACAGGAAAAATTTGGAGTGCCTGCTACATTAAACAGCATGGCAACGTTGCTGTTGCCTACCAAGAGGTGTGCGTCTTCATGGGAGATGGAAGGTTAGACTTCCTGACTGGGATTTTAATCTCAAAATTCCTCACCCTCCATCTCCTTGCTAGTCATATCAATAGAGTACAGCTGATACTAGAAATGGTGTAGAAGTTCAGTGGGAAAAAGTAATCTAAGCAAATAATCTGAGCGAGGGAAACTTACAGTTACATTAACAATAGAGTGCACCATTGGAAAAACTGAGTGTATGTGCAAGGCATTCTGCAAATTTCACACACTGGATGAAATAGATTTAAAGAATTATGGTTTTCACTCCCCTTCCCCTGCCCCAGGAAAAATCCTAAAAAACTGAAACAATTTTACCATGTAGCTCTCTTTCCACCGTGTATATCTGTTAAATGGAGTCTTTAGATTTGCAAATCTTTCTGATGAACCCATTTTATTATTTTGACTGGCTGGTGTTCAGAATGGCACAACTCTAAACACTTTATTTTCCTTATAGATTTCAGGTGCTGTTTTTCCCTCCTTTCACTCTCTGCATACTACTGAAAAGTAGGTGTTTGGTGATGACTAAAGAAAAAAGAAAATTGAAGCTCCAAAAAGGGGGAATGCTCAAGCCTCAGCTTGAAATGAACAGGAAATTCTGAGGTTCCCGATAAGGTACAACTGTTTTTTTTTTATTGTTGTTGTTTCTTTTTTCTTCCCAATTAATTGAAATCAGTGTCAAGGAAAAGCAACTGGCTTGGAACATGCAATAGATAATGCTTCATTTTCCTATAAAATATTGCTATTGTCAATGATCCAAGCAGTGCTCAGGACAGGATGTTGAAACTGGGAAGAAGACCAAAAAGAGCTAGTTACACTTTTTATGTTGGACCTGAGATAAATGAATAATAGAAAGTAGGGTATAATACCGTAATAGAAGGGCAAGAGCATTGCTGATGTTCTTACTAAATAAATCAGTAATGTCACTATGGTAGTTACAGTACTCTTCTTTATATTGATATTAGACCTACTAATAACTCCCTGCAACATGTTGCCSTAAGTTCTGTTTCTAAATGCTGCCTTAGGCAATGTGTATATAAATGTTGTACCCCATGAGAGCCGTTTCTTTTATCAAGTTAAAATGAAACATCTTATTGTTGTAGCAAAAACCGGGATTGAGTTAGAGCACTTCTTTTTGTTCAAATGAGAGGAACTGCTTAAATAAGCACCCTTGAACTATTGGGCTGCAAAGGTTTACTTTGAAGTGGTACAGTGGAAGAAAAAGAACTGTCATTCTTGCTCTCTCTAAAGTTTTAAATACTTCCTTTCACACATAAAGACTTTGAGATTCCTTGATGTCATTAGGACAGTAACCTTGTCATATTTCAAATATACAATCAATATAGAAGCTCTCCTGTCAGATGGTTTATGTCTGTGACTTTCCAGATACAGCTGTGATTTAACAGGTCACCTGTTATGCAGATGCCTCATGAAAGGCAAGTGGCACTGATGGGGTTGAGGGTTAAATGTCTTTGAAGTCCCAAAGAGCAGTAACTGTAGTCAAATAAAACACGCCTTGTGAGACCTGATTCTCCTTTCTGTATAGCTTGATAAGAAGTTGGACTGTTATACAACTACAGCATGAAACTGTTTAGACATCGTCTTGTAAAAAGTTCTGGCCTTTCTGCTCTCGAGTCCTTGTATTTATGGCAGGCCACAGCTGGTACCCCTCAGCACGGCAACAGTGGGTAAGATTGCTGACTACTTTATCTGTTACCAGCATCTGGAGATACCTATTTCTTTGTACTAGGAGTAGGACTGAAAAAACCTGTAAATGTAAACCAAGTCATTTAGCATGTAATCAGTGAGGGATGGGAGGAGCCCATTAAACCAAATGAACCTTTTGAGCTGAGTGAGCCAGGACAAAAGCATCTGGCCTGATATTGGAAGTATTTATATTATTGGTGAAAATTCAGTTCCTAGGACAAAATCACTAACACGCTGATTTTGCTTRTATTGTTTTCTTAGTGAAAGGAACTTTTCACTGAAGATGAGACTGTTTCCATACAGTGGGTATTTTTACATTGCTTTTTTCTAAAAAATGAATGAGAGCAAGCAGTTTGTTTCTTTCGCCGAGTTATAAAATATGAGGACAGATAGGCGTCTGGTAAAGCTGTCATTGCTCCAGAGAATTCTTTGGAGCTGTAACAGTCTCTGGGCTTGTCACATCACTTCTTTCCACCAGTAGTTAGGATATTTTTGTAGGGATCAATTAGTACACATACAATATGTGTGATTTGGCATAGGCCCAATACAAAATTCTGCCCGAGTTTTTCTGTAGATTTTAAGAGGTTGCCCTAGAGCTGGCATCCAAACTCTCCGAAGTTTATTTCTTTGACAGTCAGAATTGTAGGTTACTGCTGTTACAATTGAATGGAAAGTGGTAAACAAAACCCTCCTCTTTTTTTTGAGGGAGAGGAAATAAGCAAAAAAAATTACAGCACATCAGTTGCTGCTTTTAAAACAGAGAGAGTGAGTCCTTTCAATTGTCCATCTGGAAAACATTGATTTGCATCACTGAGAATATAATTATTCTACCAACAGGCTCAATTTTATATATGATCAAAAAGCAAAGGCAGCTTTAATGTTTTTCAACAACATGAAATGCTTGAAAAAACTAATAAAATAAGGAGAGACCCCTTCACCAACATCATACATGTAAAATTCAAGAGCACGTTCACACAGGTACGCTTCGAGATTGCAGTGTATAAGGCCATCTATATGGGTGACCCTTAGCATATTTAGAGCTGTTAAAGTCATCAGTTTCAGTGCAGTTCTGGATTTTTCTAATTTGTGATAGTTTGAAAAAAGATTCTATATTACCGGAATAACTTTCTTATTGTTAATGCTTTTGATCCACATTCTTCTTTGATTCTGTCCTTTGTTTTCAAAAGCAAAAGTGATTGTTAACTTTTGATGATTTTAACATGAATAATGTGAAATATACAAAACTACTGCAAGGCTTTGAAAATCATACTTTTATAAAGAAATGCACATTTGACTGCATATACATAAAAGCTTACTGCTTAAATGTCACTGACTTGGAGAACAGGTGGAAATACTATGGAAGGTCTAAGTTTTGGGGCCAAACTAAAGTTATCCTTTAATTGTAGCCCTGTAAGGTCAGTTCATTCCTAATAATCAAAAGTATTTGACAATTCCATACCCTTGATATGTGCTTTCTCTACTTTTATTAAAAATAAAAATTATATACTTGAAAACAAAAGGATGGGCAATGGGAAAACATAATCTCAGCATTTCTATAACTCTCTTGACAAATGACCAAGAAGATCATGTACTACTGCAGAGAAACCAGGAATGGAATGGCATGTGCTGCAAAAACAGACAGAAAATACATATAACAAAGTGCATCTGGGCATTTGAAGTTGCTCAGGCACAACTGAGAGAAGTTATAGTTATATAGTTATACAACAGAACTAAAAATCCTTTGTATAATTTTCTGTTCATAGACCCTTGCATTTCCTTCCTTGACCCAGCTAGGCTAAGGCATTGTCCGCAGCTTTCTCTTTGCAGCTCATTCCAAGGAAAACTGCAATGAATTAAAGTGCTCTGTGAATCAGGCAAGGTCAGTTTCCAAGCATCTTTCTTAAAGCATTGCTTTAGAAAAAGGTCTAATAATATTCTGCAGCTGTTGCTAAGCTTCAGAATATACTGTTAGTATGTTAGTAAATGTGTTCATTCCTTATTATTACTAAGTGAAAACATGTTCACAAATATCTGGAATCACCTCCTGATGCCCAGATAAAGTCAGCAATGGACCATGCAAAAACAGACTGTGACCATTAATTTAATCAGGTAAGGTCTTTCCTAGCTTCCTAAATTGCAATATGAATGGGACCACAGTCAGGACAGGCATTTTATCTGTCATTTTACTAAATAGAGAGAGGCTTACAGCTTCAGATCTGTGTAGTATTTCTTTGAAAATCATGCAGAGTCACAGCAGGATATGTTTGTCCCCTCTATGGATTTTCCATCAGCAAACTTCTCATCCGCAAACAGATGCTGTTCTGGCATGGGAAGAGTCTGAATTCAGTTGCCATCTGCTGTCTCACTGTCCAAGCAGGTCCAGTTCTGGTGCCTCTTTCATCAGAGGCCTGTGCAAGCTCAGACAGAAAAATGTTCAGAAATTATCTTCTTTATGCAGAAAGTCTGTAACTGTTTCCAGTTTACCCTCCTGGAAAATAAACATTGGGTGATGAGCCACTCCTTGGTGTCAGAAGCAGAAAAAAACTGAGAGACTGTGGAGGACTTGAAACACAGTGTGAAGTGCTGAGATATAACAAGCCTTAGAAGAAGGAAAAAGTAAGAGTGTTTGGGGGAAAACAGGTAAAATTTCCCATAAAGTTTTGCCATAAGTCCCTAGGTGCAAAACTTGCTGCCCATGCTGTATGTAGGAATGTCTTATAAAGCATCAGACCAGAAAGCGGTGGAGAGAGCACTGAGATTAACTTTGGTACCAGAGTCCTACATTGAGGGCATGYATCTCTGTAACAGTAACAAGGTACTTGTAGCGTCTAGTGGTGTAGGGTTAGGTAGATATTGTTTAAACCTATGGGGGAGATGAAATGACTTTTTGAATATGTTAATCCAGTTTTGAGGGATGATTCCTTTACTCGTGCATTTACACTCCATGTAAGAGCAGACAGGTTTAGCCCTGTGTCGGAACGTCTCATGCGATGTGCGCTCTTTTGCACGGTGCTTGGAATTTTTCCCAGTGATTTGAAGTTTTCTGGTCATTGCAGTGAGAGGACAGGGCTCACCACAGGGAGCAATCTGCGGCCCTGCTGGAAGTCATTGCCTGCATCACGGATAAACCGAGATTCTGCAAACAAGAGCAGGCTGCTCGACAGGAGACTGTCTGACCTCAATCAGGGTAAGAAAAAAGTCTGAGCCTACAAGGATATGAGAAGGATCGCCCTTGATTATTTGGTGTCTGTGTGTGTGTGTGTGTGTGTGTGTGTGTGTGTATATATGTGTTCGACATGGAACTACAAGTGTTTTTATCACTGGAAACCAACTATGCATAACTATGCCAAGATCCTATGCATTCTCCTTTTCTCTTCATTTTTTAACATGTTAAAAAGTCAGCATCACCAYTGGCTGTACTGTTCTGTGGCATACATACAGCAAGAACCCCCTCCAAAACAACCCCCAAAATACAGTGTAGTCAGTATTTTCAAACTAATACCTAGAACACTATTAAATTAGTTTTAAACTGAGGTTATTTAAGAAAGGTCCTAAATGAGTTCGTATTAAAAACGGAACAGTACAATACTTGGTTGTCACATGTACTGCGTTTGGTTTTGGGTATGCAGGAATTTTGACAGAACCTAATCAAACAGTGAAAATATAAACGGTTTTGTGATTGGTTTTAGAAAAAAAGAAAATATACAAAGGTGGAAACATTCTGCCAGAAATAAAAAGGAGAAAAAGAAGACAGAAAAAGATTCTGTTGCTCTGAATTATGAAATGCAGCTAAATTGCAATTAATCAGATCTTATTTGCTTCACAAACATGCATTAATATTTCTTGAGGAGATTTTAGTTCCTGTGTTTACAATAATTAATAGTTCATGTCATTGACATCTATCAGACACTAATAAGTCATTTTTGATCCTTTCCTGATGTTGTTGATCTAACATGCAGCCTAGCTGATTTTTGAGGTCCTTATTACTCTATTTTGTTATGATTCTAAGATTGTAGAAATAATTCAAGGAGTTACTTCCTGTACAGATCTGGAAATGAGCAATTTGACAGTAAATAAGTAAAGAAGCAGCTGAAACAAGAGGCGAGGGATAAGGATGAAAAGAGAGAAAGCACTTGGAAATAACAATGGAATTCCGTGTAGGCCTAAAACTGTGGGGAGAATTTGGGAAATCTGTGAGGAAAATCTCAGCAGTTGCAGAATCAGTTTCCTGGGTGAGGGAGAAAAACACCCATCCAGTTCGACCTTTTTGTGGGGTGGATGTGCTGTAGACCGAACAAAATGATTTTACTTATCCACAGTTTTCATGTCCCTGCTGGCTTTCTCAAGGAAATGAAAGAGTCTGAGAACTCACATTAAAGTATGTTTAATCTTTAGGAAACACGAGACTGAAGAGAGCTAACTTTCATCTTGGTAATACTAGATATTTTCCTCACTGATTAGCTTTCACAGCACTACCATTTCCTTTTAAAATATGACAGACTTTGCCCAGCTATTGTGACTATTCAAATTTTGTCTGCAAAGTAGTTCAGTGAAATCTCCTATTCTGGTATCTGTTCCAGAGGAATGGTTCCTTTTCTCCCATAAATATCTTGAGCTTTCCATTCTCATTTTGATTTTTCTTTCTTGAAGTTACATTTCTAATATTCAGTAATATCTGAAACAAGCACTCTGAAGGTGACTTGTGTGTCTAAACAATAACCACTTATCAGATCCCTCCACCTTTTAGGTGTGGAAATTGTTGGACATACTTAATAAACAGCTTTGAACAAAAAAACAAGCGTAAACAAAACAAAACCCCAAACCTTCTATCTTTCCCTAGTTCAAGAACTGCTGTAAAAACAATAGTTTTAATGTTATTTTAATATTTACAGTTCCAGGACAGAGGAAAAACAGAAAGCACCATTCTGTAGATTTAAAATCTATCAAACTAGTGGAGATCTTCCCAAGGTTAAAAATTCAGTCACAGACTTGTATGCTCTTAACTTTTCAGGTATTTGAATAAAATGTGCTTATCTAGACCTGTAAGTTTTAAATGGAAAAACTTGATGGCCTTCCACAGCCTATGAAAGGCTTCAGCTGAAATTCGAGTAAAAATTTTATTGATTCTTATTTTATCAGGTTCAATCTACTGAAAAAAATGTTGCATTATTTAGAAATCCTGTTTTTCCATCCAATATAATGCAAGAATTCAAAATWCCATGAGGATTACTGAGGCAGTGTCCAAATTGTATTTTATTTTCTAAATGGATTAAGGCAAGTACTGAAAGCTTTGTCTCTTCATTTTCCTGTATGTAAAAAATATGCTTAATTTTTGCGTGACATGACTGTTTCTATTCTCTTTTGTTTAAATGCCCCAAATTTGAATGTGGACTAAGATATAGAACAGCAATATTCCAAAATCAGCATCAAAGGCTGATTACTATCTGCTCTGTGCAAGAAATAGAAGCTTTCCCTTTTAGAATATCATAATTTAAAAAAGAAGGAAGAAACGAAGCTGGAGAACAGCCATATACATGACATAATTCCCTCAAAGACTGGAGGGTGTCCAGATAGGAACATCAAGCGGTTTTTAGTGCTGTTAAATTAGAATCAATTTCCCTTGTGGGAGGGGGCTAATTTGCAGGCACAAAAAAAAAAAAAAAAAAAAAAAAAAAAGTGGTGGTGGGGGAGATTATACCTAGTAGGTTTTGCATAGTTGATTACTAAATTTCTGCACTGCCAAACCTTTTCAAGATATCACTGCTATGAAATAAAAACAAGCATATCTTTAATAATAAAGATCCAGGATAATGGCTATTTTTATGGTTTTTTTCAATAGTTAGCTTTATAGGAGGTAGTATAATAAAAATGGTGATAATTATAGTAAGTTTCTTGCAAGTATATTCTGTTAATTATTTCATATGGATTCAGGAACACATCTTCTTAGGATCAGGAAGGAGCGTGTTTTTAGGAAGGCTTCAAGTGGAATGAGAATACAATGAATCTTTTCACTGCTAAATATGAAGGATAAAAAGGTTTCCAAAGTGCTAGCAAATTAGTTGTAAGAATCTTAGTTATCATGCCTGCTAGCTAAAACCTAAGCAGAGTGTCAAAGAATAAGATACTGATGTGAACGTTTAGATCTAGAGGTCTTCAGTGCCTGAAGCTTAGTAAATAGGTACTGATATAGTGAACTGTTAATGATGCATATTAAACCATACATATTAATGGGACTAACTAGAAAATTGCAATATGCATTGAAAGGTTTTCAGGTCCTTGTGTTGTATATTAAATTTTTTTCTCTTCTGTCCAAACTTCTAAGATCCTGTGGAAAACTGGGAAGGAAATATGAAAAATAGACCTCTTACTATTCTAATTTTCCCTGCTTTTATTATAGTAAATTATTTAATTGGGGGGTGAGGCCTTATATGGTAATAAAATTTTGTACAAATAGATTTATAGGGTTTCAGTTACATTCTATCTCCTTAATTCCTTGATTCATTTAGCATGCAAAAAAAGATGTTGAATCTTCCCCAGCATGCAAACATGTATCACCCCAAAATGCAGTCTAACTATGGTGTCTTATGTCACTTTTCTCAACATAATTAATAAGGATACTGGATGTTAAATAATACCTGTAAGTACACTTCTTTAAAACTGTTACCTTCAAATTATGCTTTTAATCACTCATGCAAATCCATTTGACTTCAGCATGTTTCTATGGGTAAAAATGATTTAAAAAAAAAGATTTAAATGTGAGGTGATGAGATTTCATGAATGTACCCGCAGATGTAGGACATTATCTGGTGTTTGGCATATTGAATGACTAGTGAAAGGATATTTGCACAGAGATTATAATTAGAAATCCAGCACTCTATAAAACTTAGTTCTGTGTTATTATAAACTTGATTTCTTGAGGTGCTAGGTTCAGGAATTGGGTAGCTTATTACTGATCAATGAAAGAAAGAATAAAAGATTTTAAGGCTAAATGAGAAATAATGTGACAGTTCACTCCATGATCTGTTGCATTCATTCAGAGGAAGAGCTTGTTTTATACCTGGACATGTGCTCAGCCCAGAAATAAGTTGTAGGCATTTGTCCACTCACCATAAGGTGTTAGGGCATGCAAATAGATCAGATGTATGCTTGGCCATACGATGAAACAACTCATTCAAGAAATACCAGTGTATCAAACATGTTTCAGAGGCATCCGGTCATGTGGATTTGCACATGCATGTCCTGTTATATGAGAGACTACATGGCCTAGTCACATGGCAGGGGACCAGGTCAGGCCACTGGCTTATCAGGAAGCCAGTGCTCTCCTGGCTTATAGCCTGTCAGGTTTGACCTATTACAGTTTTGATCTAAATACCACAAAATAAAGAGAATTCTCCATATCTCTAGATAAGTTCTTCCACTGTTTAGCTGCATTCTCTCTCTCTCTCTCTCTCTCTCTCTCTCTCTATGCATATATACACATATATATTCATTTTTTCAGCATTCATCTTTCACTGATGACTAGGTTTCATGTAACCGTTGTATTCTTATTCACACCTGTAGGTCAATTCTCTATTTTTTTCATGAAGTATGACAGAAGTATCTTTTAAAGATACTGCCTGAAGAAAAAAAAATAAAGTACAAAGTACTATGAAAGGCAAATACCCTTGTTCAAATCAGCTGCTTATAAAGATTTAAATTTGACTTTCTCTTTTTACAAGCAGTCAGAATGGTTTGTATCATACCATGCCTGTAAAAGAATGACAGTCACCCTACTCTCTAAACAAAATTACTATGTGCTGAGATAAAAGAATAGTTTTGTTTTAAAATCAGAAAGGAAATGCACGTTGTCCCTGATGCGTTACAAAACCAAGCTCTCTCGTTATAGAGCAGAAACTTGCATTTTCGAAGGTTCTTTTTTCAGACAAAAAYGGATGGATGAGATGATGACCTGGCAGCCTTGAAACAGGGCTTTTAAACAGAACAAGACTTGAGTCTGTGTAAACAGGATCTGTCTGTCAGAATTTACTTCTCAAAACCAGGTAGATATTGAAATGAGCAGGCTGACAATATGCAATCTATGGTGTAGTTTCTGACATTTTCCTCTAGAGGTAATAGCCAAGAAATCTGTCTCTATTACAGTACCTATCGTCAGGTAAGCCAGAATTATCTGAGACAGGATACATAATGTTTAATGTTAGAAATGAACTCCATTCAGTTGGAAAATGCCTATCAGCACTGAATTTTGTTGCATACTGTAATTACAAAGTTAATTTTGCAAATCTCATAAGCTGAGCACTTTGAAGATTCATTTGAATTCTTTAAATGCTGGACCTAATAATGTTGCAAGTATTTTGAACAACTTTATTAAACTCAAGTAAATTATTCTAAAGACTAAAAAAAGACTGCTTTTTTAATTATTGCTTCTTTTCTGTCATTAAAAGGAAAAAATCTAGGGATAAAAATACAAAAATCCTGAAGGAAACCGCTTCGGTTTAAAATGAATGATACATTACTCAATCTTACAAATTCCTTTTATTCTCCTCCTGTTTTATGCAATACAAAATATTTTAGAAATGTATGTTGTTTTGATTTTCATTCCTAACCCTCAAAAGAGCTGAGGAATGTTGATGAAAGGTCTTGGAAGTGAGAAAGATGTTTTATCTCTCATCTTTGGAAAGGAAAAGACGCAAAAAGGCAGGTAAAGTGGCCAGAGGAGAAGACTAGGATGTCAGTTCTGGTACTGACCATCCAGGCTCTCACGTCAAGGCTAGCGAGAAGGAAGCTGCAGTAACTGAAAGTGGGTGACAAGACCCAGGGTAAGATTTGTATCTCCACACAGGAAGAGAAAAGGCTGTTTATACTACCTGTTCTTCAGAAAGTCTTCAAGATTTATAGGCAGTATATGAGGACTGAGAGGGATCCAAGTTAAGAAATAAGTATGAACATAATCTTTAAGTCTATGCTAAAAATACAATTCTGTTGACAAAGATCGTCAAATACTGATTGACAAATCCATATTCATATTATGACCCTCATTACAATCAGCAGAATTTAAAAATAAATAAATAAATAAAGGCATTGCTTTGAGTGATGGGAAATTATTATTCAGTTGAAATAAATACTTGAATATGTTGCAGTTTGGTATCCATTTTCACTGGAATTCCACTGCTAAGAGCAACATTTATTAATTTATTATGGCTTACCTTGTAGTATATAAGAAGGAATTTTGGATTTGTGGAGGAGTTTAGTATCTCAAGAGCATTTATGTCAGAAACAGAATTTATAAGGATACTTGAAATGCCATATAAAGGGGGCTACAAAGGAGCTTTGAAGGTTTTCTTCAGCCTTCCTGATGCAAAAGCAGCCCAAAAAACTAGCTATTGAAATGCATCTAAGCTGCACAGGAAGCAAAACTGCAGATTTTATCTTCAGATGGAACTGCCTAGAACTGATCAGAGATTTTTCCAGGAAAACATATCTTTTTGGAAAGCGTTGATTTGTCCAAACTTCTTTTTTACTGGTTTTCACTAATCATCAGGAGATTTTTTTCTCAGGAGGTGTAAGCATAAGAAGGGGAAGCTAAGAGACTTAGCTGTGATTCTGTGATTCTGTGATTCTGTGACTTGCAAAGAGATTGGGCTGCAAACCCACAACGTGCAAGAGCCTGCTTTCAAATCAGGCAGAACAGGTAATTGGGCTTTACGTAACTCAGATAGCTATAAAAATCCAGAAGCTATACGTACACTTTTTCTTTTTCAGCCTGTTTCCTTGTGAAAAAGTGTAAGGGATCCCATCAAAGGACATGAGAGTAAGACAGAAGCTGAATAGTTGGGGGTACCCACTTAGGTTGGGGGAAAGGGAACTGTGGTGAGGATCAAGTAAAAGATACCTTTTCTCAGGCGAATGTTGTGGCCGCCRGGTGACTAGCAGTCTTTTCACAAAGAGTTTTAAAACAGTCCTTTTATATTTTTGCTTGCCTGCTTGCTTTCTAATGGAATGTGAACCCAAATTTCAAGGTGTTTTTTGTTGCTTTTTGAGTTTTTTTTTTTTTTTTTGGACCAACTCTACGCTTCAGGACTGAATTGTGTGCATTTAAAACAAGTTCTAATCTTTCAGAATATCGGACCATTACGGCGGTTCAGCCTGGGCCATGAGGTATGCTTTACATCTCAAAAATCTTCTGTCCCTTCCTCCCAGCCTGACAGCTCCCATAGCTTCTGGGATTTCAGTGCTGTGCATGGAGGAGTTAGGGACCAAAGGAGACATGTATGATGGTCCCAGTGTTTGTGTAGCTATAAATCAAGGAGGTCTACCATCCTTGAATAATCGTTTCTGAAACATTAATCTCATCTGTAAACTGATATGGTACATAAAACTTAATGTCCTTGATTAAGGACCCTAGTTTGTCCAAACCTCACTTAGAGCCAAGAAATCAGGCAGAGGCCTGTCTTACTCTGTGCCTGTGGTTGCACACAGGAGTATTTTTTGTGCCATGAGCGAAACAGCACAACCACTCTCAACTGGCCTTCATAAGAGCCTCTTAAACCAAATGTTCTGCACAGTTAGAACAATTGAAAACTAAATAAAAATAAAGAATTTGAGAAATCATTCTCCTAAAATGAAAAGGAGGGGATTCTGTCCTTATGACATGTTAGGGAAAGGCTGGTGTGAAATTGTTCTGCCAACTGTACATGCTATATACAGTTATAGAATAACTGTATGCTAAAGATGTGGCTTTTCATTAGACAGGTATTTATACAAATGCTGGAAATTGTTACTGTTCCTAAATGTTTACCAAGTGGCTTTTTAGCACTTCCTCTCAACTCTCAAAGCCTGTCTTATTCCTTCTAAGTTTCATGAATGCTACTACAGCGTGTGTGAATTTTGAAGTCTGCCTTTTGTTTACATTTAAAAATTGATTGTCAAAGAGATACAAATCTCTTAAAGAAAAAAAAGAGAAATAAAGAAAAAAAAAGTTGTACTAAATCAATTTTAATTTAAAGGTACCTAAAGATGTTTGCTTCAGATTTCAAAGGAGGTTAATTTTTAAATACTTTCAACAAAGCATTCCTCTTTTTAAGAATCTAATTATGAATATTGTCGGGCCAAAACATTCCTTCCTGACAAAATCTTACTTTAATGTAAAGCTAATTTTCATTCTCTCAGCGAAGGGAGGCGGCACTGCATGTTGTCCCAACTGGAGACAACCATGTGACAATACAGGAAATAAGTGGAAGTAAAATCAATTTTTCCCTATTAGTGTCAAATTAAAAGCAGAGTAAGTTGTAAATGTTGCGATAGCAGAAGTGACAATTGAAACAAGTGTTCTGAACAAACAAACAAGACCAATAGAGAATCAATTTTAACTTCGTTAGGGAAAAGGACCTTTTTGTGTTGGTGATCTTACACTGGGCAAAACAGTATCTGTTCAAATTCTGAAGCAGCAGCCTAGGACTCTCCCTCCAGAGGGACTTAAAGATAGAAGTGATGGTGAAAATTAATGGGAAACTGTACAAAACTTTACAAAATTTAAACTGTTAATATGGCCCAGTAGATACATGCCTTTAAGACTTGCAGCTTATATTATAATAGAAAAAAATTGATACTGCCATTCCCATTTTGATTTGAAATCTCTTACTCCTTCAAAAATTTAAAGAAGTCTTTACATGAAAAAGCAATGGCACAGAAGTCTTTGGTTTCTTTGCCTTTTTTCTCCTAACTTTGCCTCTCTCCAACTTCTCTCCCCATACTGCAACTCCCTTAATTCCCTCTGTGTGCCCTGAGGGTATAAAACTCCTCTCCTTTTCCTTCATCCTTTCCTTGTGCCTTCTGCTACATATGCCCCCTTGCTCTCTCTTTCTAAATAATCCCTCATAGTGGACTGCCTTTCCCTCTGTGGCTCCTGCTTCTGGCTGATGCCTCCAGTCCATTTACAGCAGCTCCAATTTCATTCCTCTTCTTTCATGCCCTTGGTGGCAGTAACTCCTTCCCCCGGCTTTCATCAATGTCAGCCTGAAAAGCCCAGGTGCCACACAGGATAGGGACATCTTAAGGCTGGCCCTTTCTTGTCAGGCTCCCCAAAGCTGCTTAGCCGGAAACTCGGGGAACATGCTGTGGGCAAGGTTCATTGTGCAGCTTCAATGGTGAGATGCTGACTCTTGTGGTAAGCTGGGATGTCTGCTAGAGCCATATGGCACTCTTTGGTTGCTCTATCAGCGGGAATAGGTGACAGCCACTTTTCTCTTATGCATGAACAACTGCTAAACCTTATCTTCGCTTGCCAATTGTTTTCTTTTTGGTTGGGTCAAGCTTCGTGCTGGTCACTTTTGTGTCCCAACAGGGAAAGGTTAAATATCTGAACATTTCTAGTTAAAAGGTCTAGCTATCTGTGCAAGTCAGTCTCTGTGAAGACATCAGTCATCTCATTGTATGCCAATCAGCCAAGACTTTCTTTGTTGCCTTTCATATGCATTTTCTCAACAGATGATATAAGGAAACACCTATGATCAGTGTAGGAAAGGAATGGTTGTATGATTAGTGCCCAGAATCACTGCTCTGTAAATATAAACAATAGCTCTTGAACAATAAGGATACTTAATATCTTGGAATAGCTTTTGTGTTTACTGAATACTTAACAAATTTTATATAGAATATTCTCGTAACTATACTTTCACTAAACCACACCAGTTGCTTTACATTTTATAAAGAGATTTAGTTAGTTATGTGGTCATCATCAAAAGTATGCTAGAAGTGCTCGTCCTTAGTATGTTCATTATTATAAGATTGATCCAGCAGCTCTGCACCAATCTAACAATAATTTTGCATCTGTCACAGCTAGTACAGCAAAAAACAGAAGACATCTTAAATGTGAAACATTAAAAATTAGGGAATTTTTAAAAGTGCTGTTGAGGACTGAGCAAGTTTTTTTAGCACTGAAATTAGTTGTTGCATAATTAACATAATATGACRTAACCAACATTTTGTAATTAGATTCTTTATTAATAAATTCTAATTGTAAAAACACAGGGATTTAACTGACATTTAACATGTTAGCTATTGCAGGCTTGATATCAATTAACAAACTTATCAAATGTCAATTACCAGTTTTGGGGGTTTTAATTGCTGTGAAATTGACTTGCCATGCTACCTTTTTAAATGTTAATGTATTAACAGTGTTCACCAATTTGATGTAATAAATATGACATCTAATGTGCACTTATTGCTTATGCAATTTGACTGCATTATATGAAAAGTTAAGTGTATTTCCTTCATACTTATTAAACATCAGAAAGGAGCCTTTTATAGATTGATTTACCATACAATTAAATTTGCCAGTTTGAAATAATGATTCCACAGTATTTGGAATAGTTAGTCAAATAGGCAGGTCACAGTTTTAAACCAGCATTAACAAACATTATTAGAACTATTTCTGCACACTGTGTTATGCAGCCCACTTGCTTTTCAATAGAAAGTTCTCTCCTATAACTCCTGTATTTTCCTGGGTTACCTATATTAAGTAACAATGAGTTAGATCCTGCTTTCATTTAAGTCAGTTAGCAGAAACCAGCTCTGGAAGTTCAGCTGCTGCTGCTGATCCTGTCAAGCATCCCTTCCACAAGAACAAACGTGTCCTATCCCTTATTTATGGCCCTACTAATGGCACTGGGCCATGCTGCTGATGCAGGGTTTTGGCTGCCAGGAGCAGTTTTGAGTTGACAGCTTTATCATTGGCAACCAGATCCTGCAGTCCTGTGAGATGAAATTTCCATTGTGTGTAGAATAATTGTGTTAAGTTCATATATAGCATTTTATTTTTAATCTGTAGAACTGAACATACTTTATGAAGCTAGGCATTATCCCTATTTTAATGGAGAGGAAATAGATACAGTAAGGTGAAGTGATTTGCCTAAAGTCATGAAGCCTGGCAGCAGCAGAAGTAGGGAAATAAGTTCTGGTTCAAGTTACATTTTCAGAGTGGCACAAGGATCAGGCTTTCCCAAAGGCAGTGTRTAGTGGTGACGGATGAAGGGAGTGTTAATCACAGGCCTCCTGGAAAGGAGGGCTGCTTATTTCGCAGAATAGAATGAATATTTAAAAAGACCTTTCAGACTATTGTAGAATAAATGCATATATCTGTAAGTTATTATGGCTTAAGGGCTAGCTATTAAATGAAAGGATCAATGCATCAAATAGTAGACACAGAACTTTTAGAGCTAGAGCTATGTGAATCATGATCTCCTAATGAAACACACACAGGCGCGCACACACACATTAGGGAGCAAACTTTGAGTAAAACCAAACTGTTGGACTGGACTTCTCTCTCTTTTTTTTTTTCTCCAAGTATGAGTGATTTGCACTGCCAACAAAGCTATGTTTTATTACTAATGGAGGCAAACTCAAGTACATTTAAAGAAAAAATATGAAAATTTAACCTGATGCTTCCTCAATACATCATTAATATTTTCACCTGAACCATTAACTCAGACATGGTTTAATAAGCAGTTCACAAGATCACTTTGGACAAATATTCTTTTTGTCCTTCTCAAGTCATTATTTATCTTTACTAGCCTAATCAAAAAGGGTGTGGCTTGTGGGTGCTATTTGACTGCTGTTAAGTTCTGCTAACGTCTTTGGTTTCAAAGGATGGAGGAGAACAGCATGCAGTGCTACGGGGTAGTGACTGTAAGAGGCAACACAGTAACTGCCCAATTCCTCTTCGAGCCTGGTGACTTTGCAGCTAAAGCAATCCCTTTCTGTACAATCCTGTTCAGTGATACAGCTGGATATATGAGCAGCCATTTACTTATCACAAATTTATTTTGAGCTAGTTGATACCTGCAGTTAAAAAGTCCTTAGCAATGTCACCTCTGTATTTCCTGAGGCTCTTATCTGTTTTATCTCACATTTTTTAAGAGAGATAGGAGCACTGGTGGGGGGGTCCTAGTGCACGGCCCTCGCTGCGTTCTGACAGCCATGAACTAAAAGAGACACTTTTCATGGGTCAGGAGCACTTAGGTCAGCATTTGGCCAAAGAAAGTCAGTTATCAATGATGACACGGACTGCGAATCCCACATTTGCCAGTGTCTCCAGGAATAACATCTCATTGAGCTGTCAGTCATATATCCCCTTTCTTTATGGTCTTCGTGTGCGTTTTCTGCTCTTTCATGCTGTGCAGTAAGACCTACCCAGCTTAGGCTTTTAGCATTGGCTGCTGAACTTGCTACTCTCACTGACAGGTTGCACTTCTGAGCTATTTGCTGGAGCAGAGGCTGTCATTCGAGTTCCTTGGTGGATTATAGCTCTTTTCAAATCAAATTAGATAAAAATTCCGTTTCAAACACCATATATGAGTTGGTGGCCCTACTGGGTCCAATAAAGATGTACTTACTGTAGAAGTCAAAAAGTCATCCTATTCAAACTTTTTTTATAACCAAAAATTAATCACATCCTGAAATGCAGCAAATATTAACCCTGTCATTGCTTCATATATATATATATATTTTTTTTTTCTTTTTTTTTCCTTTAGGAGCAGTTTGCCTTCCTTCAGAGACTTATTCCCTTTCTTTTTATTAGGATGGAGTCTACTGAACTGAAGTTGCTCCTGTGAGTCTCTAATAATATTGACTGTGCTTCTTTGAAACTTCCAGGCCATCACCCCCGGTAGTAGGAAAATCCTGTCACTGTGTTACACTTTAAAAGCCATTTTGGTCTGTTAAAGATATTGATTGGTCATCTCTCTTACAATTTTTTCCAGTGAAAGCTAGTTTCCCCTCCCTCCCCCAAATATAAGGTATCTAGAGGTTTATATGGATTCAGATACAGAAAGGGAGAGAATGAGAGGGAGACAAGAAATCAAAAGTGACATGTAATGATGCTTTCCTAAAGATCAACAACTCTTCCTTCCACTGATGAATAATTTCTTGAATGGTCTCACCTGCTCTCTCACCAGCAATTTTCACATGTGCCATATCATGATTGCATGTGAGAATTACAAAAAGAGCTGTGTAATGAATTAATGAAAGACCGATTTCCAGATTAATCTAATGTCTCTCTCCAATTTCAAAAGTCTCTGGGTGCCAATAGAGTTTCATTACATCTATTAGTTTACTATAGCAGTTTGATTGCTATTACTTTATCAAATATATTTTGGGGAAAAAAGTATACCCTGTTGGTGTCAAGTCAAAGAATAATATTAAACCATCAGCTCTACAATGCTCTTGTGTCTCTGATTATTAAGAATCATGTTTCATCTGAACTCTTTTAGGGGAATCTTTGGAAGTAAAAGCATTAGGCTGCCACCAACAAGTACATTTAATTAGAATGTCTCCCTTTCCCCCTCCCTCCCTCCTAAAAAAGTCTCTAAAAATGATAGTATCATTAAAGATTTTATTTAAAGTTAATATAATAAAAGGAGGCAAAGGGCTGCTACAGCAGATGTGCTGGCTGGAAAAGTATTGCCTGTGTGTCAGGCAGGAATTCATGACAAATGTACATGGTACAAGATAATATTTGGCATTTGTATGGTTTGTAAGGTATTTTGTGTCTTTAATAGGTACTGTTCTTAGAACTGAACAAAACAATATTATAAAGGGAGTATTCCAGAATATTGAATATGCAGAAATGCACGCATATGAATGAAGGGAAATATGTGCAAGTGTGTATGGGCATGTGTGCATGATGCAGGGTTGTAGCAAACAATTATAACCAGCAAATGATAGGCTGTAAAGCTTCGTGATAGATTCTCAGAGCTATAGGATAAACCACTTTTATCATGAACTTGTGACTGAGTCCCTGGCATTCTGTCCTCTAATCCATCTCTCCTGAGATTTAATTTCACGCTCCAAACACTGTACGGCTTCAGACAGCTGCTATTTAAAAATAAATGAACATAAATAAACCATCAGTAGCAAAGTCTTTTCCCTCTCCAAACAACCAAACAGAAGTTCAGCCTGATCAGAAATAGGGCTGCCTTTTTCTTCATAGGTAGAAATTTTCCCAAACTTTGCGGTAAGCAGAATCTAGGCGTATGATAGCCTATGCCCGTCACACACTCGTGGCCTGTCACTTAGAAACGGGACATCAGCTTCTCTCTAATTAAACAGAGCAGCACAGGAAACAGGGCATTGGTTAGTTTTTTTACTCTCCCAGCTTCCCTCTTTTTTGACTATCTCACATAGCATGTACAGATTATGAACCATAAAATGTTATGCTACAGAAGAAACTCCAAGGTTTCTGGTAAGACAAACAGTACTTATCTTAGAAGTTGTCTTAGGTACCTTTCTCTAAATATGTCATGTGTTTTAAGCTAATTTATATCCTTTGGAGGTTGTCTGCGTTTCTCTGTGTGTGCTTAGACTCCGGGTCAAGTATAGCAATTCAAATCATAGTTGCGATGACCTTTCAGAATTTCAGGCAGAATATGTGACTTGGGTGGCAAGAATGTCATTACCAGTTTTACTGAATTCTCAATAAAACCTGAAATATGTGATGGTTAGCAAAATGTTACTATGATAGCATTTCACAGGATAGGACTGAGTATCTACTGATTTCAGGGTCAACTTTTAAAATGTGGTGTGATAGAAATGTTTCTGTCAGCACTTGCTAAAGACAATCTGTTTCTGATAGATTTTTCTACCATGACAAAAATGATTAGTAAGACTGGATAACTCTCACAACACACCATTGCCTTTCTTCTACAGTGTTTACAAATAAACATTAGACATGCATATACTCACAAGCTTGTTGGGTGTACATGCGTGAAGTGTCTTATGTCTTTGAAATTTCTATGTCTTTGAAATTTCAGTGATCAAGTGTGAATATAAGAGCAACAAAATTGAGTTTTTACTTCTTCTATGACATATGTTAGAGAAATCATATATTTCATATATTGTAGATGAAATCTTCACATATGTCATATATAGAGAAATCTTCATATATTCAGGAAATACCATGTTTTAATTCTGAGCTTCTTTTATTCATGAGAAGTCTTTTCTTGGCTTTTTTTTCCTCTGAAATTTTATGCAATTTTAAAGGGCACTTTGAAACTCATCTTTCCTCCTTTTCCTACCTTTCTTATACAGTAAAATTATAGACAGGATAAAACAAACTATCCATTTATGCTCATCAAAGAAACAGGTTTTGCTTTCCCCGTTCTCAGTTAGGGTAGGCCATAGTGGTAATAGATATGTTCCTTAAATTCCTGACGTTAGTAGTAAACCAGGTAAGTAATTTTATCCGTCCCTCCTATGCATTTTTATAGAACAAATAAAAAGAGTACATAAATTTTGTTTTACTGTGGATGTAGTCATAGTTATAAAAGTTTATCACTAGATTCAGTAGCATACCTTATAGTGCTGGGCTCAGAGAAAGCAATAACATACAATAAGCAACCCTTCCTTGCTTTTGTTGTTTATTAATATTGTTACTTAAGTGCTCATAGTAGATTTGGTGGAAATGGAGATTTAAGATTGGAATGCTAGGCACAGTGCTTTTCATTTGACTTATTAAAAGATGATTTAAAATAAATTCATTAGGGTTGAGCTACAAATGTGATATGTCTTAAGTGCTAAGAATGTAGGTGTTGTAGAACATCTGGTGCCAAGTATTTCTTAAGGAATTGCTTGCTAATGGTGTAATTATTTTTCTAAAAGGCTAATGTGTAATGCCACTAATATATTATTGATTTCTGTTAATGATCAATTTTCAAACAACAATATTCTCTCGGTTAATTACCATTGTTTGTATTAATGCCATCATGTGCGAGACAAATATCAGAAACTAAAGAATCTTTTGTGTATGACATGACTCTTTAAAATATTAGGAAGGTTTAGACATTTCATGCTTCTGTGCCTTTCCCAAGAAAATAAGATGATTTTTTTTTCAGAGTTGCCAGGAAGAAGCGTATTTTTTTCATGATCAACAGTATGGCTGTAATTTAGTAATTGTATTACAGCAACAAAATTTCCTGAAAATGGAAATGACTGAGTGTTCACTTATCTCATGATGATAACGGGAATGAGGGTGAGAACGGTGAATTATTATTATTATGTTTAGATGTTGTACGTACGTAAACTGAGTAGATAACTTGCCTCAGGTCTGGGAATGCTCTGTTCAGTGCTAGAAATTCTGTGTGTGTACACACAGAGTTGGGTTGTTTTACCTGCTCTGTGGAGGTCCTACTGTGGTGATAATCTAAACAGAGAAAAGTACCAGGACCTGAGAATTTGTGTGAACTATTAAGGAAGGAGCTCCTGTAACTGATAGGATTTGCAGTAGGGCYCCAGAGTTTGCCCTCTGCATGAAAGCAAACCTTATCCCTGACAGAAATTTGAAGATAAATTTTGAGAAAGACATTCAGAGGCTTTTTCTGTTATAAGGATCTAAAAATGAGAGATATGGCTGAATAAAGCCTTGACTTGCGTGACAAAAGATTGACAGTCTTTTATGTATTATAGCTAAATTATGTATTATTATTTTTTATATTGCCTATTATTATTGCCACTTTATTAATTACTAGCAATACTTAACTGTGTATAAGGAGAGAGATTCTACAATAATGTCCCTAAGCAAAATCGGGATGTATTAATAGCAACCGTTGTGGCACCATGCATTATGTACATCACTGTGACCTTTCTTTAGTATATTAAAGTGGCCATTTCATTTGCCATCCTTGCTCAGAATGTAAAAGCTTTCACCTGTTCTTTAGCCAGGCAGGTTTGGGTTTATAATGAAGTGCTAGAACTGTGCAAATTATATGAAGAAACAGTTTTATTACTTTTTTTTTTATATACTGCCTAAAAGACTGCATTAGGAAAGTTTTAGAATAAACAGCAATCAATATGTAGGAGAACATGAAATAAAATACTTACTGCTTCAGAGGAAAGCTGTTCCTTTTACTGTTTTCTAATAGTAAAAAGTTATTTCTGAATAATCGCTTGGTGGGGGAAGAGGAGCTACAAATAGGGGCCTAAACCCTGCTGCTGCTGCTACATATTCTGGAATCAGCCACCCAGGCTACTTTTGTGCTGACAAGTCCAGGAGCCCTCCCGGGCATTGAAGCCAATCTGGCATGGAGCTCCCTAGCTGCCAAACCTGGATGATGATGTGCAAACTGTCCCCTGGGTGTGGACCCTCCATTATTCAGTCTTCTGAAACAGGGCCAGGAGCAGTGTGGGAGAAAAAATTGAAAGGAGCCAATTTTATTTTAGGGAATATTTGAGCAGTTTATGAGTATGGGCATTTGTTTACCAGTGCACAGGAATAGTCCATGTCCTAGGTGTATACACTTGCTAGTATGGACGCTGTCTTCATGCAGTATCCAGGACAGATCATGATCTCAGGGTGGTGTCAGGTGATTTCTCTATAAAATTCTGAGATTGTGCCAATCATCAGACTTGTGAATCATTCTTATGTTGTCCATTTAGGCCCTATATAACAATATTTTAGTTGCACCAAATATTTGGCACCCACTGTCTTATATGTTAGTTCCTCTTAGATTTACCCTAATTATCTACCTCACTTTTAGGGTATTATCCTGGAATATATTATGGCACCAATAAATAAAGTCTGAAAGACCATGAATATAAATGAAAAGGATTCCACTCAAAGTTAAATTTAGCAGACCACTGACTGGGCTGATTATTTTGTTCCATTTTAAGTTCATTGTTCTATCATTCCATAAATATTCCATTTCGCTTTCCAGCTCTTTCCTCTCCCCCTTCTCCCAAATATACTTTGATCATCACATATGGCAAATTTGTCTTACAAACTTCTAATACTTTGGTTTCTAATCTTCTTCTATTGACATAATGATTTCATTTCAGTTCTTGTTCTCACTGTTCTCTTTCTTAATATTTCTTTTGAGTTATGTTGCTAATTATGAGTTGAATTGTCTATTTCTTCTGGAAGAAAATGAATTATTTTTACAAAACTGGGACCAATTGCCTTTTCTCAAGAGATTGCATTCTGAGTTTGTATCTATTGATGTTTCTAAATATATTTATTTGAATCAGTTGTATACTCATTTTATTACCTTTCTTTCATAGAAAAAGAGCTTGGGATTTTGAAACTTTCTGCATAAAGAGATGTGATCTGATATGACTGCATTATTTTCATGTATTATTATGAAATGTCTTTGTTTAGTTTACTTATGTTAATAGATAACTTTTTATGATTAGCAAATGTTTTAGAAAAATTCCTATTGCTCAGTAGTTCCGAACCTTCTCGTGTCAATGTTTAACAATACTGAACAAGCATCATGCTGACAGAATACTGTTCTTGGTTCTCCCCATCAGTCTTTTAGCATTTTAATGTTTTGTAGCTGGGAGCTGCACCAGAGGGGTCTTACGATGTATTGCTTGGAAGTCAGGTTCTAGGTGGGTTTGCCTTAGACCATCTTCTCCTTTCATACTGCTGCTTCAAGAAGTGAGAGAATTATTAGTGCTCTGTAAATTTGTCTTAAACTCTCAATAGCAACTGAAATCTCCCATATAAGCATGAACATATAATGAACCATTATGATTACTTGTGTTTATTAGACTGTTTCGTCTAATAAAGCAGCATCTTGCTGCAATGAAAACAGGGAGATATCTCCAAAATCATTACTGTATATCTGAAAGATAATTAAACCTTTGGTTTGCCAGAACATAATTCATACTACTGAAAAAATAATGTAGTGGTGTTTTCTTCACAGAGTGTTCAGTAATGAATGCTCTTACTCTGAAAATATTGGTAGACAAAATGCCCCTTAATATTTTCCAGCAAGCATTACATGGCAATTTGAAGTATATATCTGGCAGAAGACGTTTGTGCTGTAAATATGCATCAACTATTGTGTTCTTCCTACTGGTAAAAATGGAGAAGACAATCAGTGTGTTTATTTTTAAACTCTGAAGCAAGCACGGATACCTTACTGARGGCTATCAAAAGTCTTAAAACTGATCAAAACTAGAAGGCCAGGGAGAAACAGTGATTTAGCATATAACCTAATATATAAAAATACCAATATTAATATATATATTATGAAATATAATTAATATATTTAATTGAGGGGGAAGAAAGAGCGATAGAGTGAGAGAGATGTAAGGATGTAAATACATATAGATTTTGTTGGAGGAATGAAGCATAACCTTCCATAACAATGTAATTATCTATTCTAGCATTTATAGCAAACTTCAGTGAAAAAGGGAATATTTTTTCAAATCAACAGGCCAGTTCAGAAATGGCCTCTTATGTTGATTTTGGCTTCCATCAGTGAGTGCTAGTATAAATAAAAAGATGACTCTGCCACAAGGAGCACCAACACTGTAGCACTGTCTTTACAGCCGAGTGTAGTCAAACTATTCCACACTGTTGTACAAAGCTCAGAGAAAGTACGCAGCTGCCCACACGTCTGCTTTCTTCAATGTATTAGGTTTATTTATTTGTTTTGTTTTCTCCCTTTCGTATTGATTGTCTTCTTCCATGCTAAGTTTCATTATAGTTCAAAACATTTCTTAAATCAAGCTTATTGATATTTACAGAGAAGATCAATCCTAATAATACTGAACACTGTGCAACATCCCTCAAATTAAACTGTTTCCATTCAGGACCATCTTCTTCAAGTGAAGCCTTTTCTTCATATACTGAGGTAATGAGCTTGTTTAAATGTGTATGCATTGGTGGAACAAAAGTAAATTTGTGACCTTGTTTTTACAAGTTTTGTGAAAATGTGGCTTTTGGGGAGTTTGAACAATATTTGTTGTCTTCTTATAAAAAAACAGGAACTTTTTTTGACTAGTCAAAGTTATACCTAGTGGTAATTATTCACCATGTTTACCAACAAATATCACATACTGTTCTGAGCTAAGGGGAAAAAAACAACTAATAAAAGAGCGGAAGTTTAGTGACCTCATGTCATATAAAATGTTATATTCCCTGCTTCCCTTGTGGAGACAAGTTAATTCCCATATATGCCTTCTAGAACATATACAAGAGGATACTAGTTCTGAAAAAACTTGTCATTATCACTGAAGGAACTAGTGCTAGGGGAAACAATCTTTGTTTGTGCGTGCTCAAAGATATGTTATTTATGTGCAAGGACAAGTAATTTATTTAGTCAGTCACAGTCATAGCTGTTCTTCATACTTACAAAATGAATTATTCGTATGGGTGACTGTAGGGCTCCAGGGTCTCCACAAGTCCCTCCCTGACAGCTGCTTCCCACTCTTTAAAGTCTGGTAGATCCTTGCTGGGTCCTCACAGTCAAGACAGAGACACGGCATAGAAATGAGCCTTGGCCTCAAGAGCCAGGCAATGAATGAGCTGCATGGAAATGGAAATTAGTTGGGCATGGACCAAGTGACATTCCTTTCAGTAGCACTGGATCTATGTTGCCAGGGAGTCAAAGGACCCTAGCGCAAAACCCTCTGCGTGAATGGACTTGTGTGTTCATGGTCCTCCTGGGAATGGGCTTTGAGAAAGCTTTGGCCTTGTCAACAGTTAAGCCAGCRAATACTCTCTAAGGTAACCATATAACATTTTTCCATAGCACTGTTTCTGTTTAATTTTGTCACAAATGATTCAAGGACTGAATTGAATGGACAGGTAAGTGTGCATATGATGCCCGGACTCTTTACTGAACATGTTAACAAAAGGCATGGCAGCAGCAGAATCAGCTAAAAAGTGAATCGTCTGTTTCTGTCAGCTGAATCTATTCTATAATTAATTCCATGAGGTCTGTGTTATTAATTTACACTGCAAATGCAACTTACTATATGCAAAATGCATGCTACATTTTTACCTTAGGTATAAAGGAGTTTGTTGCTTAAAAAGATCATTCAGCAGGAAAGAGAAACAGTTAAAATGGGGAGGTGTTAGCGTAATTGTGCCAGCACTAATTTTACATATTCTAGTGTGTAGTTGTTCCTTGAAAACAGTTTGGAGAACACTTCTGTTCAGAATTTTTAGAAATTATTTTACAGAAAACACTTATAGATGAAAGAGAGGGAGTACCAAGCAAACTATTACATACCAGGTGGGAAAGCATCTCTATCCAAATATTTATGGGTTCAACTGTGGTCTAGTCAAAATGGTCACTTCAGAGCAGTACACAAAAAATGTGATTTCCCTTAATAATCCAATTCTTTAAAAACTCTTTGGATTGATTGTAAAAGAACATTTCTCTTTATAGGTCTTCACGACATATTGAAAGTCTGCAAAACCTACGGTAGCAGCTTTTTATTCCTCTCTCTCTGACAGCAGTAGAGTCAAACAACAGTACAAACTAATTAGTTAAGATGAAACATACTACAATAAAAATCTTCAGCATTTTCTTCTCACAGAAATTCTTTCCAATCCTTTCTGATTTCCTGACAGRTTTAAGTCCCTTACCTAATGTTAATTTTCATCACATTTTCCTAGAGCACATCAAAAAAAAAAAAAAATGCAGTTCATCAGCTCTGTAGAGAACACTGGGAACAGATAATGTTCAGTGTTGTTTGCATGCAAGAACAGAGAGAATGTAGATCAGCTTAGAGAGTTTCAAAGTTAGCCTATGCCACCATCCTTGCCCTGTTCAAATTCTACCTGTACTGGCATTTAGTACAGTCTCTTCCTTACTCTTCTTTATTTTTCTCTATTCTTTGTAGACACCTTTCTGCAGAAAACTGCCAATGTTGAGCTTATGAAGCTTTCCTGGCAACTCCATTACTCGTGAACTGAAAAAATTCTCCCTCCTTTGTGGCCTATAAGGACGACTCGAGATGGCCACCTGATTTTCAGTTTGTGCRTTGGTAATTGTGCTTTTCAGTGTATGTCATTTAAAGAAAGAAAAGTTTTGGTAAAATTTATCTTTAGCTCCAGTATGAACTTATATTTTTTAGGCTATTTTGTTACTCTTTTTTATATAATTCCCCTTCCATGCCTGATTTTCTTTGCTGGTAAGCAAAGTCATTAAAAAAAAAAGGGGGGGGGGTGTTGTCTCAGTAACAACTTGAAACATTGATAGGGTCTGTATCTAAAACCAGGGGCCAGAATATTTTCAACTTTCTGGGCACAGACATTGTCAGAGTGTCCCAAAAAGGGTCAGCGCATAGGGAAGGCATTGTCTGGAGAGCAAATAGTTTTATAAATTCTAATACACAAAGGAAATGATTTAGAAAAAGTCTTTTTTCTAGTGTTGTTTTACCAGAAGAGAAAGTTCTGACATATCGTGCTCATATGTCCCCTTTGGATTGCTTCAGATCTATTCTGCTGAAGTGAACTCAATACATAAAAGTCTAAATAACTTGCTGAGTTATGAATAAAGATAAAGACATGCTAATATGCTTTGGCCTTTTTCAATTTTATTGGTAATAAATGCAGTAAGGAAGGGTGCATGTGTCATTGTATGTAGGGGGTTACRTTGCAGTGGAAAAGACAATCATCACCTTTTATTATTTTAGGAGCTGCGGCACAACAGAAAATATAGCTTAGAAATAAAAAATGACATCTTGTATAATGATCATCGTATTCTAATGTGAGTGCTTTAGAGAGTTAAATCCATCTGTTTAAATACTGGCTGCTTTTATATTGCTTATGAAACTGTAGTGAGAATTGTCATTATACCTCACTGCATAATTCTAAAACATATAGCTTAACAGTCTTTATGAATGAAAGCTTGCTTTGACCTGCTAGAAAAAGGAAAGTAAGTAGCTGTACAGTTTTTCATGTTATCTCATGGCTATCCTTGAGGTGATCTATAATGCTCCTATGTCGCGGTCCGCGGGAGTGACGGGAATGAATCATACGCATTCACAGAATGCAGGTTCAATTCCATCTTTATTCAGCAATTTGCC
>NW_020447421.1:81099-116008 GCF_003343035.1 Apteryx rowi | reverse complement strand
TCTGTCCCAGGCAAGGCTATGTCTATTTTATATTTTGTAATATCTGTATCTTCTTTTTGTGCCTTTACATCGTGTTTAAAAAAACCCATTTTAGGCATTTTGACCTTTTTCTTTTGAAGTTTTATTCCTGTCTCTTCATCTTTACCTAGTATATTTTCAATGATATCGTCTCTTTCCTTGGATGGTACAGAGATTTCACCGTCTTTCATTTCAGTATCTGGTCTGGGAGGCTTCTTTTCTGCTTCTGACTTTGCCCACTGATTCTCTGTGGATGAAGTTGCTATTTTTTTAGTTTTCAAGCTTGGCATTTGGACTTCTGGTAGGTGTCTTATATTTTTTTCACTTATATTTTCTTCAATTATCCTTCTTTCAATTTCAGCACTTGGAGCCTGCATCTCTCCTATTGTTATGYTGATATCTGTTTTTTCATCTGCTGCTAGAGAATGCACTTTTGTTTCCCCATGGCTCACCTGATCCTCAGTTTCCCCTGTTTCGTCCTTTAGCGTTGCCCAAGTAAATGTAGGAAATTTGAACTTTGGCAGTCTGAATTTGCTTTCTTTTCCCTCTATATCTTTTTCTCCTGCCTTCATATCAATGTCCATCTTAGAGTCTTTATCAGTTGTAGGCACATCATCTTCTTCTGTCTGTGCCTTTTTTACAGTATCTATTGACTGGACTGTGCTCTCTTCTCTGGGTAGTTTTATGTCATCTTTAGGTATTTTGGCCATTTTGAATGATGGCATTTGTATTTTCCACGCAGATACTTCTGATTCTGCATCAGGCATGTCGGTTTTCACATCCAACTTTCTGCCTCCTTCCTTGCTTGTGTCATCTCTTGTTTCTGGTACCGAATGTGGAACATCACGTCCAGATTTGGTTAAAGTGCTTTCAGTTTCTGGTTCTTCTCTTTTGGGCATTGAAATCCCAAACTTTGTTTTCTGAAGTGTTAATATTTTTGTTTTATCTTCTGCCTGTTTTTCTCTTGTTTCCAGTGCGTCAGCTGTTGTGTGTAATTCTGCTTTAGCAGTGCCTATTTCTAGACCTTTTACTTGTATTGATCCTTGTGCCGTGTGATCCATTATTTCTATGTTAATTTCACTTTCTCCTTCTATTTTGTCTGTTGTTCCTTTCTGTTTCTTTTTAGGGGATTTTGATGAGGGCTGTGGTGTTTGTTTAGCTGGGCTCTCTTTCATATCAGGTGTTTCTAAATTGGGTTTTGATATTTGTGTTGATATAGCTGGTACTTCTGGTACAGTAAACTTCAATGTTGATTCCTGGTCTTTTTGTTTTTTAATGCTTATTTCAACTTCAGGGTGCTTTTTTGTTTGGGTTGGAATGCCATTTTTCATTTCTTTGAAGTCTTTTGTTAAAGTTTCATGTACCTCCCCTGTTTTCATTTCATAAGCAGAAGATGTGGTATATTCAACAGTTAGTATTTCAGGACTTTCCATGATGATATCTTCTTTATGTATTTTATCTATTTCAGTTAACAGTTTTGTTTTTATTTCTGTTTTTTGCTTCTCTTTTGGTTCTGGTTTTGATCTATGCATTTTGAATCCAATGTTAGGGAACTTCAGTTTCTTTTGGCTTCCTTTTTTTTCTTTGGTATTGACTTCTTGTTGAAATTGAGACTCTGTGTCTGTGCTTGTTGGGGAAATATCTTGTATAGCAGGCTCATATGCATCTGATGTACTGTGAGATCTTCTGTGCCCCAGTATCTTTTTATTTTTAATTGACTGGAATTTTGGCCATGATAATCTATCTTTTTTAGGTCGCTTGCTTCTTCCCACCCTTTGGTTTACAATTAATGTTTCCTTGTCTTCTTCTGAAATAGTTTTTCCTGAAATGTGCAGTGTTTCTTCAGGAATGCCTTCACTGAATTCTTTTTCCTGAAAGAAGAAATTAAGTAATGAGTAGACTAAAAATAAATATAAGCTTAATACAAATTAAAATATATAATGTAAAATATATAGAACATTTTTTAATCCAAATTATCTATTTCTACATAAAACAACCTGAAAACTGAGTATGTAATTCAGGCAGAAGTTACAAAAAATTATTATATGACTTATATGACTGTAGTATGTGGGTTTCTGAACGTCTACATTCTTTGCAAAACATTTCAGTAAACAGATGCTTCCATAAATGTGTCTATATATATGTATGCATAAATATAAAGATATAGATATGAGAGAGAGAGAAAATATAGAAAAATAATTTTTAATGCGATGAAGACTTATGAGCTTGTCTCTAGAGATGTCAGTGATTAAGCACGTATTTTTAAGAGAAAATCTTATTGTTGAGCTCTTGAGGAAAATATTTTCTGAAATTTTACATCTTGAAAAATATTGAACATAAATATTATTGAGTTTATCTGAGCTAGTTCTGTCAATGGACACTTAACAATAAAAACAGTGCTGTCTCACTAGAGAAGAATGTTTTTCTACCCTAAATAAAGATTGTGGCTTTATCCAAAATCTATAGTCTTGCTGAGGATACTCATAATGCTGCAAATATTGTGTGTGGAGTTTATTCTTCTCATGAATATTCATGTTAGTACATTTAAACGCATGACTAAGTCTTAAGAGAACATGTGTATGTTTTCTGATCTATATTTCCACATAACACATTATTACAGTGTTATCCAAGCTTTGTAATCTAACCAAATAACTAACCTGACTTAATCTTTCCTTTTTGTACTGTGCTGTAGAGTGAATGTGTTCTAGCTCTTTCCCAACAACTTTCCTTTTGAGGCTGAACTGAACTCTGTATGGCTCTGAATACTGAAGAATCTTGAGGGCATCTTCATACTTGATATTATCAAAAAATATTGTAGCACTTAGAAGTTGATCACCTGCAACCGGAAGCAGATATTTCATTTTAATTAGTTTGTGCTTTCATGTGATTTTTCAAATTCTGTTGTACTTAATGTTCAAACACACATAAGAATAATTAACATATACCATATAAAATATAAAATGATCACAGAACAGAATCACAGAATGGTTGAGGTTGGCAGAAGCCTCTGGGGATCTTGTAGTCCAATCCCCCCGCCCAAGCAGAGTCAGTTAGAGCAGGCTGCTCAGGACTGTGTCCAGTCAGGTTTTGAATATCTCCAAGGATGGAGACTCCACAACCTCTCTGGGCAACCTCTTCCAGTGTTTGACCAACCTCACAGGAATACAGTTTCTTCTTCTGTTTTTCAGTATTTAGACTCTGTTTTTCAGTATTTAGACTTTGGAGTTTTGTTCTTGCTTAAATCCTTATTTATTGTAGTTTTGTGGCATAATATTTTCTAAAAAAGAGTCAGAGGCAAGGTATTCATGGATGTAATAATGAGTTATTTTTTCTTTGCATTCTAATAACGTATATATACTCTCTATGTATCTTTTTCACTGAAACAGTGAAAATTAGATTTTTTAGGGTATACAAAATATCATATTTCATTATTATTTAAGAAACTGATCTTGGAAGTTATTCATATAGAAAGGTTATACTCGTACATAATATTAGTTGGTCTGGGATCTACTCTTTCTATTATTTAAAGAACTGAAAGATCAGATATATATCTATATGCACACAGAGCTACATTCCTGATTGTTTTAAGGTGAAAAAGATATCAGAAAATCAGACTGTACCTTCTCTCATACTAAATATTTTTGAAGCAGGGGATTCCTTAAGTACTTTTTTAATAAATATTCCTTCATTTCCTCCACCAGTCACGCTAAAACCACTAGCACCAGCTTCCACTTCTGTTTTCAGAGTCACTTCCATTGTGTCCTAAATGTAAAGAAAGGTGTGAAGTTATAATTTTTATTCATTTCTATCAAACTCTACAACAGAAATTTCAGTTTCTTCAGGTGTATTTTCAGCAGCTCAAGAAAGATTACCTAAAAATGGGGAATATACTTGTTCAGTGTGGGTTCAACTCAGTTCTAAATTAGAATTAAGCACATGTGTGAGGGCCATGCTGGATCAGGGCCACAGGGAACGTAGAACATATAGATTTAGATTATAAAGTTAAAATGTGAAACATATGGAAACACTCTGGGCTGAAAGATTCCATTTTCTGTGAAGATATTATGTAGCTGAATTAGAGTCAATGGGCCAGAAAGATCAGAGTAAGAGCTAGTGCTATACTGTACTCAATCCAGAGGAGACCAAAGAGTACTGAAAAGAATTACAGAAGGATCCCTAATAGGGCAACTGAATGTTCATGCCTGTGTCATAGCTGGGCAATTTATAAAGTTCCTAGCCAAAACAAATCTGAAGTTGTTCTTTTCCCATTCTCCATCCATCTGTCCACCCCATCCATGTCTGCATGTTGTAATGGACTTTACTGCTGTGCAAGCCACATACCTAAAAGCAACTGATCGCTTTTAGACTAACCTGTGGATGACTCTGTTTTGATTTGTTTTCTTCTTGAAGCTGAAAAATAAATTGCAATTATTTAGCATTCAGAAGCTGTGCAGTTGTAAAGCATAACAAAAGTCCTATCTGAGTTAAAAATCCTGGTTTAGACTGAGAACTGAGGCTGATTTAAATGGCAACAGAGCAAGGCTGGGATCTACAAAGCTAATTTTCACTACAATGTGAATGATTTAATTATATTATTACCAGTAGTAAATCAGGTACCAGGGCCTTCCTGTACTGTACAGAAAATTTGCATGAAATGATCACCAGAGACCAATTGTATTAAGAAGCCAGGAGCTTGTGTTATGCATGTTGGACATTTCTCATGCTTTCATCTTTGTGAATAACATACATGTTATTCATTTATTAGACTTCAGCATGAATTTCGAACAGCTACTTATCTTAATATAACTGTGCTAATTAAATCTTTACCTTTGAGTAACCAAGATATATAGGTAATTTCAAAATATGTATTAGTTGGACTCAAGACAATTAAATATTCTAATAGGAAAATTGTTGTCATTTCTTTATATTCTATGTCCCACCTCCTGGAATGAAGTCAAATGGAATTTGTGGCAAGAAATAAGAATGTGACCAACAACAAACCCAACACAACATAAAACCATCAAGAGCATGGCCCTGATTTGGCAGGGGAGGTAATACGGCTTCAGCTATATCCTATTACATGATACATGAGTCTCAGCTACTTATAGGAGTTAAAGCCTCTTAAATGAACTCAGTAAATCCATGCATGCATGAAAGCTCAGTGTCTTGCCTTTAAATATTCTTCTTCTATGGGATATTCATAAACTGGAGAGGATCCTTGTGGCCTTGGCCGGATATCTTCTACTGCCACTTCGTTAACCTGCAGGAAAGAAATGAGTGGTAGGAAAGGAACAATCACCATTAAAAAGTGACCCAGTTTTTAGGAGTTTTTTTCTACTTAGACATAGTCTCCTTCTGCATACAAATCTTTCATTATTAATAGTTGATGCAGGATAACTAATAACTCTTTCCTTGGGTCAACAATAAATCCATTTCTCATTTAAGAAAGTTGATCAAGAATGCAAGGGACAGAATTTTGAGAGACAAAAATTATGGTACCATGACTTTGGTTTTTGTTATGCACTGGATGCAGCTATGGTCTGAATGGATTAAAAATGCTGACAGGTTAGTCAGTAATGATTGAAAGAGGCTGTAGTGATTCCCTGTCCTGCTTTATCTGCACAGCTACAACCTCCATCCTGTGGCTTCAAATTGTACTGCCCTCTATAACCAGGCAAACCATGGAAGAGTCAAGAGTCCCAGAAGGAAACTCTGCTGACAGACATTTAGCATCCTTCTTTCTGGAGTCAGACTATGGGCAAGGTAAACCAGCTAAACATTTAAAGGAATGCTGTTTTAGTTAACAGCCATGTAATAAAGAGTTTGCTAGGTCTTGGTATAGAACTTTTGCTGGCAAGTCATGGTAAAGAGCAGACCACATTACACTGCAGCATTGTTCTGGCAGGAAGATTCCCAAACAGAAATACTAACAGCTACAACATTTTTGACGGAGAAAAAAAATCACCAACAAAACCCAGCTATAAATAAAATACTAAAGATCAAACTTTCATAAGGTAATTTTACCCACCCCCTCAAAAAAACCTCCTCAAACTTACAGAATCTTCATCTTCTGCATCAGCATCAGCATCTCCAGGAGGCTCTGTTGGTCTCAGCTGTCGTCCAGAACCTGAAAACAATACACAAGTTGTGTCTGTACACCAGTACAAAGCACAGAACAATAAGCTTTGAAACTGAAATCCTCCAGATCAGTATGACTATAAGAAGTGCTCAGCCAGCTGTAGAAAAGCCTGCTTTCATTCAAATTCTTTATCTCAGATTTCATCAGACTGATCTTTCCAAAGATACCAGAAATATTCAAAGCCAGAAGTGTAGAGGCTTTTGTGAAGTAAGATGAAGAAAATAGTCACCAGCCTGGAAAAAAATAAAATTAAAAGTTGGCACAATTTTTTTTTTAATCACCAAGCTTGCGGTCTTTAAGACAGGAGTCAGAGTGAAAGCATCACAAAGCTTTGATAGTCATAAAGATTCAGTTGCTTTCCTTCTTAAAAGTATTCAGGGCAGAGATAGATCAGGTGAAGAYAGGCTGTTTGAAAAGATGATTCTTTTGAAATGGCTTAAATTGAGCACCAAAAAACAAAACCAATACGAATACACTGTCATTTTTAGAGATCCAGTCTCAGCCAATAGATGACAGTTTGAGTGAACTACACATTCTCTGCTGCACAGAGTATTCTACATACACTATTCCTTGCCCTGATAACTCTGCCTTCTTTCCCATCCCATTCCTGCTCCATTTTTTTTTTTAAGGCATTGGGTTGTCTAGCTTTCTGAGGCCAAGTTCTGCAACCATCGTTAGCATACATAATTTTCACTCTTATAAACAGATCTGGCTCAAAAATATGCTCAAACACTAGAGAAGAAAACCACAAGCAGAACTGTGCAACTAATTCATTATCTAATTTAAATGAAGAATCCTTGGGCTGGAACATGACATACTTATTTCTGAACATGAACCTTACATGCTATGTAGACAAGCTGGCCCTAGTTCTGTTTGTATACATTCACTTTAACTTACATAAGCTGGCAAGCACTGTCTAAAATGGCCATGATTTTGATAGCCTTTCTTCATAGTTTTCTGAACTTCTACATTTTTTTCTTGACTTTTTAGAATATGAAATTATTTAGTACAGGCAGGGTCATGAAAGAACTATGCTATCTGATCAGTGATGGACCACTTCATTAAGTGAATGGTCACAGTGTGCTTCAAATGGGAATGTCCCATGTCAATCTATGGGCCAAGCTTCCAAACTTGACTAACTGGAGGGCACCTTAGGCATGTTTATATTATCTTAATAATCTCTCCTATGGTATTTTAACTCCAGAGAACTAGAATCAACTTAGAAATATCAGGGCTACCAGACCTTGCCTCTTTTAGCCTTCACAAGACTAGTCATGACACCTATGATGAACACTTCTAGAAAATGGTTTTAATGCAGCCCCTAATCCAGATTAAAGACCTTCATAAATTGGTTTGATATTTTCAAAGGCCTAGCAATTGTAATTTTCAGAAGCTCAAGAAAGTTGAAAAATGATCACAGCTCTATCTAAAAATTTAAATGTGGATTTACAAACCTGATTTTAGGCATCTCTTTTTGAAAATTCTCAGGTCCATTCATGAAGCTCTTAACCACATCTATTCTAATACACAATGTATGTGTAGAAGACATGTGGGCCTGAGGCCTGATTGTTTAAATTGCTTAGTGTTTCTAAAGAGTCAGGTGCCAACCTTGAATTTTATGGCTGTTACTAAAATTCCAAGAAATAGTAAGGACTTGGACTTGTGGCATTATTGTATTTTTCACTTGGGAAAATCCCACCCACAAGCTCTGCAGTCCAGTAGAATGACTTAACAGAATATTGCTTGGATTGCTACAGCATTTGCTCTTCAGTGCAGCACTTGGAGGTGAATTACAACATTGGGCCATGATGGCTGCCAATAATTTTGCTACTGGAAAAGAAAAAGGAAAGAATTATCTGGGAGGATTCTTGGGTAGGTTCACTACTGTTTCTCGTTTTACTCTGGCATAACTTGTTTAGAATTGGAGCAATGCAAGTATGGAGTGCTCCATTTACAAAACTGGAATGATCCTATATGGTTTATGCGGCTGATTTATTTCACTATCCAGTAGGGCATATCCTCTGAGTCTAGCACACTGCAGCTATCCTACATGTCCTAACAAAGGTAAAACTTTTTAAACCAAATACTTTAAACAAAGGATACTTAAAATGAGTAGGTGACCAGCACCTTCAAAATCTTCTWGCTGCTAAGATTGAACTACTTAAAAGACCCAAGAGAATTTGGCACTCCACTGCTTTTCACAGTAAGACCTGAACACTTATTTCCCATAGGGATGCTCTTCTGGACAAAGCAGTGGTGTATGAGGCACAAGGGTGGCTTCACGTGCTTGGCCAAATACTAGCAGGCAATTGCTCTCCTTGTCCTTGTTAGAGGTGTTGTGAGTCAAGGTTTGCTAACATGTAGTCAGGAGCGTCCTGTGCTGTTAAAGGGGCAAATCTGTCAGTGTAAAAGGCCTTTTTCACCCACCTCATGGTGTGTAGAAAGGGAAAGACTCCTCCTGTGAAAGCTCTTAGTAAACTGCTACCTCTCCTAAATGGTAATAGTAGGATTTTTCCTACAAAATGGAGGAACAGATTCCTATCGCCAGGGTTAGTACAGAGATGGCTGAGATGGCATGGAGCAAAGATCGGCTACACAAATCAACTCCCCTCCCAAGCTTTGCACTGACGGCCTTTGCAACCAGCCTAATTTCTCCAAACTCTGCCTATTCRTATAGTAATTCTCCCCTCTGCATTAGTTAAGATGTGAAAAAGACTTTTTAYGCCCCTGACTCCCCGTGTAAACTAGGCGTAAGATTTGGTTCTGATTTTTTTCCAATTCAGATGACATTAAAAACAAATATATAGAAAAGGGGAAATTGGAGTACATTGCTGTATTACATTTTCAGCAAAGCTTTCTTTCTGTATATGCAAGACTGTGCCAATAAACTATGATTTATATGCATGTCATCCTCATGCTCCAAATAGCAGTGATGCCAACATTTTATAGGTTTTAACTTTTTTCATAAACCCTGGACAATCATTGCTTTGTTCAAAATGTTTTCATAAACAAGATGGAATTTACACCAGTGACTAGTTCTAATAGCCACTGAACTGACTTCAGAACAAGGGAATTTTTTGAAAATAGGCAGTAGGAGTTACACAGAATGGAACATTTTCATATCATATGACTAAAAATTGCGTTTGCTTTTTTAGATGCAAATTTTTTGATTATTTTATCCTTAATAGAACAACCCAACTGGATTGTTTTAGGTGCAACTGCAAATATGTAAAACCTGGTAATTGTTTCGATATCCACCTCAGGTAACAGTCTCCAAAAACACATTTTTTACATTATATATCAATTTAAAGCATGACGGTGTGATCTAATTCAAGTCCATTGTGGTTTAATGTATCATATAAATGGAAACCTGGCTTTAACTGAGACATTGGCATATTAATTTACCATAATCCMTATTCTTTAAAATTAAATTAAGAATAAAACAGTAAAAGAGTATACTGGATATGTTGTTTAAAAAAAGCTCTTTTATAACCTCTTTTGCTGATCATCATCTGTCTCCCATGCTTATAAATTGTATCTCTTTCTCTACACTTCTGCTTGTGTTTTCGCCTCTTAGTGTTCAATACTAAAGATCTGTTTGCATATAATGTAATGAATTTAAGTAGCTTGATCTTATTTTTAAGTATATAACTTTTGCTCACATCAGCTTCTTAGGCATTGTCTTTCCTGCTAAAAAGTGGTTTTATTTTTGCTTTGTTTTGTTTCATTTTGTTTCATTTCATTTTATTTTATTTTTTCTTGGGAGAGAACTAATATATCACRGTTGCCTTGTTTTCCCCGGGATTTTAATTTACATCAGTTAATCCTAACAAGTGTAGCAATGGTTACAATGTACATATTTTTGACAAAGACACAGGTTAAGTCTTGCTGATTCTCAGGCCACATCCTCACTAGAAGAAGAGGTATCTTTTTGCTAGGTACTGACTGGCATGCATTATCTAACTTTGCTTTGATAGCTAATTTCTCTTAGTAGAGAGAAACCTAAGCTGTGATAGATTAATATAGGTCTTTGGGTGAAAACCTGTGTGCTTTGCTCACTCATTTATTATGGTTTGTTAACACAGGAAGACCACAAACTGCCTTTTCTTTACTAGGGTTTTGCTGTTTGCTAATTACCATTTCTTAGCTATGGTAAGAAACAAAGGGACCTGTTTGCCCAGTGTTGGTCTGGCCTTGCAGAAATGGATAGCTCTGAGTCCCTCCGCAGCTTGAGGACTCGTGCCTACACACCCTGGCAAGCCCAGGACATCCTTAGCAGGGTCTTTTCTGCCAATGCAAAGCGCACCCTGCGCACATAACATGATCTGTATTATTAACGAGGAGGAGGAGGAGTAAATAACTGTAAGACAAACAACAACAGGAAGAACTGAATATCGTTGTCGTTGCTAGCACTGTGTTTGACCAGGCAAATAATCCAGACATGTTGGTCAACTCTCTTCCCAGGGCTCCCTCCCGTGCTTAGTATTACGTGTGAGTCTCGTTGTAAATAAGGATGTGCATCGCTGCCACCCTGGAGAGCCTTGGCCAGCTCCTGTGTCCGGACCACTCTGCCAGGGGTGTATTTGCAGCTGTCAGGTCCATCCACCTGCAGATCAGTTTGTCTCCAAGCCCTCAGGCACCCCTGTCACGGGCCCATTGATGGTTAGTCACTGCTGATGCACTGCTCCACAGTTCCTCCTATTTTTATTTTAAAGCCCTTTTTCAAAACAGGCAGTGTGCCCAGTTATTTTTTCCATGGCTTGTTCTCCTTCTCTTGTAGGTATCGTAACTACTTGGATTCCTTTACTTCCTTCACAGCTCTCACTGCCGCCTGAGCATTGCTACTGCAAAGCCCTGCAGCCCCTTCTGGTTCACTTCTTGTATTTGGAATTGGGAATATTTAGAATATTTAGAATATTTAAAATTGTAGATCCCAGCTCAGGAAAGCACTTGATAATAGGAACACTATGCACATGCTTGGCATTTGACTGGGCCTCTCAAGAGCACTTTTTGAGATAGGTAAGTTTGCCTGGCTTGGAGCTTTAGTTTGCTAAGAGAGATTTTTTGCTTCAGGGCGATGGGCAGAAAGGCAGCAATTCAATCATTTTACTTCTTTGGGATCCCCAGTGCTTCAGTTTCCATGTCTGCTTCTTTTTTAGGTCTTCCCTCTCCATCCCAAACTACTATCATCTCATTTATTTTGCTAAGTTGTTAAATTAATGTATGTGTGTTGCATTCCGTTCTTTGGGTTTCCCAGGAGATCCCAGGACATTAGARACTGATGAATAAATGTAGATCAACCAGCTAATTTTAATGTCACTTCAGCTAGGCAGTGTCATCAAGCATATAAGCTATTACATTGGTTTGGTTTCCTTAAAACTCCCATGACTGAAAAAATGGCCTAAGTCAGACTTTTTAAAAGCCCTCACAGGAAAACTTACAATGACAGCAAAAGGACCACCTTTTCCATCTCAATGAATATTTTCTGGATAAAAGCACGAATGTTCAGTCCTTAAAAAAGTAATTTTCACTGCTTYCCAAAATCAGCTTTGGTAAAGATCTCTGAATCCATAAACAGATCTTTGTGTTCTCCTAACTGCATCAATTGGTTTGATGAGTCAGGATTTGCCAATCCCTCTGCTAAGTATGTTGTGCAAATACTATGTACAGCACAAAGATAGTTACTCCCTCAATAGCAGCAGCAGCCTGAAATAATTCATTATTTCCCCCAGCGTTTTCTTATTCAGCTCAAGTTACAAATGGAAGTGATGACCTAATGCATTAAAGAAGACTAAAAGTCTGTAATACTTCAAGATCTATTGTTATAAAAAGCAAACCACAGCGGATTTGTTGTCCAGAACTGCTGTCTGGAGGCAACATGGCAAAGAGCATCAGCTTTAATAYCGTACCTTGGGTTCAACTGTGAATTTCTTTAAATGCAAATACCAAAGTTAAATGTAAAGGCCACAAACAGGAACAACTAGGAATACACAAGAATAGTAGGGCTGTTCAAGGGCCTGCCTTTCACATTTTCTCTTTCCCGAAGGGATATGTTACTCAAAGAAAGACCTGAAAAACATCCTGGCTGCTCTCTATACCATGTCCTGTCTCCCTACCTCCCCTGGTGGTTATGTCGCATGAGGAGTTTGGCTACAGCAGCTTGGAGCAATCATCCCCACCATCCAAATCCTCCTGAGCAATTTGGATAGTGGAGGAGTCATGTTCTTCCAAGCAAGCAACACAGGCCGTGAGGGAAACCATCCTGCAAGAACCACTTGGTGAAGATGAGAAGAACCTGAAAGTGACTGCAGACAAACTCATTTATGCACACACTGTGCTTCCTGAGGAAGCCGCTGCATGGTTCAAAGCCCAGATGACGGCACCAGCTCTTGCACAGTCTGCATAGGCCTGAACGTGAGCTCCGGCAGGCCTGCGGCGTTCCCCGCAAGCAGCTCTAACAATGCTTGGGAAAGGCGTCAGCTAAAAAGCAAGAGGTTCATTTTTCTACAGAAATTTTCTAGCACATTCCATAGAACTGGTTTCATTCCACTGCCCTGAGAGATCCCAGGGACTAAGTTACACCAACTGCTGGGCAGGGCTCTGGGGCACAGCAGGAGCGCCGCGGGAATGCTGTCGCTGTCACTCTATCCCTGGGCGGACACATGGCAATGGGAGGATGCAGGCACRAGGCCGTGGAGAAGGCTGCTTCTCGGAGCGCTCCAGCACAGGAACGTGCTGCTACTTCACTTGAACAACTGCCAGTGAGACACTGGGGAACCCCGCAGCTCCACCTAGAAGCTAGAAGGTCCACCAGCTGTCAGCTCTGAAACGAACTATTGCCTCAGTGGAAAAAGCAGCCATTCTGCCTTGGAAAAAGGGATAAAGTAAGGAATAGCCCCCCCAACTTCTGCCTTTCCCCCAACCCTCCCTACCAAGCTCCAAAATTCTGGTATCCCTAGATGTTTCTGTGGGATGCAGACAAAAAGACTAGTCTGTGGACTGAAGATAAAATTTAGCTGCTAAAGGGGTTTAACAGACCTTATTCTCTGCAGGACACTATCAGAACCGGTTAGGGTTGTGCTAAAGCTAAACTCCCGCCTTTGTTTTGCCTTCGGTTTGGTAATGCCCCCTGGCTGCACTCTGTCACTTAACTGCATACTTGTACTATGATGAATGTAACTCAAACTCTGGAGCCAAAAGCAGGGGCTTGTAGCACAGCAGAGCTAAAGGAGCAGCTACTCCCAAATAACCAATGTGTGAATAGTTTCCTTCCATTCAAGGCATGAACAAGATGTCTTGATTCACTGCCTTGGTATGTTAAGCTGCCTTTGTCAGCAGTTAGAGTACTTCATTATAAGCCTTCGAATCATTGCATTTCAAAACCTTCCTAAAGCAGAAAGTATCTGTAAGTTACAATCATCCGCCTCCTCTCCCTGCCAGAAAGCTGTTTGTGGAGTTAGCTCCTGCTTCCATCAAAAAGAGAAGGTCTCTGCTCTGCAAAGTACATCCAAGTAGAAAAATGTTTAGGGAATTAAGGTTTCTTACAGAGCAGATGAGCTCTGTAGGGTTTTATAGAGCATTTTCTACAGGTTGACTAATATCAGGGAAGACGTGGAAGAACACTGGCATCTAAGAACAGATATAAACACTACCATAAAAAGAAAAATGAACAGCCCCCAGATGAAAAGGAGAGTGAATGGCTTTCCTGTGAGTGTGTGTTTATTGATAAGCTCTGTCCACAGATTTAAAACTATTAAAAGCATGCCTGCTCGCACCGCACAATAGGAGCAAAACCTTTAATGAGACCGATCAGAAACGAGCTCTTTATTTGTACAGTGGCACATCTTTCCTCTGATGGTAAAGATATATTTAATATAATTCATAGGACATTTCAGAGCATGAGAATAAAAGTACTCTGGTGGGGCTCTGCACAGCCTTTCTCAGCTTGAGTCATATTTAAACAAGAAAAGCACAGGGGATTTTTTTCTCCCAAGCCTTTTTTTTTCGCCTTTGTCAAACTGAAATTTCCCAGATCCCGGGTTAATGAGTTTCATCCAACTATCACGGGTTTTAGGGTACTTGGCTGAAAATTACTGCAACATGATTACAATCTTTCTCCTGCTCTACCTAAGAAACGTAATTTGGCCAGATCCACATAACTCTTCTGGTGCCAGAATAAAATATTTAGTGAAATATTTTATTTGCCCAGGATTTCACCTGATACTGAAAAAGAATAATGTTTTATAGGAGTAATACAGTGTTTTAAAATAAGCTCTCAACCAAAGTTTATTCTGAGAACATAACTAGAACGATGTCCAAAAGAGACAGCAAAAGCAGGCGTCAGTAGCTAATATGTGAATTTCTCTCCTGGTTCTTCTCTCCTCTTACTGGCTAGAACAGAGATGCAAGTGGCAGGCTGAAAAAAAGCAGCTGGAAAAACGCTCATGGCACCAACCAGACAAAGATGTTCAGTGCTGTTTCCCCCTACCCAATGGTTCTGTCTCAGAAGTACCAGTTTTGCATTATCTCTGTAGATTTAGTCTAATGATTGCCTGGAGGGTAGGTATAATGTCCTGTCCTGTGTCTGTGTTTGCTTGTCTTAGGCAGGAATTTTCCTCTCTCTCAGGGTGTACGTGCTAGAATGGGTTTCCAATGTGTGTTTTACTTCCTGCATGTGTTCCCACGGTGTGCGGGTGTATAATTATGGTGATGATCATACAACATTAGGACCTTCTCTGATAATTATCAATCGTGATCTTTTTCCAGGACTGCAGTGCCTCTATTCTCACAATGTCACTAAGAGAAGGGAGTCACTTTTGTAGCAGTTGTTGTCATGTATGTCCCAGCTGGTGGACCGAACCAAAATAGCTTACCACCCTTTGGAAGGGGGCAAAAGTGGGTTAGAGCTTCATTGCCAAATAAAACAATAAAAATTGGTTTAATGCACTGTGATCCTCGACAGTTTTATCTCCTGGGACATACAGGCATACCTCGGAGATATTGAGGGTTCAGTTCCAGACCACCGCAATAAAGCAAATATCACAATAAAGCGAGTCACACAAATATTTTGGTTTCTCAGTGCATGTAAAAGTTATGTTTACACTATACTGTAGTCTATCAAGTGTGCAATAGCATTATGTCTAAAAACAATGTACATACCTTAATTAAAAAATACTTTATTGCTAAAAAATGCTAATCATCATCTAAGCCTTCAGCGAGTCTTAATCTTTTTGCTGAAGGAGGGTCTTGCCTCGATGTTGATGGCTGCTGACTGATCAGGGTGGTGGTTGCTGAAGGCTGGGGTGGCTGTGGCAATTTCTTAAAATAAGACAGCAATGAAGTCTGCTGCATTGATTGACTCTTCCTTTCACGACGGATTTCTCTGTAGCATGCAATGCTGTTCGACAGCATTTTACTCACAATAGAACTTCTTTCAAAATTGGAGTAAATCTTCTCAAACCCTGCTGCTGCTTTATCAACTAAGTTTATGTAATATTCTAAATCCTTTGTTGTCATTTCAACAATGTTCACAGCATCTTCACCAGGAGTAGATTCCATCTCAAGAAACCACTTCCTTTGCTCATCCATAAGAAGCAACTCTTCATCCATTAAAGTTTTATTGTGAGATTGCAGCAATTCAGTCACATCTTCAGGCTCCACTTCTAATTCTAGTTCTCTTGCTATTTCCACCACATTTGCAGTTACTTCCTCCACTGAAGTCTTGAACCCCTCAAAGTCATCCATGAAATCAACTTCTTCCAAACTCCTCTGAATGTTGATATTGGGATCTTCTCCCATGAATCACGAATGTTCTTAATGGCATCTAGAATGGTGAATCCTTTCCAGAAGGTTTTCAATTTACTTTGCCCAGATCCATCAGAGGAATCACCATCTATGGCAGCTATAGCCTTACGAAATGTATTTCTTAAATAATAAGACTTGAAAGTTGAAATGACTCCCTGATCCATGGGCTGCAGAATGGATGTTTTGTTGGCAGGCATGAAAACAACATTAATCTCGTTGTACATCTCCATCAGAGCTCTTGGGTGACCAGGTGTGTCGTCAATGAGCAGTAATATTTTGAAAGGAATCTTTTTTCTGAGCAGTAGGTCTCAACAGTGGGCTTAAAATATTCAGTAAACCATACTGTAAACAGATGTGCTGTCATCCAGGCTTTGTTGTTCCATTTACAGAGCACAGACAGAACAGATTTAGCATAATTCTTAAGGGCCCTAGGATTTTCAGAATGGTAAATGAGCACTGGCTTCAGCTTAAAGTCACCAGCTGCATTAGCCCCTAACAAGAGAGTCAGCCTGTCTTTTGAAGCCAGGCATTGACTTCTTCTCTCTAGGTATCCAACAGAAGGCTGTTTCATCCACACTGAAAATCTGCTGTTTAGTGTAGCCACCTTCATCAATTATCTTAGCTAGATCTTCTGGATAACTTGCTGCAGCTTCTACAGCAGCACTTGCTGCTTCACCTTGCACTTTTCTGTTTTGGAGATGGCTTCTTTCCTTAAACCTCATGAACCAACCTCTTCTAGCTTCAAACTTTTCTTCTGCAGCTTCCTCACCTCTCTCAGCCTTCACAGAATTGAAGAGACTTCGGGCCCTGCTCTGGATTAGGCTTTGGCTTAAGGGAACATTGTGGCTGGTTTGATSTTCTAACCAGACCACTAAAACTTTCTCCATATCAGCAATAAGGCTGTTTTGCTTTCTGATGATTCATGTGTTCACTAGAATAGCACTTTGAATTTCCTTCCAGAACTTTTCCTTTGCATTCACAACTTGGCTAACTGGAGCAAGAGGCCTCGCTTTTGGCCTGTCTCGACTTTCGACATGCCTTCCTCACTAAGCTTCATCATTTCTAGCTTTTGATTTAAAGTGAGAGACCTGCGACTCTTCCTTTCACTTGAACACTTAGAGGCCATTGTAGGGTTATTAATTGCCCTAATTTCAATACTGTTGTGTCTCAGSGAATAGGGAGGCCTGAGGAGAGGGAGAGAGACGGGGGAACAGCTGGTCGGTGGAGCAGTCCGAACACACACAACATTTATTGATCAAGTTCGCCGTCTTATATGGGTGCAGTTCGTGGTGCCCCACAACAATTACAATAGTAACATCAAAGATCACTGATCACAGATCCCCGTAACAGATATAATAATAATGAAAAAGTTTGAAATATTGCAAGAATTACCAAAACGTGGCACAGAGACACGAAGTGAGCACACGCTGTTGGAAAAAATGGCACCGATAGACTTGCTCGACACAGGGTTGCCACAAGCCTTCAATTTGTAAAAAACACAGTATCTGCGAAGTGCAGTAAAGCAAAGCGCAATAAAACGAGGTATGCCTGCACTGCTTTTGCTTGAGACTGAACACTGTAAATACTTGCACAGACACCCAGCTAAAATCTCCCAGGGTGACACTGTCCATCTGGCTGTTCTGGATTTTAAGAAGGGCTTCGGGGCCATGCGGCAAGTGACRTGCTCTCACTCGCTTACCAGCTTCAGAAATACTAAGACAACCCTGGTGAGAACAAGCTGCAGTTATTTGGCTATCCAACGTATTGATTAAGTGTGTTGCAGCCTTTTTCCCCCCAGTAACAAACCCGCTAGGTTTGTCCTTCACATATACAACAAACCAGTCTTGCGTGAAAACAGAGCTGTCTTCTTCTCACAGTGAGGAACCCTGATTCTTACTATCCTCCCTCGTAGATAGCTGTGAAGTCAGCTCTTATCATTGCCTGTGTAGGAGCGGAGGCAGGTGGGTGCCTCCTGCAGATAAGGCCCATAAACCACAGGAGAACTCACTTTCCCACATGCCTTCTCATGGCTGATTCACCCACCCAAGAATCTAGGCTTGTCCCAGAGCGCAGTTCCCATTCCACTGCCAAAGCTCAGCCCTGCTCAGACTTAAAAATTAACCAGATTAATGCCTTTATTAAAAATGAATGCGCTGCCTGCGTAGGCTTGATTGGCAGCCTCAGAGACTGATGTTTTCCAGCAGTATCCCCACGCTGTCTCTTAAAGTAGCCCACCACTGACCCGGAGAGGCAGCAAGGTAAGCTGACTGTTCTTTGCCCTCTCTCTGGCACATTAAAGGAGGATGCCCATTCTGGCTATTTTTGGTAGTGTGCACCTTTGTCCCCTAAGAATAGGTCTGAAAGCATCTGCTAATACTATGTAAAAATATTAGTAGCAACTGATACAGACTTTATCACTTCTGCCATTTATCACTTCTAATTAGAAACAGATTTTTCAGCCCATACTGCTCCTCAAAACCACTGCTTAAAAAATATTCTCACCAGAATCAATACACAGTGAAAATTTATATATATGTTTATATATATTTCGGGTTAAAGATTTTTACAGTCTAGGAAGACTTTTATTTCTCCATACTCCACTGATAAAATTCAGTGCAAAAGTGAGTGCCCAGATGCAGCAATATTAATGGAGTGATGTTATTTTGCACATCTCTCTGGTATGCTGGGAACATCCCCTCTCAAAACAGGAATGCAGCAAAAACCTTATAGCTTTCACACAACCTTTTATGGGGGCTTTTATATAAATATCTGCCCTTGAAAACAGGTTTCCAGTTGGGGAGAAAGCTCCTTGGGCAACTTGTTTGAATGTAAATCACTATAGAAGAAAATATCTTCTGGCTTTTAAATTCCTTAACGTATATGTAATACAAGAGATATGGGATAAAGGTGACAGAAAATTATTATGGGAAAATATTTTACATCAAAGATAAAGTTACCAGTTCCTTCAGTTTGCTAAGATAAAAATCGTTTCTGTCAATAAACAGTGATGGCAGCAAAATAGTATTTGGCATAGCTCGCTTTCTCTTGTTTTTATGTGGCGTAGGAGAGTCCCTTTAAATTTAAATTAGAGATAGTTTCTGGACATTGCAAACTGTAGGTTTACAGAAGCATAAAAGCTCATTTACAGATAAATTAGTCCATTAAGTCAAATTAATATATTAATTAGTACAGTTCTTTTGACATCAATGAAATATAAATCTGAGTAAATGGACTTAAAGAATGGATTTCTGGCCCCCAAAAGTTCAGATTTCAAAATAACTCAATGGGTGACTTACCAACTTCTTTTTAAAAAAGTTGCCTTCTTATCTTGGTTCATTGTCAAATGGTCACCTCTTTTTTTTAAAGCCTCCTGTCAATGGTCGTGTACCAGAATCCCACCTTGTCCCGCAAATTCTAAACTTGCAGTTCGATAACCATCTTCATTTACAAATTTAATCATGCTTTTTTTTGTGAACTTAATCTGTATTGTTTGAAATTAGAAATAATCAAATCCGAGAGACTGAAAAACGTTGGAATTACAAGTTCTTGTTAGTTACAAAAGGATGAAACTGAAGATCACAAACTCGGCATTTCTATGTATCATATTTTTGCAAAAATTTGTTTGAATCTTTGTGTGTGATTTAATGCTCATTTTTCCCCTCAGCGCCATCTAGCCAGCATGGAGGCACCCAAAAATAACAAACCAGCATGCTTGCCTAATAGATTAGAGGAAAACACAGTTTAGTTAAGGAAATAGATTTCAGTTTTATGTTTCACAGAGGTTAGTATAAACAACAGGGAGAAAACATTATTTTTTAAAGACTCTTTGCTGCAGTTCTGTATTTCTTTTTGACTAAAGGCTCAAATAGAGAGAAAGTAACCACACTGCAGTTTGTCTGTGTAGTAACTGGTGAATGAATTGAGAGGGGTGGTGGTGTTAGAAAGCACTAAGAGGACGATTTGTTCGGTTTGATTATCAACATGAAGGCTGATTCGGAGCCTCTCTCTAAGAGGAAAATAATGATTTCTCATGGAAATGAGTAACTGTTTCTTTATCATAAAAGTCTATTCACACAGGTTAAATATGTTTTAATTCAGTTAAAACAATGCATTCTTTCTGAAGGTACATGGTAACATTTTTCTCCCCTTGTGCTAGGTTCAGACTGATGTGTACAGGAGGGTGAACTGCATTTTGCCCTTGAAGTAGATCAGGGACTCTACCGAAATCAGCAGCCTTGCATCGATACAAAGCTGGTAGAAGGAAAAAGAAGACCACGCGGATTGAGGCACAGTCTTTGCGATCCACTGGTTAGCAGGTAGGTCTGATTCGTCTCTCAGCTGGCTTCTCTGGAGTCATTTGCATCAGTGCAAAGCGGGGACAGTCCAGTGGCTTGTCCTCACTCTGCAGATCGGCAATGACCACCTTGCTTTGTACAACCCTGACAGAATGGGAGGCACCCGGAGAGGTCCCGAGCCTGTCTGCAGGTTGCTTTGTAAGCTCTTGCAAAAAGCAACTATTGTAAAAGCAACTGTGGTTTACTGCTTGTGCCCTCTTGCACCCTGCCTCACCCGATGGCCCCAGTGGGGACTCTCAGCGTCCTGCGGGCGAGCTGCAGTGGGTCACGCACGGCCGAGGGAGGCTGCTCTCCTGGAGGAGGAGGCGGTTGCGTTCCTCGTCCCACCGCCACACACAGCTCACAGCCAGGGCAGCCAGGCAAAGAGAATGACTGCTGGCTTGAAATTAGCCCGTCTACTGTTTGCGAGGTAGAGTAATTTTTACTTTACTGTCAACAAACCAAAAGCTCCATCACTACCTTACTGCGGCATTTTTAAGTACTACAGTCCCGGAGTCCTGAATGAACTGGGATGTCAGTAACATTTTAGCAATGGCTGAAATATTTTGCTTTACATAGTGCTGTTGGGGTGACTTTTGACAGCATTCTGAAACTAGACTGACAACAGAACTTGTTTTTTCTTCATTACAGATACTTTAAACATTAGTTAATCACTCTTTCAACACTCCTGCGGGGGAAGCCTGTCCCTGTTCAACCAAGGGAGTAAAAGAAACAGAAAGGCTGCCGGTCTGATCTTTGAAGAAGACAAGCAGTCAGAGCTCTCGTTGTTGTCAGAGAAATCAAGAGTGTCTGGCATCTTTCAACACAGGGCTTGATGAAGCTGGGGCATGAGTGGGGAAAGGGTAAAGACAATCTTCATGTAGCCCAGAGTGAGTCCTACCTCAGGGACTGCTAGTCAAAAAATAGGTCCTTTTTACACTTCTACACCCATTAAATCTTTAAAATTTGAAAAGAAACCAGAGCCAGATTCTCAAGTGCTCAGAACGCAGGACAAATGATGCCGAGAAAACATGCTGAACAGAGCCAGGGCTGAAATGCAGGGTCTCCTGGAGCACGTTCTTCTGCTTATGGGCTGAGTTAAGGAAAAGAGCTCATTGTTTCTGCAACAAAACTTGGCCAACGCATGGTGATGGATTTTGTTCTTGACGGCTGGACTCAGAGGGCCTCCATGCACATGTGCAGAGCACATGTTGCTGTGTGCTTATCCTCTGCAGCTGGAACCACTGGCCAGCTAAATAGTTCTGGACCGGCAGTAGCATCCTGTAGGTGCAAGAAGGCTCTGGGAATTTTGTGACTCTTATTGCTTGGATGCATGTGGTTATTAAGCTATTGAACTGATAAGTTACTCCTCACATCTCTGAAGTGGGGAAGGTCACAGACGTTTCTGAAGCTGTGTCTGAAGGGAGGGGTCTGAAAATGTATCTGTACATTTCCAGGGAAGTTTAAGCTCTCCTTGCTGAGCAGTGCCAGCCCAGGGATACTGAAAACACATTTTTCATGCATGTGTTTCATATTAAATGCAGCCATCAGAAAAAGAGGAGGGCTCATATTGCAGAAAGGTGCAGTGAAGAGAAGACAAATGGCCGGGATAAAGCATTAACAGGAATGTGTCTGCTCTGCCTAGGCAGTAATCACCACTTCTATAGACCCTTCAGGGCAACCTCTAAACTAGCTGGCTCAGGGACTGGGAGCTGTGTAGCTGTGGGATTGCAGGGGAGGCTGCAGCAACCCAGCCAGCTCACTGGGGCAGCCGGTACTTGCTGCGCAAGCCGCTCCTCCCGGCCCCGGACGGGCTGCAGAGACGCTGGCTCTGCACGAGCTGCAACTGCACCTTCCCCTTGCTGCACGGCACATCTGGAGAGAGACAGTCTTTAGCCAAGCCTCGCTATTCCTGCCATGCTGCAGATAACATTTTCCAGGTGTGGTGGCAGTGAGCTTTTGTCATCTACCAAATCTGATAATGCCTACCTCTACTCGTTCTGCTGCAGTAAAATTACGGAAGTGAAAACAGCAAAGGCAAAGGGAGCGTTTATTTGTTTGATGATAATTTTCCTCTTTCTCAATAGATATAGGTTCGGATTTTGTTCTCTGATCTAAATGTACATTGTGAAGGCGTTCAGCTAGATTTACAGCAGTGTGACAGCAGAATTTGGCTTATGATCTTCCAGCGACAACATCAAGTAACAGACTTGCTTATTTCACTGCAATATATTCTATGAATTTTCTATATGGCTCCTATTCAACAAGCATAATAGTCTAACTAGGATGCGGTTGTGTGGCAACAGTGTACCACATAAATTAAGCTAACTCTGGGTAATATCACCAAAAAAAAAAGTGTTTATAGCTCCATGCCAGTTTCTGACTAATGCTTTTGTTTGTTGCTATAGCAAACCACACATGAATCTGATAGCCAAAAGCATGTTTATGACTAACCTTAGCTCTCTGGGGATTGAAAATATGGAGTAAAAAAAAAAAAACAATACGAGGAGAACATGATAGGAAACACCTTTTTTGGCACAGGTTGCTACGAACATTAAAAGTGAAGAACATCGAGAGTGGAAAACATTAGGAAATGGGAACGGTGGGAATAACCGGCTTTAACCCACAGTGATTCAAACGCAGCTCTTATTTCACATAGCAAAGTTGTCTGTGCAGGACTAGAGTGCATTGCAGGAAGTCCTGGCTGGGTGTTAAGGGATGGATTTAAGCCTTTGAAGTCTGGAGAAGCTTTGGATCAGACTTTAAAACATTCAGACCACTTTACTCAAGATCATTTTACACTCTGCCTTGACACCTATGACACTGGTATTCACTTAATTAATTTCTATTACAATTTATACTTGGGTCGTTTCCAAGAGCCTGTCCCAGGACTGACACCTCATTACACTAGGCGCTGCACAAATACTCAGGGAAGAGCAGTCCCTGGTGAAAAGAGCTTTCTGTCAAACCAGCAGGAGAGCCAAAGGGAGAGGAGAGCGGACTGAGGGGGAACGGGCAAGCAGAGGCTGGAAGGCAACGCCACTGCACCACCCACCAACCTTAACCAGGGGTTGAACCCAGCTGTCCTACACCCCAGGTCACTGCTCCAGCTCAGGGTGACGAACATTTTACTTTGGGAAGAATAATACACTATCTACCCTGGAAAATGAATACAGGTAAAGTGATTCCTAAACTAGGAGAGCTTACAACATAGCTACGATAGGTCAGGCAAAGTTTATGTTAGTGTTGTTCTGCTAGTGTTAACCTCTTTCCTTTAGTGGTGAAAAAAAAAGAATTAAGGTGAGTACTGCTGCATAGTGTATAAAGATTGAAAAGATCCATTTTTTCTACTGATATTAATTACTCTGACTCTAGACTGAATATTGCATCTTTATTCACAGTTTCTAGTGTGAGTAAAGACACATCATTATCACAATTCATGGCAAGTTCTTCCCTCATCTCTCCCACACACAACAGAGAGTTTTGAGATTGTTTGCAATTTTGCTGAGACAGATTTCAATTTCTGACCAAGCTCTAGTGATCTATGTATTCCCAGCTGGGTATTCACGAAAGATGACCAGTCAGTAAGATAAACAGGATAGTGTCATAAATGGAAGCATACAAAAATGTGTAGGACTCAGATGATACCTGCCAATCATTTAGTGCCACAGGATCAAATCAAGTACTCAGATTTCATATCATGAATACTGAAGCAAGACATCCATTGACCTCAATGAAACTGATATACGACATGCTATATTGTGTGCATCTTGTAATTCAGGCTGTGATATAGGTTAATATTAGCTTGGATTCAGTCTTGCAAGATCCGACAGTGTACACAGCTTTACACATAGTAATAATGGCTTCATCTCTGTAAAAACAAACACTTTCAGAAAAAATGCAAACATTATGTAGTTTAACAATAAGCTCAGTCTATCTATAGATCAACTAGCAGAAGACATCAGTGTTGTATAAAATGAAGACCAAAGGCAAATAAGATAAACGCAGTGCTTTTCCAGCTATAGCCTAAAATCACAGAAGATATGCTGAGGGTCATATATGACTCTCTCTTTGCTTTCTCATGGTTTTTCAGTTCTTTGTATTTGGCTGAAAATGCATCTTCTAGAAAAGAAAAAGATGCCATGTTGAGAATAGGAACCTGAAAACAGCTTCAGGAACCAGAAGCATCATGCAGAACAGCTCAAAAGAGCTACCCCGTCTCCTGTGACTTTCCCCAAAAGCAATTGCTCTTCCCTGGGAGTGGTGCAGTAAACGAGATAAGAGACCGTAAGTCAAGGTGGAAGGGCTGCCAACCCAACCCTTGCTCTGCTTGCCTTTCCCTTGTGCGGCAGCAGGAGGCACTGATTAGTGGTACTTATTGATATTTATGGAGACGCAGTGCTGCTTAGCGAGCACCTTTCCTCTGGGCTCTCGGAGGGCATGGCTGCCCCTCCTGAAGCCTCGGGGTATTGGTCACCCAGATAGTGCTGGCTGACACAGCACGTGTGGATATACCAGCTTGGGCGCTGCAGCGTTTGACCGTGGTTGCACAAGCTCCAGGCCTGAGCTGGGGTGTGCAGAGCCACGACGAGTGTCTCTGCACCTGCCCAAAGCACTGTGTGAAGGCAGGCGGGGTCGCCCCGCCTCACCGAGAGTGAGGCAGCAAAGCGAAAAAGTGACTTGCGCAAAGTCACAGAGCAAGCTGGCAGCAGAACCTGCAATAAATACAACCCAGATGTCTTGGACTGCAGTATCTCCCTGCACCATGCTGCCTTTCTTAGCTCAATGCTGAAAGGAAATGTTTTACATTTGCTCATCCCTCCTCTTCCTTTGTCAATAGAAATTAAAGCAGACACCTGACTGCCTAAGCCTTGAATACTCCGATAGTTTCCAAGGCTTGCAATGAAGTCAGCCAACATTTCTATTGAATCCAGCCCTAAAGGACAACTAAAAAGTAAATTCTTTGCCAAGTAGCCTATCAGTACAAAACTCAACTAAGCACATATTACTTCTATATAGATATGCATTGTACAGATAATTTCATGACTTTGCAAAGAACCACTAATTACAAAAGTACTATTGTTGCAACTCAGCCAAACAGCAAATAGACTGATCTACTACTATTTAACAAAAACAAAAAGTGCTGCATCATGATTTTTGTAAGCATGGATTATAGATTTAAAACAATCCTCTGTACCTTTGATTTGTGCTAGAAGGTAGGAGGGTCTGGCAGTATAGTTGTGGCACTGAACCTGCTAAGTTCTGCTTAAAAACTGGTGGCTAATTAGTATTAATTTCCCATCAATTTATTTTCTGAACAGATTGTTCAAAAATTTCAAATTTGCTCATTAAGCAATTTATGGTGTCTGTCTGGAGGGCCACTTCCATGTATTTTCCAAAAGTGATGTAATCTCATTTCCATGGGAATATGTCATGTCCTGTCAGCAAAATATCCTTAGTGCTGTCAGCCCAAGGCGAGTTTAGGTCTCTGAGTGGCTGAGCTTATTCTTACTTGCCTCTTTTTTTTTTTAAACCCTCAGGGCAAATGCCACTCCATTTTTCCTGCCTGTCATCACAAAAATCCAGCTGGGAATTGCAGGTGTTGTGCTGCTGTTGCTACTGCTCCACTGCCAAGGTGTTGCTCTGGCTACCGAAGGATACTTCAGAGGGGCTGGACAGAAGTTAAGAGCAATGCAGCATTATGCACTGTATCCTTCTCTCCCCCAAACACCCGACGGGCATGACGGTGGGAACAAAAACCTGAGCAGCTGCAGGTTGCCCAGAATACTTAACTGCCCTTCGCAGAGCCCCAGCGCTTCCCTTGAACAGAAAACACAGGTCCATTTTCAGAGCAAGGTTTTGCATTCAGGTCTGCAAGCGCAGGCCCCTCCGCGGGACAAGGGCAAGAGCTCCCACACGGAGTGGGACCACGGTCCCCATGCCCAGTAGCACTGAGTGCCTCCACCAGGAGCACTTTGCACTAACCCACTTGCTGGATAACCGCATCCACAGCTTTCTTCCAACCAGCAGGGATTTATTAAGGATGAGAATTTCTGGGATCTTGTAGACAATGAAATAAACCAAAATACAGCCCAAAAAAGCCTTCCTTCTTTCCTCTGTAAAAACCTGCTTCCACTGTTTCCGCATTACTGTCACCTCTGTTTTGCTTGACTAGCTTCATACAAAGCTTCTAAGTCCTCTGAGGCCTGTCTTGGGACGTGGCTATATATCACTTAATATGGTAGGGGCCTTAACCTTCCTGGAAGTCTCGAGTGCCATCAGAGTGCAGCAGCAATAAATGACACGAATAAGCCTCGACAAACACGGCTGGGTTGTGGCATTTCAGTGAGACAATAGCAAGTTTGACAGATTGGACTCTGCCTTCATTCCAGAGACATTTCCTTTTCTAAAGTCTCCTCAGAGCAGGAAACACTGTCACTCCTTCTCTCAAAGCCAGGTTAAAGACCTTGCTCCTTGCTACGCTTTGTCAGTGCCAACTCAGCCAGCCCCAGCTCCCTTCGCTGGAGACTGCCGTCCCCGGCTGGACTCACTCAAGTGTGTCCAGGAGCCAAAATCCTTATCGCAGCCCATCTCTGCCTCCTCGCAAGAGCAGAGTTAGCAGAGGAGTCAGCATGGTCTGTTTTTGTTGCTGTGACAGCCAGCTCCTGTTGTGGAGCAGAGAATGATGGTTTTCCTTCCCTTTCCATACCTTACTGGCCATTTAAAAGAGAAGGGAAGGAAAAAATGTTAATTTTCCTATTTTTTATACCTCTTTTCGCTTCCCTTTGCCCTGGTGCAACTGAAAGCCCCAGGCTCATGGGCTGTATCCGCGTGCGCTGGCAGGGGCCTGACTGCTGAGYGCCTCTGGGCCACGGAACCACAGTGAGACGGTGGCGAGGTGCTTCGTGCAGCACCCGAATTTACCGGCACCTCCCCACACGGCGGAGCGCTGGCAGAAGACTGCTTTTCAACGCCTGTCACAACTGGGGAGAGCATTGCGAAAGCACCACTTGCCTGTCACACGGCAGGGTGGGGAGCTGCTGACTCCCATCGCTATTTTTAAGAAGAGGGCAGAGCCTGAACGTGAACCAGCCAGCGGTGCCGAACTCAAAGGCGTGCAGATAAGCGAATAAAGCACAGCCGAGAACAGCCCAAACCTCCTGACGGACGGCTGGGAGGATTGCTGCCTGTCCCACTCAGTATGTCCCAACGCACCGACACATGTGATGGTCAGATGCCGCTTCTTCACGACAGCTTCCCCTGGGCTGGGCTCGCTGGCTGCTGCCTGCGGTGCCGAAGAAGGGGTTCACTGTGTGTGGGGAGGTGTTTCACCCACGCTGTTTTTCACTGTTGTCCGCCTGCATATGGGTGCGTGGCCCTGCTCTCTCAACGCCCTTGAGAAACAGCCCACAGGGGCACTGCAGGTTTTGTTTCCCTGCTTTTCGCTTCTGTCCCTGCTCCAGGGTTCTCCACTGCAGCAGGAAGGTTTGGCGGCACCTTTAGGTGATCTTGCTGAGGCACTGGGGGAGTCTGGCTGTGGCAGCGGGGCACACTGACCCCTGAGATACCATGCTGCAAAGGACTTCAAGGTGGGCCTGTCACAAGCTTCCCTCATGGAAGCTGTATGAATTTAAGCTTTTCTTCAGGAAAAAAAAAAAAAAGTAAAAACTCAGAAAAGGAACTCAACTTTTTTCCACACACTCTTCCTGCCCATGCCCTGCTTCTCAATTCCATCAACTATCGTCCAGCAAGTTCATCCGCCTCCCCTACTTCCACCTCTCCATCTCAGAGAGTCCTGCACCTTGCTGGTGATGAGCGCCCTGAACTCCTCCTGCCAGCACCGCAGCTGCTGGGCTGAGCACCGTGGCCTGCACGCAGACACCCCCCGTAGTGAACCACCAACCCATCTGCTCGGCCATCTGCCTGCCACAACCTCCCCTGCCGCTGCTCTCGCGCAGGGCTGTATAGTTATCTCCCGGGCAACTCAGGGTCCTATGCTGAAAAAGAAGGAATGCATCACTTTTTAAACTAAGAGAGATAGACATTTCTGCATTAACATTCGGACAGCAACGTGCTCCAGAGCCCTTAGCCAGACTGTAACGTCATCATGCAAGGCACTGACCGGACATACAGTAAATGCAGCTGCGTGGGTCAGCAGCTATGAATGCTGGCTCAGAAATTACAAAGCACTGCTGCCCTCCAAACAAGCGTGTGTGCTACCATGTGCCCCCTACCTACAGCAGCTGATACCCCGCTCCTCTAGGGCTTCATATTTTCTAATACTCTCTGAGCAGCAGGGCCCCTAACCAGGAATATCCCTTGTGTCCGTGCATCGGCCCACACTCCCAGTGCTGCTGTGCTCATCAGTAGTGAGCTGGGAGGGATGGCCCAGTTCTGCTGGAGGAGCCCTGCGGACCTCAGCTGTTCACGTAGTCGGAAAGCGAGTGGTTCGGCCCGACCGGGACTGTCTATCCAAGGTAGCAAAGCAGAGGAAGGGAGAAAGGAAGAGAAGGTGGGGAGCAGAGCTTCTTTGCAAATGTGCTGCAGACAGTTTGCCTGGGCTCCACAGAGATTCCCAATGGGAAGAACCAGGGTCCATAGCGCCAATGGCTGCAGTGCTCTCCTTGCTATGAGGACCAGGGATGATTTGTTGTCACACGCATTGAGTTCCCTGTTTTCTTTCTGTGAAACACGTTGGAATATTTAAGAGATTACATTCATTCTTGAGCTTATCTGCAAGTGCTAGGCTTATTCTCTGAGCTTTAAGGTTCATTTTGAATAAATAAGGTTTATATATTTGGTTGGTGAAGCATGTAATATATACACTGTAATTATGTAATTAATACCCTAATCTCTGTGATGAGCTTTCCTGTCATAACCCAGTACAGTTATCTAAAAGCTTCTCTTTAATCTCTGAGGAAGGATAATTTTAAAAAGCAAAATATGATTTCTCCAGTTCTCTGTATCCAAACCATTTCATTCACAGATTCCTGATAGACTGACTGAAGCAGTTGTTAAATCCACTGTGAATATACAATCCAAATATAGATCTAGATCACGGTGCTATTACTAAATGTATTCCTTTCACAACCATTCTATGTGGGTTCTACTTCCACCCAGATCCACAAATCACTAAAGGAACTGAAATCTCCCCTTAAAAATAGGTGTGTAATATCTTTCAAAAGTCTGTTTTTACACCACTCATACAGACAATAATTTTCTAGTCCAACACATGTGCCAAAAGAAGAGACTAAGAACAGAGCCTAAGAACATATTGCCATTCAGTAACCACTCCAGCACTGACTATCTATTCATAGGAACCCTGGTTAATAAGAGGTTAGACTCACAACTGCACACACAGTTTGCCTTTGTAGCCATCCATCACTTTGAGTACAAATCCTTCCTGTAGTCATTCTCATGTGAAAATACTCAACCTCCAAAACAGGCTCTGACTAACTGCTTACTTTAATTAGGCACTGAATTGTCTGAGCTCTTCAAAAATAATTTTTCTCATAATCAAGCCCATTATGTGAAAAAGTCAACCTTAAGGAGTGTGGAGAGAGGCAGTTCATATAAAAATCAATGCAACCTTTCACTAAAACATGAATCAGATCAACTCTGACTTATTCTGAACATTGAAAATATTTGGGGAATGTTTAATGACATTTTTGCGTTCTTCTTCAGCTGATTTTAAAAGCAGGAATAGGGAAAGCTCAGCTCACACCAGGAAATACCGGCAATCACAACCACTAGCTTTCTCATGAGAGTTTCATAGATCTTCAGCCCACATACCCGCTGATAAGCTTACACACATTTCATACAGAAAAACCCAATCTCTTGGACACTTATCTCATCTGAGGGAAAGCTGTTAACTTCTTTGAGGTTCACCAAAAACTGGTTTCTAACTAATTTTAAAAATAGCAATGCCTATTCCTACTTAGACTTTATTTCCCTTGTGGAATATAATGCAAACATCAGTTAACACAGTTCTTTGCTATGTATCCATTCTCCACCAAAACCTAATTTTTGCTCCTGTGTGTGTGCCTTTTGAGTTTCTTGTCCATGCTAAGATTTCCATTTTTCACTTCAGTCCTCCATTCTGCTAAGGCTGGATCTTTGGACTAAAATGAGAACGGGGTGAGGCATGGAGAAGAAAAGTTTTGGTACGTGCTTATTTTGAGGGAAAAGTAGGGAGTTGCGGGTGGCTGAGAGTCAAAGGCTTGGGTGCTGGGGGGCAGATTACGTTGCAAATAAATGAAGAGGTGACCTCTGGGAAGCTGAAGGACATTATCTTTCCAGGGCTGGGACAGAGTGTCGGTGTACTTAGGAAAAACAGGGATGGTTGGACTGGGAGAACGTGTGAGCTTTCAGGACTCACTCCAAGGCAGAAGATTCTGTATCTACAGTAGTTAACGAAATGCTTGCAGCTTTTCTTTCCAGTGCTGGGAGACCAAGGCAGAGCCTTGGGACCTCAAACATACCACTTTTCAAGGGGGCAGCGGGGAGAGGTCAGTGGGCAGGTAGGAAGGTATCTAAAATCAGATGGCTGCAAGGATAAGAGCTGCTCCCCTGACTGCGTATATCAGACGCAGCCCACCGCTATCAAAATCAAGTGGCGTTTATTCTCTTAAGAACGGGGAGAAATGACTTTTGCCCAACAGTGACGACCAGTTACTACGTCCTGGGAGCCTCGAGCATTTATCAGCAGCCTTGGAAACGATACAAACCTTATCTCCTCCTCTGCGTTTTTGAAAAACAGACAGCTCGGCCCTCTGAAGACACTGCTATCTTTACGGGGCGGATCAAGCGGAAGGGCTCCGTGCCTGCGCCTCGGCAGGCACTCGCATTCCTGCTCCCTGGAATCCTGCTGGATCTGGGCTGCGACCGCAGCCCGGGAGCCGCTGCCCTGCAGCGCTGCAGCCCCGGCGCCCCGGGAGCAGGTGGCTCCCCTGGAGCTACCTCGGCTTGTTGCTTCCATGTGGGAAGAGCTTTGAAGTGTTTTAGCTTGTTCCAGCCCCGCTGGGCCACCGCGTTCAGTCAGATTTGGCTGGTGAATCCGTGACTTTGCGTTCCCCGATCACGAGCCGTAGGGCCCGTTTTCTGCAGGAAGACAGCAGTTGCTTCAAATATTTACCCACCCACCGCCTCCTTTTAGGAAGTAAAAGTGTCGGTGAGAAGGATTTAGCACGTGAAACATTGCGTCCTAGCCAGAAGCCTTGCTTTCCAATATAAAATAATAAATTCCAGCGTTACAAGAAGCCTTGACCTTAAATTGCTGAGCGAGAGACCTCAGCTACCGCATGGACTGGGGGTATTTAATCCCCCCGTGCAGGGGCTGGGCACAGCTGCAGATCATCCAGAGGACGGTTCTTGTCACGGGAGCGTAGTCCTCATTTCTGCCGCGTGTGCAGACACGGCGACCGGTGCGTTCCCGGGCAGCCCTGGGCTCGGCAGGGTTTAACCCGAGCTCGCTCAGGAGCCAAATCCCACCGCGCCGCTCGGCGCTGCGGGCTGCGCAGCCTTGGCTTTGGGGGGAAAGCGTGTCAGGCCGAGCGGAAGCTACAGCTAAGAGGAAATAGGCTGCAGTTGTTAGATGGTGTTGTCAGGAAAACAGTTTTTTAAGCGCACTAGGATTCAGAGAAGAGGCCATCTGCCTTAAAAAAAAMCCGCTCGTCTTGCTCGGTCTGCGCGTGCCTGTGCAGAAGGCCGGGTCCCCTCTCACCACACGGGGCTGGCTCTAATGCTGAGGCCGTACGCGCTCTTACCGGTCTGAATCGAACCTGCAACGTAAAGCCCAGAAACACAGCAGGCTGCTTTTCCAGAGGCGGAAACTCTGATTTTTCCAGTGAGCATTTTACTGCTCCCCGATGCGGGGGGCATAACAATGCAAAAACAGCTGGCGCAAAAAAAATAGATTAAATATTTATGTTACTTTCACACCTTTTGGATGCACTGATTTATATTCTGATTATTCAGTTCTTTTGACATGAGGAATCCCAGAAACATCTTTCTTAGATCCCGCAATGGTTTACACTTGCATAGGCTTCTTTGCCCTAGCAGAAAACTCAAGGAAAAAAAAAAAGAAAAAAAAGAAACCAACTCTGTGCATCCTTAGAAGTTCAAATCAGGGGAATATATACATTCTTGTGGCTTCCCGGAAGACGTGGTACTTCAGCACGATCCAGATCCTGTTTGTCCCACTCCCTTCGCTGGCGCTGACAAGCGCCTGATGGCTTTTAGCAAAGCGCCGTTGATGTTCTTGGCGTTGCTTCCTGGGGAAGGGTGTCGGAGCCCGGCCTCCGCTCGCCGAGCGCAAACCTCCGAAGTCAGCAGGAGGTTAACTCGGATTATAGCTATTCCCCTGACCGTGTACTACAGGCTGTTGGATTCTGTTTCAGTGATGAGCTTCAAGTACAGCCAAAAGCGAATAAAGGCACGTTGACCTCATAGCTGTGAATACAGTTTGAGCGGCCAAGACAATTAAAAGCATAAAATATTCACCATCTCCAAACTCTCAGCGAGTCAACGCTAAGAAATTACCCCTGCCCCGTCTGACTGAAAGACTTAAACACCCGCGGTGCAGCACATGGGAACGCAGCCATCTCCAGTGAATTACTCACGAGTACTGACTACAGTCAAACCGACTTCAGTCGAAGAAGATTTACACAAGCCTCGAAATCTAATAGTAGAGTTTACTTTACAAGAGTGCCACACCAAAGATAGTAAAATGCAGTTTTAGCTAACAAACCTACATGCTTCCACAGAAAAGCTACAGCTATCATGGAATATGTCAGCGCTGCAGAGGGCCTCGTGCAGATTTATAGTTTTCACAGTTTATTGTTAAAGAGTTATTGTTAACTCTATTGTTATAGAGTTACTGCAATTAAGAGTTCCAGTCACACTTATTTTAAACATAACTAATAAAACAGCCCAATAAATTCTGAGACGTGATGTATTTTCTTATGCTGCTAAACTTGTGAAACCTTTTCATGCTGGACTTTTAATCTATGTCAAGATAGGTTTTGGAAGCAAATTGCCTGCTGTAAGCTGCTTTTCTTTTAATTTGCTTGGATCTGCAAAATTCCTTATGACTTTTCTTTACCATAATAAAATATATGACAAGGCAATACTTAAAGATTTCCCTCATGCATGCAGCAGGTGATCATAACCAAAGCACTGTATCTCTTAAGAGAGTCACATACTAGACTTAACATTTCAGTGTTTCTTGTTTCATAAATGATAAACAAGAATGATTATTATTGTTGTGGCAGGACAGACCTTTGGTGTTTTCTCATGTGAGTAATGCTTTTTTTATTTTTTATCAAAGCTTTAAGAACATGCACTTTTCATCCTTTCCACAGGTGGCCACAGCTACAAGTCCTGCTTCAGATCATCTGAATTCATGTGATCAGAGACATATTAAGGTACGTGGAGGGGCAAAGAACCTGGAAAGGTGGACGGATAGATTTTACCCAGCATTTCCTAACATTTTGTGAATTGCTCCCAGTAGAGACATACATGATCCCACTTGTACTCACAGGGTTATGGATCTCTCTTTTTTTTTCTTTTTTCTTTTAAATGCTTCAAGGTTAATCTTAGTCTCAAATACCACTAACATACAAAGACCCTAGTGCCAAATCAGTATATTGCAATGCTATATATATATACATATATTGCAAACGGTATTTATTGAGATATAATATCCACACAAACAGAATTCCTCTTGTAGAAGCACAGCTACCATAAAAATCCAAATATATGTATGGAGAAAGCACATAAAACAAAACTCATATTCATCATAAATCAACTTCACTGTAAACAAACTGCAGTTTGCACCTTGCAATTCGTTGCAACAGTTGGGGCTACGGCTCTTTGTGTGCTAAAGAGAGTTTCACTATGTTTGAGTTCATGTGATGGGTTAAGTATACCAACAGAGGAAGTAAGAAAAACAACGTGCGCGATCTGGAATAGAGATTACTGAATGGAGGGGTGTGTATCGGACGGAGAACCAACATCCCTCTGAGAGCGCTGCAAGGCTTCGCGCACAAGTCTGAAATCCGCTGCACTAAAAACGCAGATCAGAAGCTTTTTCAGCGGGTTGCACATATCTGCTCATCCCTGCCCGTATTTCTTCCCACATGCGAGGAAGCGATAAAACTCCACGCCAGGTGTGCCGCACCTCAGCCGGAGCTCGGGCCGCGCTTCCCCCCAGGAGTATCAGCTCACCCACGGCGCCTGCAGGTTTCACTTACCAAGCAGAGCAGCTGGCAGCACTACGTCTTTATTACAATGTGAATGCCCAGCTTCCAGATCAAAGGACGCTAAATACACACACCCACATCGCCTAACAGTTTTAAATGCCCATCATCTGCTGCCAGCTTGTGCAATATGCATCGGAGATGGAAAGAGAGAGACGAGGGGGTTTTGGAAAAATAAAGAAAACTTACCAAAAGTAACTGAAGTTCTCTAAAGTTGCCCTGAAGTTGAAACAGCGCAGCGCAGGGGCGCAGCCCGCCGCTCCCGCCGCCTCCCCCGCGCTCAAGGCGGCCTGCGCGGAGCCGCGGCCAAGAGCCTTCCCCCACGCTGCGCTGCGCTGCGCTGCGCGGGGCGTCGC
>NW_020447421.1:76797-80954 GCF_003343035.1 Apteryx rowi | reverse complement strand
CAGGGAGGCGGCGCGGCCGCCTCGGAGAGCGCGCGGGCTGCGGGCGCCCGCGCGGAGACAACATCGCTCTGCCTGAAGCCCGGTCCCAGCCTCGCTGCAGGACATAAGTGGCTAATTAACCCTATATATATATGTACACACACACATATATATTAACAAAGTCTCATGGGAGCGTGCGCGCGCGCGCAGGATACGGCCTGTCACGACAGCACGGTTCAAGTGTGTTTCAAGGCTGTTCCAGCGTCCTCTTTAAGCTCATTTGTATCATTTCTTGACAACTGTTTAAATGCTTCCAAAAACTGGACGCTAAGCCGACCGGCAGCAAGCGCGACTCGCAGCTGCGGCGTGCCGGCGCGCTCAGCGCTGCCTTTGCCCTGCCTCATGGTGCCAGCACGTAGAGCGAGCCGCTTAACGCCCGCAGAAAAGTCATTTATTAGACTCCCCAGCCCCTCCTCTCTCCTGCTGCTTTCTATTTCTCCACGCCCAGCAAAAGAAAGAAACTCATAGCGCAGCTGATTCCTCCCTTGGCCTCAAGCTTCAAAACCTCACAGCAACGCATTTCGGTTGGGGCTTGCTTGCTTCACAGAAGTATTTCACTATTTGTTTGCATGATGTAAAATACGTGTCAGGTGGGAGAGTGCAAAATGCAAACACCACATAAGCACCTTGGCAGTGTCCTGCAATTGCTCCGGCTGCTTTGCCAACACACCGGAGTGGAACGTGAACAGGCAAAAAACATGCCAGCAAAAGGAAGAGGCTTGTGTTTACAGAACAGCTTCATTTCATGTGGGGGCAGATGTTGTAGTGCTGGGGATTTTTATGCTGTAGGCTCCAAAGACGTTTCTGTATCTGAAATTCTGCAGATCCAGTATTTTTGGACCCAGGTTTAGAACGGGCACGCACCGTTTCTGCAGAGGGCGCGTGGAAATCCGACTGGGAAAATTGAGCATATAGCTCTGCCTCCGTTTTGTGTGGATACCTTAACACAGGCATTCTCTGAAAACTGGATCTGAACAGAACTATAGTATTTATATCAAAGTCAGTTCTGGAAATATTTCTGTATAATCAATCTATATATTAGGTATTAATTATATAATTAATACATATCCAGTTCATATGCACACATAAGACTACTGTCTTCCAGCAAGCATGTCAACCGCATCAAGAGAGGCAAAAATAGGCAAAAATAGTTGGGCACTGCTTGTTCAAGCCATGGGACTACACCGAGGCCCAGCCTTTCCGAACCAGCTTTCAGCATAATCCCGATAAACAACACACATTTTTAGAAACGGATGTGCAGAACAAGAAGCCTAACCTGACAGCAGGGAACGGCGCAGCGACAGCGCGTTTGGATGCAGAAATTTGGCTCCCACCTGCAGAACCAGTGATGCCACTGGCAGTGCTCAAACAGGGCACAGACTGCGTGTGTAACAGCAGCAGTGTGTTTAAGTCTCCCTTCAATACTTTATTTAAGCTGCCTTTGCTGAATATATCGATGGCTTGTTGTTTTGTTTTTTAAAAATTCTTAAAGCACACAAGAGAAAAAAAGCATATGGCCAAGTTGACAAAAGCCAGCTGTTTTCCTGCAAAAAAGAACAAGGGAAAGCCATAAACCTGGAAGAAATGAGTATATTCCTTATTGAAAGTATTGGGAAATCTATGTTCATTGTCACTGGCTTTTTTCCAGTTTCATCTCGGAGCTGAACATGTAAGCCCTAATGCCTGACCAGTGCTGTGCTGTTATAACTCTGGTGAACTCACCTCATATATTAAAAATTTACCGCCACATAACTTCAAGCTTAAAATCATGCCTTTTGCCAATTAGTACAATGTCTGTATGGCACAACTCTATGACTATTGAAGTATTTTAACATTATTTTACTGACATGAAAGCGCAATGCTCACTTGATTTATTAAAGAAAAACAAACAGTGGGATAGCACAATGTTTATGGAATCAATTACTTTTCTACCGAGCTATTAAAAATGGTACCATGCTGGTCATTTCCAATTCTCCAAATGATCCCAGCACAACAGAGCTGACTTACTCACTGGGCATAGCCCAAATAGCAGCTTTCAGCTAGCATTGGATTCACAATTAGTGGATTTACTCTTCTTGACAGATGTCCTAATATTAAAAGAGAAGCTCTTTGAATTATGCTGAGGCAATAGTGGAAGTTCCTCTCTGCTCCGTTGCCTTGCCAGGGAGCGCAACTGTATCTCACATTTCTCTCTTCCACCACTAATCCTGTTTTCCCAGCTCTCTAAATTACGACTTCTTTACTCAGTTTGCAGGTAGGGCTGAGAATGCACAATAGAACGGCAGGAATGACACATGTGAGTTTCGATTACTCACACCCTGACCCATCAGTGGACTGATATCAGGCCTGCATATAAGGGTGTGCTGCTTTACTAATAATTGTGAAATGGGATGAAAGCCAATGGGTATTTTCCTCTCTTGTCTTTGGTTCAAAGAGAGGGAGACAGAATGTTCGCTGAGAGCATAGTAAAACATGCTCTGAAACATAAATTCATGTAATGTACTGCGGAGGATGTATGTGCAATCATTTCTATTCCTTTACTTTGTTAGCAGCTATGAATGTTGAGGCATTTGGGGGAAAAACATGAGGACACAAACTTCCACATGTCAAGGAGAAGACTGGGCAGCAGAGAAGACCAGTTACGTGAAGCGGTCTTGCCAGCACGGTTCAGAGAGGAGTTAAAAACTGTGCACTTCAGAAATGTGCACCTTAAATGGAAATGGGCTGCCAAGAGACGGAACCACAGAAGAAAGAAAAACGAAGGGAAAACCGAGAGCAATGTGAACAGAAGATGCAGAAGAGCAGATGGAATTGAATATCAAGCTAGTAACGGCAGGAATGAATAGACAGCTGCAGAGAGATCTGACCACCAACTCTCAGAACAAGCACAGGGGAAGGTAAATGTAATATTAATCACCAGTTTACAGCCATCACCTATGCTTTGTCTCCCATGAATCTTCATTTTGGTAACACACAGTGCCTATATATATATATATATATATACACACATATATATTATAATCCTTTAGTTTGAACCTTGAAAAAAGTACATTAGCCAACCACACAGACTTCCTCTGAATTTCTTCTCTTTTGCAATACATAAACCATTAATTTGATTGATTTGCTTCAACAGTTTTTTGCATAAAACTCATCCAGCTGCAGGTAGGTATATAACCTCATAAACAGAAAGAGAGCCAGGTATGGAAATGAGGTTTCATCACTGCCTCTTTTAAGAAACCTCAGTATTGGACTCAAAGACCTCATTCTGAAGTTAGTCAGTTCAGACAAATTCGAAAAAAAAAAAAAAATGAAAGGGTGTCATTCACGTATCTTGTAACCTAACTGGAATCTGTCCTCCAAATAGATTAGTCTTTTCTTGTGCTCTTTATGGCCGCTGCACCAGGAGCTCACTCGAAAGCAGCTCCGGTGCCGACCTGCTCTGGCCAGGCTCTACCAAGGCTGCCGGCGTGTGGCCTGGCAGCACGCTGTGACCGCCAGCACTGCACGTAGTAACAGGCTTCTCCTTTGTGAACGTACACAAACGTCAAGTCCACAATACCCAGGGACAGAGTAGTAAAAGCCAAGCTCAAGGAAAAAACAAACAAACCCAGGGTGGAGCTGCGTATTTTAAGAAGGTCAGATGTCCTCTTCAGGGATTCCTACATATATTGTTTTCACTTTAGTGGTTAATATTCTTGCTGATGATCAAAAAAAAGGGGGGGGAGTTAAAAATGCTGATCTGCAACTAGCATAAATAAAAAAAACAAACAAAAAACCCCCACCAATAACAGAGAAAGCATTAGCTAGAAATGAAACAAAGCGAGACATTCCCAAGACTGATGATCCTTTCATTAACAGGAGGAGTACAAAAAGGAAATTAATTCACTCTGGACGGTTTTACTTTGTAAAAGTATCCCCATCAGCTGCGGATCAGCTCATCTGGGACGTGAAAGCCGGAGGGAGAAAAAGGGCAGCGCCGGAGCCTGCCGCGCTCCTCGCGCGCTGGCTGAGCTGGTCATGCTGCAATTAGCGTCCTCCCGGGCGCCCAGCACGCGTCGGTCTCAGGGTTGTGTGCTGCGGAGGGCTTTGATTAGAAGTTAATATTTATTCCATGTCCC
>NW_020447421.1:0-76742 GCF_003343035.1 Apteryx rowi | reverse complement strand
TCTGCTCAACCTGCGTTCGGAGCTGGCTGACCTCGGACCTTTATTATTTTACTATTTCAAAACTCATAACGCTGGACAGAAGGCAGAACCAGACTCGTCCTTGAAAAGTGAAAATTAGTGACAAATAGCAGATGAAACGGGAACATTTCAAGCTGGAAAGGCAGGTGTTAATTACTCACGAATAACCTGATTGCACCAGGTGGCAATGCTTAATATCTGAAGAAAGAATGATCTGAAACAAATTATTTCTCATTCTACAGTGTCATGATACTACTTAGGCTTGTTGCTTGCCACAGGCTTGGTACTTTTGATTATCACCAGCTCAAGATGTTCAATTTTCTTCAGTTTGGAAACCCAGAAAAAAACTCTAAAACCTGCCAAACTCTAAATGCAACATTCCAAAGTTCTGCATTTTTGAGCAATTGTGTAGTGGGTATTTCTGCTTTCTGAGGAGAAAGGTACTTTTAAAAATCCTTGTGGGACGTTTGTTGTATTTGATCAAGACACTTTATCCAACCAAAAGTCGCAAGGATGTTGCCACTGATGTTTCTAAGTCGCATATAAAAATCAGACACCAATAAAAAAAGAAAGTATAAACATTTGATGCAATAGTTTAGATACCACTTGGAAAAAAAGCAGAAGTTTTCAGTTGTTATAACAATACAAGACTTTGGTTGCTTCACTGTGTTTTTTTGGCACTTTTCCAGTCACCCTGCGAAGGGGTGGTATGGGGTGAGTCCCATACAAAATTCGAGGAATGGACTTTCACCCTTTGCTAGTTTTGCAAAGTTAAACTGCTTTTTGGGGGGACTTGTATGGTCAGGTCTTGTGACAAAGGCTGTCACCAGCTGTGGAAAGGATTCAGCGTGAACCCTTCCTCACTTTTTTTTTTTCCTGAAGCCTTAAAAATGGTTCTTAAGCAAACATCTTAAAGAAAAAAAGTACTGGCAAATGATCTCACTGCGTGCCCTGGGGTTTCCATGGCATTTACAGAACAACCACTGGTCCACACATCTGTTGAAATGCAGAAGATAAAGGAGTAACTAGGAACTGAAATGAAATAATCCCTTTGCTCTGGCTCCAGGGTTTCTGTGAGACCCTTGGTGGTGGCATGGCCGTAAATATTCACAGGGCCCATCTGATCTCGCCCCGAAAAGGGCTGTTTGTACAGTGCCCACGGTGGCTCCCAGCACGGGGGTACATTTCTGCCAGTTACTTCTGTCTGAGGCTGTTTTGACCCAGGCCCACGCTCAGCCTTTTGAAGGCCAACTATCACTGGATAACCAGCGGCCGTAATTTTGCCCCGCTGTTGGGGCACAAGGTAGAAACTGGCCCTTGGGAAACCCAGTGAACAGCAAAACCAGAAGAAACTCCCTCAAACTGAGACCAAGTGAGCACCAGCTCCCTTCTTGCTTCCTCCTTGCTAGGCACTTCATTGCCTTCTGCACTGCAATTTACTTGGCTTAATGGGCTGGCGGGAGCCCCAGAAGGGGAACCGGGAGGAAACGACAGTTCCCAGGGAGTAAGAAAAAGTCGGCTTGTTCCATGGCGCATGGTGTGACGTTGGCTTCGTCCTGGGCAGATCTCACCACTTCGATCAGGTTCAGCTTGTGAACTCAGGAGCGAGATAGCCTTTGCGGGAGAAGTGGAGACCTGGGGAGGTCTGTCCCAGCCTCAGAGCGGCCACCGTGGCAGCTCGCTGGCACCGAAGCTCAGGTGTTGAAGGGTCCCTTCCGAAAGGCCCCCTCCTTCCTGAGGGCACACGCCAAAGAAAGGAGTCCTGGTGACGGTGACGTGCTGAAAAACACCTTTCCCCACCACCGCACTGGTGTCTCGCAGCTCAGCTGCCAGGCGCTTGCTTGAAAGAACCAACCCTACGTGTAATCATTAATTCCTCCTAATTTGATAATGACGCTGATGGTAAACAAAGCCACTGTTCAGTCTTGCATGGCACACAGGGCTGTGTTGGTTCTGGCTGCGTTTGTCCATAGATAGGAATCAATGAAATGAAAGGAAATAAATCACCTTGTTTTGGGAGGAGAGATTATTGTAGACTTTTGCTAGCAGAAGTGCTCTCAATTTCTGATGTAAATGCACAGCAAAACAGGCTAAGAAGAAAGACTGTAGAGCCAGAAATGGCCTGGAGGTCGGAAGCAAGGAAGAACAATTTCTCTGGGAGCAGAGCGTCCCGCAGACTCTGAGCTCTAGCAGCAGCGAGTTGTATTCTTCCATAACTTGCCGTCTCACATGAGTGCTTATTTTTTTCATCATTTCTTTGCTTGTAAAGAAAATTGTTTTGGTTTTATTTTTGTTTAAAAAGGTTTTTTTTTTTAAGTAAGTATTTGGTGAGCAAGGGGGAAAATGATTTGAATTTTAATGTTTTTTTTCCAAAATGTTGATTAAAGTATTTGGGAAATTATTTTTATTAATTAAAAGAATCTTTTTATTAATTAAAAGAATCCCAAGAGGTGCCTAGGTTGACCAGCGAAAAAAATCGTACACACACACACACAAAAAAAAGGGGGGGGCGAGAAGGGGTATTGCTTTACTGTTTTCTACATCACGCTTGGTCAGCTTAATTATACAGTAGCTTTGTTTAAACATCTTTCTTTTTTGTAAAATAAAAGAAAAAAGTGTCCTTAAAAGCTTCTTATTTGAGTATTTCTATGCATAAATGGGTAAGAGAGAAGTTATTGGGGGGATTTTTAAGGTGTATTTTTCTGTCCCTGCCAAGTTCTCACCACAGGAACTAAGACGGGTGTCTGAAGTGCTGCTGGTGGCATCTCCTCCCCAGCCCTGCCCACGCCCGAGCTCCGGAGCTCCCTCCAAGCCCCGCTGCTGCGCGGATCAGGCTCCAGTGCGGGCGAACACACGCTGCATCCCAGCCCCTGTCTGTGACTAACGTAAATGACTCAGGCAGCAAACACAAATGGCCATTCACAGGCAGCTCTATTAATGCTTCCCTTTTCATGCTAAATATACACGATTCATCATCTTCTTATGCTGACTGTATCTGTATACAGAGAGATTCAATTAAGCAGCACTGACCCTATGTCTTTCCAAACTCAAAATCCTCCGGGGTTCAAGAAGCTATTCTGTTTCCAAACATTCAGTTTTTCCTACAACAGAGAGATGACAGAGGAAAATGTGTGATTAAAAAAAAGGTGGGCAAAACTGTAATTAGTCTCTGTCACATGTTTAAATCTAACCTGTCAGTCCTTAATGAAGCTCTTAGCATGCATAAAGGGAAGCCTGTTATCCTTAAAGCAAGACACACAAAAGGTAAGGAGTCTGAACGTGGCAGTGGCCAGCCCCGAGGTCCCCCGGTGCCACAGGACAGCGGCGAGGGCTCGGTCCCCGTGCCTGAGTCTCTGCACAAATAGCCGCCGGAGTCATCTCATAACCGCTCGCCGACTGACGGCAGGAGCAGGCTCAGCCCTTAATACGGCAGAATAAAGCTCAGTTACACAGGCTTATTTATTTGGCTTCGAAGAAAGCTTATCCAGGCGCTTATTTACAGGAACAGAAAGGCTCAGCATGTCTTATGAGGACCTGCTGCCTGAAGCCCATCTTCCATCTGTAGTTGCTAACGTAGCTGATGTTGTCCCGGGTTAAAGGAACCTGCCGTTATTCTGGGCTCGGCTGCATGACTCAGCCCCTGGGAGCTATTTGAAGCGGCAGAGGGGAGAAGCTGCCAGCCCTGCATCCCCTTCTGTTTTCCTTGCAGAAGTGGGATGCGGCTTCGCGCGATCAGCGTTTTATCTGCGAAGCAAAGAAAGCCTGTTCGTGCCCTGCGAACTGTCTGGAGGGATTACGCTGACTGAAGCCACAGTCGTACGCTCTCCTGTTGTTGATGTATTATAAATGGTCCATTATTCATCCGCATGAGGAAAGCCAGGGGAATGGAAAATTAAAACGTGAAGCTAGTGAGCACAAAACCCGAGCAAGTGATTCATGCTGTGTGGAAAACGGGCCTCACTGGGTGTAGGTCTGTAGTTACGTTGAACTAGGTACAACTACAGGAGCTAATAATTTAGCTCATTAGCAATAATATTTGTCTTTCTCTCAATCCTGAAAAATGCGTGGGTAAAAACGGCACGGGAACTCTGTGTGAAACTTCGTTCAGCAGATCCCTTCCCCGAGCCTCTCAGCCCTGGCTGGTGGCAGAGGGAGGCGCAATTATTTTCTGCCCTGTGAACATGGAGATAAGATGGCAGAGCAGATTTTGACCAGCGTGTAAAAACAACAACATAGCAACAACAATTACCCAGATTTGATCTGGCCGCCTTGCGTTCCCTCCTCCTTTCATCTTCAATTGTGCTGAGTTCAGAGGGTTTCTCACTGACTCGCGTTTCTACTGCCCCTCCACTTGGAGGGGGTTCCGTAAGAAACACGAAGAATATTGCCACCTTCCTCCTGCTGACTTGTAAGGGAAAAACAGAAGCTCTTAAAGGTAATGGGAAGTCCCCCCAAAACAACCTGAAACTTTAGAACTAGCAAAGGAAGGAAGAAAGAGCGAAACATCCCAAATGCCCCATCGGTCAGCTGTATTATCCTATCATGTGTGGGCTCTGTGAAAATCTTGCCATATCTCACAAACTGTGAGACCATGAAGAAAAATGTTGTGTATGTACACTCTGTAATCACGTTATTATAAAAACATGAAAAGGTTTCTGATGTGAGTCATCCGAAAAGAGATGAGACAGGGCAGTCAATTCACTTTTAAACAGGAGCGTGAGTCTAGAATAAAATCAACTGATCCAGAGGACCATAGGTACTGCAGACAAGTTTGAACAATGTTTTATTTACACTCTCACACCTACATCCCGGAGAGGCTGCAAATCTAACTCCCTGCATTGATTTGGGGGAGGAGGGAGAGTGCAGGTGCCAGCAACAGCTTTGAAGATTTATTTGCACTCTGTGGCACCCGCCTAACTTTCCAGTAAACTTGGAGAAAGGGGGAAGAAGGGCTGTGAGTCGGAGGAGCAGGAATATGGTTGAAATGGTCTAAGGTAACTGCACAGAAAAGAAGCCTTAGTGAAATCCTAAATGACAGCTTGGAAAAGAGATTAGATTCAGGTACAGTGTTAAACCTTCATTTTCTTAGTTTACACTTTTTTAACCTGGGGGAGCTTTTGACTTTTAGCGAGGGAACAAGTTATAACAGAGCAGTATTGCAGAACAGCCCTTGGGATGCCTACGAACCAGAACAGGTTTGGGAATCAGCAGAACAAGGCCCACTGTCAGCCAGGGGATCATCCACTCCTCCGTAAAAAGGAAAAAGTCATCCTGACAGAAGTTACCCAGAGCCTTACCTGCAAGACAACCCTTGAAATTTAAGAAACAGTCATGATCTGAAGACCAAACTGACCAGGCAATAGGCAGAGTGGGAGAGCAGCACTAGAGCCACGAATGGATGGTGAGACGATTGGGGTGCGCTCTCCTGATAACGCCAACAGGAGACACCCAGGAGCCTGAAGCAGTCTTCCTTCCCACTCACTGCTAGATTTTCTTGGCTACCCAACTTAATTCAGTGGCCCTGTTTTTTCCCCCTTAAAACTTCTCTGCTTCTAGCCAAAACATGTCCCTACAGGGAACATCCACCTTCTGGGGATGGTGGGATTGGCAGCAGCTCAGCCCCTGCTTGGGGCGATCCTGCTGATGCGCACAGCTCGAGAGAGGAAACAGCTGAGAAAAGCCATGGTACACATTAGTGCAATATTTACTGGAAGGATTAGAGTCGGATATAGGTTAGACCTGGTCAAAGCTTGGCTGAGGAGAGCACATCTTCACCTGGACTGAAGGAGCAGTATGGTGGAGACCTCCTGAGCCCTTGGAGACAGACACCAACAGGAGAAAAGAAGCTGGAATTTGCTGTGCAGAGCAAGGTGGAAAGGAGTCTAGGGGAGCTGGTAGGAAACAGTCCACTCAGGTATGTGGCTAAGATTTACTTCTTGTGCATTTTCTGCCTGTCACAACTGCATTTTCACAAATATTCTAGCAAACAAGTTTATTGGGAAGAGATTAGAGGAAAACTTTGAGCATGTAGCTAGCAGTAGGTGTAGAAATTGGGCTGTAAGATCTCTCTAGCCAAGCTGTCTCAAGTGATGGACAAACAGCATAATTCCAATTTTAGACCCTGAGTAGTCACAGCAAAAGTTATGAAAGACCAATACACAGAGGAGCCTCAGCTGGAGATTTCAAAACTATTGTTATTCCTCTAGAAAGCTGAGAAATCTCTAGCTCTGCATAGAAGCTGTTAATAATTGTCAATCATGAAAGCTTTACGCTTTTAAGTGGCACTTTGCCAGGAGAAAGAAAGGTGGTGCACATCAAAAATATTGTTTCTAATTTTGACCGCACCTGTAGACACTGACCCAGCAGCAGATGGAACATGTCATACATTTTATAACAAATACTATGCAACTCTGCACAGCCCAGATTGCAGGACTTTCCATAGCATGATACACTGGAAGTTCACCCTTCCTCCTATACTGAGAAGCCCCACACATCTAACACAGTAACTAAAAGATGATTTCAAACCCACTGCTCCTTCCTGGGGGTTCCCCAACCGTTGTATCCTTTTGTCTTTAATTTCAATCAGTACCATTCTCTATTTAAAATGAGAATAGGGATATCACTTAGGTATAGGCACACCCATGAATGTTTACGGCTCTGCTCAGTTCATCAGCGATTGCTTGAAGGACAGAGAACAACTGTCAGAAATGAGGTTGTTGTTGTTGCAAGCTTTTACACTAAGTCACACCTTCCCCCCAACCTCTAGGCTGAGTGAGCTGTGCATGCTGTAATTCTGGAGGGGTGTCAGACTATTTACTGAGAGCCAACATGAGTAGATGCCTGATTTAGGACTTTTCCATGGTCCATTGAAGTATCCAGGTAAGACAGAGCAGCAAGAATTGCTAGAGAATTGTCATCCTCAAGCAAAGACAGACTTTTATTCTGAAAAAACTACTTGCATCCAATCTGCTGCTGTCTAGAGGAGACAGAATTTGTGTAATGTATATGCCAGAGGAACAAAATATGGTGTAAAATAAGATCTCAGCAAGCTGCAATCCAGCTTACATATTTGGCCTGTTTAATCCAAGGATGAAAATAATTACACAAAGTCAGTCTAAGCAATCCCAGAAGGATTTGAACATATGAAATACAGTTATTGCAAGGAACGGAAGGAAGGGAGAACTACACCAGTTTGAGTTCCCCTTGGCTTTCTTAGACTCATGTGTGAATTTGGCCCAGAAAACTGTCTGGCATCAGGGATGGTGATCATTCATCCCTTCTATTTGCACAAGAATGTGGGAAGGGCTTACAAAAAGCTCCTCTTCTCCCATCTGGGGGCCTGGGTTGGTGCCAGTTAAGTCCAATGATTCATAACCATTTCAAGAAGCTCCTTGCCACTCTCTCTGTTGCAAGCATTTGTAAAGAAAGCAAATGTACATGCCACAGCAGCACATAGGTTACTCTGTCAGGACGAGGGGATTCTACTTTCCACTGTTTGTAGTGACAGCAATGAGAGGAGAAGGAAAATAAAACAAACTGATCATCTTATCACACACACCCAGCAAGATTTTCAAATCCTAGCAGCGGTGATCAGAGAGAAAAAAGATCTATCACACACGTAGAAGCACTTAATGCTCTCTTTGCTCAGAAAAGCAAGTAACTGCATCTTTCAAGTGCACCAGGCCCCTTCTCCTCCTTTGCAGCTACAGGAGTGACCACAGCGCAGTAGGCATGGCAATGCACTGAAGTTGTGCTGCACAGAGATGAAAAAGGAGCGCCTACCTGGAAGACGCGGGTCAACGTCTGCCTCTGCCTGCCTGCTGACAGCTGTCCCTGCCGTGACAGACGAGGTGCTTTGGGTCATTCATGGCCCGAGCCCCGGGGTGGGGTGGCTCCGGCTCAAAACCCCGCCTTGCATCATGTGAGCCCTTCATGACTAGGGATTCCCAAAGCCAGCTCCCTTTGCCCACGTTTCTGTAAGCCTTCATGAGCATTTCTGCGTGTTGAGCAGCAAATTGCAGCCGTCTGTCTTGTCTTTGAACACCAGCCAGGATTTTGTTTGTTTTCTCTTCTCTTTCAAAAGTTCTTTGTTTCTTCCTGGCTCACTTAATGAGCTACAATACTCAGCTCCTCCACTTTAAAAGTGCTGCCCAGAGTTGATCAGCTCTACATCTTCCTGTGGGACAGCTAGGCAATGGGTATGCTAGGCTGGAAAATGAAGGTACTGCTCTGCCTATCCCAGCATGAGTGTGACGGATTCATCCAACTGATATAGATAACAACATCAGCAAAGACATGGTGGCTTGGGTTAACAGCTGTAATAGGGTTCATACCTCGGTTTCTGCAGTGTCCGAGAGCCCATACTACCACAGATTTGTTCTTAGTGCTTGCACAGTTAGCTGAATTAAGGTATTGTCTTAACAACACCTGAACTTGCAAGACAGGTGGTTGGAGCACAGAGCAAGGGTGACACTACAGACTCATCGGCTGTTGGGACCATCTCCAAGGAGTCCCCAGCAGCCAGGAAGGGTGGGAAGCCTGAGAAAAAGACATCTTGAGGATGGAACAAGTGCCTCAGAGACTACTCAGGAGGAGTTGTAAGAAGAAAGCCAGACAGGTCATGCATAGCCAAGAAGATTAGGAAGAAAAGTGGCCTCAGATATTTGGAGCAGTTCTACCAGATGGCCCCTCATACTGTGTTTTAGCAGGTTGTCTGAGTTGCACTATTCTCACCTTTACCTATCACAATGCAGTCCGATTGTGGGTTAAAATTGCTATTTTCAACCATGTGACAGGCTGTTGCAATCCATCTCTATTACATAACCCAGCAAATATTTTGCTAAAGTTCATTTAAATTGCATGACTGATGGTGGTGAGGAACAGATTCCCCTTTATGACTTTTTCCCCTCTGAAAATTAGAATAGTGGCATGCAAATGGCAGCTTTTCCTCTGCTTGCCTAATTCAGTGTCCAAGCAAAGGCACCATGCTGTGCTTCACACCAATCACATTCTGCTTATCAAGGAAAAGGTTTACATTTCTCCCTTCCCTCCTCTCTCCTGCTGTGGGACAGGGAACAGATCAGAGTGTAAAAGACGAGCATGGCACAAGTCAAGCAGAGAAATGGAAACGGTGTAGAAAGGAGGTAAGTTATCTTTAGAGTGAACTAGGTGGAGCCCAACTGTCCTTATGCTGCTATGCTAAGGTAACTCAGGAGTAAGAGAGGACACAACAGGGAAAGGAGGGAGGCAATAAAAGTCTTGTTATTTAGCTTCTCCTTGAGATTGTAAGTTGCTTGACATATAATTTAATGATCATTCATGGCAACTCTTTCCCAGGACTTTTTTTCTTCCTCCATTTAATGCTACTTCTGCCTTTCTGGTGATGCTGAATCCGTGCAGCTCTCACACTCTCATATTTTCTCCTGCTCTTCCTCGTCTGCATAGGGACTGGAGCCCAACCCTGCTTCTTTTTTCTCATCAGGTTTCTCTGCCCTTTTCTGTATTACAAAGAACCACTGTTGAAGGCAAAGAAACTATGACTGTTGGGCCAGATCACCAACTACTGCTTATTTTACAACAGCATAAGATCCAGCTCCTTCTGGAGCTGCTGGGACTCATCTTCTTCATCTTTTTTGTACTTTTTGTTTTAATCATGGTTGTTTTCCTAATCACTGCTTTAACCCCCGCTTACTAAAGCTTTTGGTGGCCCAGCTACCTTTTCCAGTTACACTAGTGTGAATCTAGAGTAAATCTGCTGGTGTAGTTGGGATTGTAAGATATGAGAAGACTGTATGTTCCATCGACTAGAGCCAAAACCAATGTCACCATCGTCAGCATCTTTCTTGCTATTGTTCCTAATATCAAAGAGAGAATGTAGTCTGGGAATGGTGATACTAATCATCAGACTTTGAGTTGCATAATGTCCCTACTTCAACCATCTCCAATTGCTTTACAGCCATTAATTAAATATAGGAGCCCAGTAAAGAAGAGGGTATTCATTTTCAGGGTGGGGCATTCAGAAGGCAATGTTCTCAAAAGCAAATATCAAGAGTCCAGCCCTGCTTTGTGGTGAAATCCCTCACTGATTTATTAGCTCCTGGTCAGCAATAGAAGTCAGCAGAAGACTCCCTGTCTCCTGTCCTTCTCCTGCCAGAACATTTATCCTACTGGGAAAATGGGTGTCACAGAAGTGCTGGGTCTTCTCTGTGGTACAGCCATATCAAATTCAAAGGTAGATCTGGGGGTCAGTGGAAGAAACCTTTCTTGCTATTATATTTAGCAGTGGCAGAGAAGACCTTTACAGAACAGAAACTGTGCTCTTGAATGTGAATGTGTGGGGCAAAACACCCTTTCTAGCATTGACTTTGCTAGGGGCTATTACATTTCCTCTTCCAGCCAGTGGCAGCAAGATTTCCGATCCCCCGGCAGTCTAGGGTAGATTTACCCCTTTCATGCTACTGCTGAACCCCAAAGGGAAGTACCGAGGCTGATCATCAGTCCAAGATGAGCACTGCTTTGGTACTGCCAGACTTTGAAAACATGATTGTCGTGAATCTAGTCTTTTCTGTATTCATCCACAGTCACAGCACCTCTCCTGAAACAACTTCCGATACTGCAGTAGCTCAAAGTATTCTGCTTCATGCTGTGTGTCATGGACTTTTTAAAAAAAGAAAGTGAGTCTGGAAAACTTCCCAGATTATGCAATGCGTCTGCCTCCTGTGCCTTAAGAAAATGGTGAAGGTGATGAGGCTGTTTCCTTTACTTTTCTTGTTGCATAGATGTGTATCATGCTCTCTCACTGGGCTAATCCACTGATCCCATCCCAGCTGTATGTTTCATTAGAAAAAGTCTGTGTTGAGGTGAGACAGAAAGTCCTGTGGCAGTAAAGGACAGATTAAACAATTTCATTTCCTCTCTTATATATTCTCTGAATGCAGTACTGAGTGTAGATAAGAGAGTGCTTGCTATAATTTACAATGAATTTACCAGCAAAATTTTACTAATATTTTTCCCACAGTGATTTTACCGACTGGACACATTTCTTCCAGCCTGTTCTGACAGAGGAACTCACACTGATATAGATCTAATGGTGCAATTGTACGAAAGAAAACCCTGCAAGCACAGCTAGTACTAATTACTCTAACCTCAGAACTGGCTGCTGCCTACATGGCTAGACTCTGTGCGGGGACATGGGCTACCAGGATTAATAGAGCAACAAACTAATGGAGAAGCAGAAATGAAAGGTTACGCTTGTGTGACCCTCATGGCTGCAAAGATACCTTGGCATTAAATGAAGATGTTATGCCAGTAAGTTTTGATATAACAAGAGGGATTAGAGACTACTATTTAGTAAGCAGATAGAGTTCAGTATAGAAAGTCAGAATCTTGTAGGCATTTAAAAACTTGTCTGTGTCTCATAACTAAAAAGATTATTTAATGGCCTGTGCTGATGTAAAGATGGGGATGTATCCTTGAGAGCTAGCTATTCCTTTGGTATTTGATAGATTGGTGGCACTAATTTTCTAGGATGCTGTTCCAAAGCCCAGAGCAGTCAGTAGAAAGACCTCTTTTCAGTGGGCTTTAGCACAGGCTGGTCAGGGTGGAGGAAGCTCCCTTGCGCTGGGAAGCAGCTCCATGTGCCTTTTCTTGGACAGCAAACTACCCTTAGGAGATCCTCCCCATCCTCCTCTCCTGCATGTTCTTACCACCGCATCCCCCAAAGGGCACACTGAGCCACACCAGTGAGCTGACCCGGGGTGAAAATAAGCCTCCTGCAACACCACTGCCACCAAAGCTCAGCAGGGATATCCCACTTAAATACTGCAGCCTGGCACGTGCCGGGGATGCAGACTGCCACGGGCGACTGTGCTGGCACACGCTGCGGGCAAGGAGCACCGGGGATGGGGCTGGTACGCGGAGAAGGGCGCGCGGAGCCAGCACGCTGGCGCTGTGGAGCTGCGCATGCTGTAAGTGCTGATCCAGGCTTATTTTGCAGCCGCTTCTCTGTACAGACAAGCCCAGCCTAGCTGTTTGCTTGACTGTTTGTCTTGGCAGCGAGTCCCCCCATCGAACCGAGGGTGTCATTTATCTCCCACAGCAGCAGCCCTCGTCAGAACTAGTAGCAACAGCGAAGCCCCGGAGGCCCTCGCTGGCAAAGGCTAACCCTGGCCTTTGGCTCGCATTCCTCACCGTCTTGCACAGTAACAAGGGTCCTTAAAAAGAGCCTGTTGCAGCCAGAGCGGCTTGGACAGAAACAGATGGTGCTTGAACCACTGGGCAAATGCACCCCAAATTCAAGTTGTTCATGGAGGAATGTCCTACCAGAGGCCACCTGAGATCTCTAGAGTCTTCTCCTTCCTTGAAATTTTGAAACAAAACACTAAAGAAAAAAAACATGTCTTTCAGCTCATTGTGGTGTGTTCCTAGGGCATGTCTATTCCTCTGATGAATCAGAAACGCTGGCAATCACTATATATTATGCCTCTAACTGGTACATACCATCCTTATTTCTTGCCGTTAGATGAAGAACAGCAATACAGTTTATTGCACACTGGATGGACAAAGAAAGCTTTGTTGACTGGGATTTGTCATGTTGATGTTTCTTTTCCACTTGATGCTAATACGGCACCAAAAGGGCCGGTGCGCACCAATTGGAAATAGAAGTGTGAAATTAATAGCCAAAAATAAAAACTCATGAAATGATTCTGGAAAGAGGGAGAACAGCGAGAACCCAGAGGAATGTAATTTACTGAGCCTGATTCACTATGCTGGCAAGGAGCTCTGTGCCAGAGCCGGATGAATCAGATTGTCTTTCAGTCTGTGCTGGAACTGCAATTATTTAGGTGTAACCATGGGTAGAAGGGGCATATATTTGGGAAGCATTACTGGACAGACAGTGAGTTTAGACACCCGGACATGTCTGCTGTAACTGAACCGGCTTGTGCCGTTTTAGCATTGTATGCACTGAGAGAAGTAAAAAAGGGAAAATGAAATATGATGGCATGTCAGGTCAGAGCCTTTTCTGAGAGTCAGGGTGGTTGTTCCTCACACGAGCCGAGTCTGGCTCCTGCAGGTTTTGTTTATCTCTGTCTCGCAATGGGGCTGGAATAGATGCTGTTGCAGCTCATAGACAAACATCTTGGGATAATATTTCTAAGAAAAAAATGCATCTGGCATTTTGTTTTAGCTCCTCAAAACTTTCAGCCCATATTCAGCAGCTCTCAAGACACGGTGGACCCAGCCCGTGCTGCACCCACGGCATCGCTGATAAGAGCAGAGAGTCTGCCCAGAGGAGAAGGGATGCCACTGTCCCTTTGGCATTTTGGGGATATCGCAGATTGCTATAGAGTCCCGCGCGTGGATTTTCACAGCTCTGGCTGATCTCAGGAACCCACTTGTGTGCTATTCTCACAAAGTGCAAAGATGAATTTGGCACCTGAAGAGCATCAGTATTGCAGTTCAAATGCCCATTCAGCAAAGTCCTAAAATAAATGTATTTCTTTGACCCTGTGCTCAAATCCTACGACAATCAGGAGGATGTACAACCTTGCCCAAGTGCTTTACTGAACTGGGCCTTTTAAAGACTGCCATTAACTTCTGGGGATTTTGGATCAGGCCCCAAACAAGCTAAAAGATGAGTTTGGAAAACATTTGTGCTGAAAAGACCTCCATATTTTAGGATTTGGCCAATTGCCACCGTTTGCTGCTGCAGACATTCTCTTCTCCTATTTATTTGTTTCTCTGACTTAAAAATTACCCATGAAAAACATTGCCTCAGCGTTCAGCAACAAATGCAAAATGCTGCCGGCACCCTCCAGATGTCAGGTCTGAGTGCGTGCTGCTGCTTGCCCGGCCAGGAAAGAAACGTGGCAAATCTCTGTTTATCTGTTTCTCACCTGTAACATCATGACAGCGAGCTAAAGCTAGGGCAGACGCACGGAGCCCGCAGAGAGACCCGCTTACGAAATGGGCCTATTTTTAACAAGCCTTCCTTCCCCGCTGCGGAGGAAACGAGGGGTTTAACACGAGCTGCTTGATGTGGGGCTCGCCGTGCGGTTGTTCCCCACCCCCGCTGGGACGAGCCTGCCTCATGGCCGCGCCGATATACCTCGTCGCTCCCCTGCGCTTGGCAAGCCTCCCCAGGCGCCTCTCGCGCCTCGGGCAGCCGGCCAGCCCACCTGCCTGAGGAGAGCGGGCCTGCTTTCCCCGCCGCGCCCTGGCCGCGAAGGGCGACAGCCCGCTGGCACGCAGCGTCGGCGGCGGCACTAACTGCTTGGAAAACACACGCCCCTCAGGTTTCGCCCGCAACCGGCTCTCCCAGCCGCCCGCCGGCCCTTGCCCGCCGCGCGGCGCCGCGGCCTCGCTCCCGCTCTGCGTCGCGGGGGCACGCGCGGGAGAGCGCCGTCGGCATTTCCGGAGGGCATCCTCGCTCCGGGCGCTCCCCCGCTCAGCTAGCCGAGGCAGAGCGGTGCCCCCGTCTGCCGCCTGCGCGGCCCCCTCGGGGAGCCCGGCGCCGCCCCGTGCCGTAGCGTGAGCCGCCCCGCTGCACGGGGCCGCTGCGCCGTCCTCTCCCGCCCCAGGAAATCCGGCCCTGGAGCTGGCGGCGTGGGAGAGCGTCGCTTCCCTAGCAAAAATCCCCGAACCTTTCGGCTAATGAGGGGGGAAAGCTTGGATGGTGGTGAAGTGTCAGAGCAGAGCGCCAGGTTTATGTTATATTTTTATTTGCTTCTCTTAGGCAGCACCCAGAAGGCCCAAGCAACATGTCTCTCATGTTGGAAATAGTAAGAGCCGTAAAACTGATGTGTTTGCTAAATAAGTAACTCTGCGCAGGCAGGCAAACATTAGGAAAAAATGACACTGTTGAAAAAGTCGCATTTACAAAAGAACGCCCCCCCCCCCCATTAAGGATAGTATATTTTGAGTAAATCGAATTAAATTACTGTTTGGGTATAGCCCCAAAATATTTGCTATAATCTTATACCAATTCGATTACTTAATCTAAATGCTAGGTAATCAGCAGGGACATGAATTGTATCTTTTCCCTGGGTGGAGAAGTAACTTGCTCCTTGACTTGTCTCACTGATTTCAACAAGGCAACTCAAGCAATAGTATGCTACTTTGTATGACTGAGCATGCGACAAACACACCGACTTTCCATTGTTGTGGAAAATAGAATCCTAAACTATTTACAAAAGAACAGCAGAAATATTCAGGCATATTTTTTAAAAAAGCTCTCCACTTTTAGTCTTCCAAAATGTTTACAAGCTGTGTTTTGTAGATTATAACTTCTTCTACCAGAATAAATAGTGGGGAAATTTACTGCAGAATGTAGATAAACATAGATTTTGTATATTTTAGGAAAAAAAGGTACTGTAGAAATTTTAGATACTTGGCATTTTTATAGGCATGACCTTAAGACAACTAATTGCTTATTTTAAAACAGGCTAATTTGTGCATAAACTAAAGAACAGATTTGTAATTTATTGATATGCTTCTGACAGCAAAGAACTGGTTTTCATTACTCTTTTGACTCATTCCTCCAATCATCGTTGTTCTGTTTCAGCAATATTTCATATTACAATGTGTATATTTTTCCCTTTAAAAGAAAGGTTAAATTTCTAATTTCCTTCTGCTCTGCAGTAGGGAAAAACAGGAAAAAAAAAACCTTCTTTCAGAGTGCTGTATTGTTCAGCCAACAGATTGAATACAGAGCATAGGACACGTTTAATTTTGCAAACATACACTATGCAGCGCAGCTTTTAGCTATTGTAAATGCCAGGTAGATTGTATCATGCACTGTGTCCTGCTAGTCACTTCCTAATTGCTATGAGAAATGAAGGGCAAATGTGAATTAAGGCATGCAATCTGCAACAATTAATTTAGACACAATTTAATTTAATTTGTATACAAAGTCAAAGGCTTCCTCAAGCTTAGCTTCAACATAATGCAGGCACTGAGGAAAGTTTAGGAGGGGAAACTATAGGCTTTTCTTAGCTCTATTTTTTCTTATCCGAATCATGCAGCATCAGAGAAAGCCACACCCTAGAAGCTGCAGGCTTTGCCGCCAAGGTTGAGTCGCAGCTAGCAGAGCACAGTAAAGCAGAAGCAGAATACAGAAAAGTATAGAAAATGTAAGCCCACCACTGGCTGGAGATCCTGGCCAGTTAGGAAGAACTAGATGAAAGCAGTCACACATCTTGGTAGATTATGGTGGCACAGCAATAATAAGAGAGGAAAACTTTGTCTTTTCAGAGGCTCCCCGTGCAGAATCAGTCCCAATCCAGATGCGGAGACTGTGTGATTCTGTGCTGCAGGAGGAGTGCAGCTAGACTGAAACTAAATGCTGACACACTCCTTAGCCCCTCGGCGAATATACATCCTCGGATGCCAACCAGATTCTTCCGGGCTGTCCTGCATTGCATTATGCCTGAGTGATCATTGCTTGCAGCGCTGGAGCTTTAGGTCACTGCAGAGAGAGGGAAGGAGTGATGTAGATGCTCCCAGCAGAGCCCGAAGACACTTAGTGAGATTGATGAAGGATGCCCGGGCTGCCTGGCGGCCCCGATTGGCTGCTGTGCTCCCGGAGCTCGAGTTGAGAGGGCAAACTGACACCGAGAGCGCAGCAGCCTCCCGGTGAGGGAGAGCCAGTCAGGAGACCCCCGGGGCAAATGGGGCTTGGAAATATCAAGGCGAGTTTCTGCATGCCTCCCTGGGAAGATGTGGGTGAGGTGGGCAGGAGGGGGAGCGAACCCCAGGATCTTCCCTTTCCTGGCAGGGCCTGATCCAAAGCACCCTGAAGTCAGCAGAGGGAATCCAACTCATCTGCCAGTGCTTAAAAATTACATGCTTAAACCCCTGTCTCCTAGCAGAGGAAGGGGTTTGGGGCACATTCGGAGAATGAACTTCAAATCATGGTCATCTGCTTACCACCATCAAGGATGAATAAGAGTCAGATAAAGTTTATATGAAGATCTTTAGTGTTGGACTTATGATAATGCTCAGATATTTATGCAATGCACATCAGACAAAGACATCCCAAAGCTCCTTTTGGTCTTTTATTAGTAATTTTTACAAAACATAAAAATTATGCTCCCCATTCTAAATACAGCCAGCCCCAGGCAGAAAACAGCTGCTATTCAAGAATGCTTACTACGTCTGATCCAATGCCCACTTAGATCAATGGGACCAGTTTCCATAATCCCAGTGGGAGCTGAGTGGAAAATGAGAACAGTCAGTGCGAGCCAAAAGGTGAGTACTGCTAAAGGCAGTGAATTTACCCTTACTGTCTCCCCTGTTCCTGTTTGTGAGTGTTGCAGTGGTATTCTTAATGAGGACCAGATAGGAAGGGCTTCAAAGCTTCATGCTAGAGCTGGATGATAGCAGTGGCCCTGTGACTGGCAATTCATGGTGAAGAAGGCAGCAGGTGGCTGTACTGCTTCTGGCACCGGGGTTAGCTTGTCCCCAGCCCTCACTTCATCTCAAAAGACATATCCCCCATGACATCAGTTAGCCAGTCCCATCCAGAACTGTGGGGGTTCAGTGCCTCAGAAAGCATAGGAGAGCCAACTCCCAGCAAAAGTGAGGTGTGTGGCCTCCTGAGGGTGGGTTCAGCTCCCATGACTTTAAAGGTCTACAGTATAAACATCTACACTTTGGGTCCCATTACAGTCAAGGGACTACAGTCATCTAACCAGTGAAGGTGTTTAGAAATTGTGCTTTAGATCTCTCTGTCTTTATGGACCATACAACCCACAGTCTTGCCTCCATGACTCCTTGAACTGCCATGGGAGACTAGATGCCAAGCTTAGGTGTAGATATCTGCATTGCAAATACCTTGCAAATATGGTTAGGTGAGATGAATTCCACCCCTGGCATTTGTGGGTTTGTGGATGCCAGGGATGAGCTACTGCAGAGGATCTAGAGATGAGAACAACATTTATGTTAAATGTACCAGCCTAGATTAAGCAACTGTCACAGTGCTGGACCAGTCCTTGTGACGGACACAGCCTTCGCTATGTGATGGGAGTGTGAGGTCACAACTGCTCTGCTTGTGTGAGTCCCTTATGCCCACCTGGACATAAGCAGGGCTTGAAAAGAGGATATTCACTATCACATGTACCGCTTGGATAGGAGCAGGAGTAGGCAATTATTCTCTAGAAGCTGATAAACATTTTGCTAGAGTATTATATTCTTAAAATTTATAGCATATGCTAGGTTCCAGAATTGAAAACTAATGGTGCGTTTGAAACTTCTTCTCTCTGCTACCTATGTCTTATGGCATAAAACCTTGGGTGGCAGAAGCAGTCCAAGATCCCCCTGCTTGTCACTGAATATGAGAACAATGAATCAGAAGACATAGTGAAGTGACTCAGGGATTCTCTGTGTGCATAGGACATGGTTCCTCTATATTCACAGAACCAGCTGATCATAAGAGTGCAGTGAGGCATCTGGCAAGCAGATTATTCTTAGTGCAGTAGAGAAAGAAAAACCTATGTGTTGTTTCCTATTGTTGACAGGCCTTTACAAATTGTGCTTTTAAATGTAGTAAACTATTTAGTGAAGATGACAACAGTTACAGTAAAAATGCAGGTGCAAGCACGCACACACGCATACACACACAAAGGAGGACAGCTCAGCTAGAAGAATCCCATTATTTACTCATTTCAGCTATGTGTTTTCACCTACAAAGCCAAAATACTTCTTGTAGCAGGTCCTTTTCTGGTTAGCTTTATTTTTGCCTCTGATATCAGTAGTGAATTCATGTAGAACGTAGAAAGTTTGCAATATAAGGAATGCAACAATACGTCACCATCTGGCACAGGAAACCACAGCAAAGCAGGACCTTAAAGCATGAGTTTAAAGCATGATTTATGCAGAAATTAGTCACCACTGTCCAGCATTGTGGTCCCAAACACCCCAGCTCTCTACTCAGGCTGCTGCCTAATACTGAACAGAATTGCACTGTGCAGGCACCTCATTTTGTTGCCCAAGAGATTGGATCTGTTCCTGCATATGCCCATAGCTGTCCTGTGGGAGAGGTTCAATGTTCAGCTTACCCTTGAGCCTATCTGGACTCCCAAGCTTCTCTCCACTGGATCTCCAGAGATGTTTTGTTGATAGCTGTCCTTGGAGCCTGCATTATCTGAACTAGCAGGTTTGGGTTTCTCAACATGCAGTGATTTAGGGTGGTGCCCACTTTTATCATAATAATCCAGTGTATAGAGCACTCCCCTGGAATGTGGTTTGTCTGGGTTCAGTTCACTCTCTGTTTAGAGAGGGTTCAAATCCACATCTTCCATATCCCAGAAGAACCAGAAATGTGAACAAAGAGCAGCGCTGGATCTGGGAAAGCACTTTGTCGTAAGGCCATTATGAAAGCTCTGGGGCTCTTGATTGCTGAACACACTCCTTCAGACAGACTGTTTCTGAATACAGATGAAGGGAAAATGACAGCTCCTTTACAGAGGAAACGGTGAGGAATCAGTAGCTCCTCCCTGATGGACCAGATATGCAGTCACCACAGGGGGTAGTGGCAGTAGCTACTGAAACGTGCGGTTGTCTGAGGTACTGATGAAAGGGAGTGAGACTTGGAAATGACACGGTACACATCTGGCTGCACATAGTGGACTCTGGCATGTTTAGTTTGCATGTACTGGCTACGCAGAGCCTGGCTGTTAGAGTATCTCTACTGTAGCTGTACAACAAAACAGAGACCTGCCAGCCAACCTCTGCAGCACCAAAACTCAGCTCCCTCCATTCCCAGCCTTCCTGCATTCTTTGCAAGCATTTTCAACCTGTGAATAAAGCTAAAGATGCTTTTATCTAAACGTATCCTTCCCCTGTAAAATCCAAAAGCTCAGCCTCTGAAAACATCCTCTTCTCCATTGCACCTCACTATGTGTAGCCAGGTGGAGGTGCCCTCTGGGCTGGCAGCTTGGGTCTGATGGATGCAGGGCAAGCGCGTCATGGAAACATCAACAGATGACAGAAGAATAGGGAAAAACAATTGCAATGTGCTAACGCTCCCTCAGGGACCGCAAACAAGAATAAGATAAAAAAGACAATACCAGACCTTTATTGTGACATTTCATACCCCAGAAGGGTTGCGCTGGGGGAAAGAAGGGCTGTGCCCTTCTCTGGAAGAACAGCCGCGGGTGTGAGTGCCCCAATGGATTGTGGTTTGGGAACATCGTAAAACTGCCTGTCCCAGGGCCTTTTTCCACTTGCTGTGTAGTCATGCAGCTCTGTATTCCTTCTCTGCTTGTCACGACTTTACTCCCCTAGCCCTGGCTGAGTTGGCCTTGGTATGACAGAGCTGCAAGGCTTGACCACAGATTGAGCAATGTCACAGAATGAGGCAAAGTCGCTGTGCATCAGGAGGTTGTTGGTGGTACGATATTTCTGTTTCCCTCTGAGTCTACAAAGATCTAGGAGGGAGGTATTGGTGGGGTTATGTTTGCGCGGGATTAACTGAAAGGTCTTCAGTTCTCTAAAAGGGGTGTGTTTGGTCGTAAGTTCATTTTCAAGGATCTCTTTATAGTTTCTGGGAAGAGAAATGGACCTCTGAAGGGAGATTCCTACTCCTGTCTTCAGCGCCAGGCGCTGAAAACACACATGTCTCTCCAGTACTGTACGGGAAGCCTGGAGGCCCATTTCATTCCAGTTTCTCTATTTCATTGCCTATACTTAGGTACATAGCACTGTTCCAGCCACCTTAGGGCATTGGAGGCATCTGCATAGGGCTGGCAGATATGGCACAGGGCTCAGAAGAAACCTGTGTCCTTCCAGAGAGGCTGGAAGAGGCAAGGCAGGATACCCTGAACATCTCAAAGAGCACTAGACACCTACATCTGGACATCTGAACCTAGCCCAGGAGGTCTAACTTCTAGATTGTTAAAGCTGGGTGAGCACAGCTGTTCTGCATCACATTCACAGATTCGCAACTGGATCTTGACAACCTGAGTGACTGGATGATTGGAATTGTTCTGTGTGGTGTGTTTATTTTTCTACATTCATTCTTACTTCTTTTGTTTGATTTCCTCTTTCCCTTGTGATTCTGTTTTTCCAAATACTGAAGCACCTGCAAAGTTGACTCCTTAAGGGAGCTCGTGTTTCTGTTCTCTCCGTATGTGCTTACATGGTAATGAGGCCTGCTTGTTAGATACTGCCTTCTCTAGCCACTTGGTCTATTTCATTTCATGGGCAAGGTTCTTCCAGCGTGATTTATCGTTTTGGCCCTGCACACCATGTTCCCTCCGTATTGTTCCTGGCGGCCCCCTACACGGGAGCACAATGGCAGGGTGAGACCGCAGTACACGGCAGTCACTCGCCTGCACTGCACGGCGTGCACCTGATCCCCCCTGCAGTCAGGAGATCTAAAGATTCACAATAAGGCCACAGTCTTGTCAAAATTAAAAATACTAGCAGAGAGCTTGGGTTAGAAATCTACTTCCTGGAGGTATTACTTGCAATTCCTCCAAGTTTTGGCTGGGCCAGTCCTCACCATGTCTCCATACACTAATGTGTTTGAATGACTTTGCCATGGGTCAGCAGCAGTATGTTAGGGAGAAAGAATTCCAGCTGTCTTCTTAGTTTGCAGCTTTCATGCCATTGAAAGGTTAATGGGGCCAAATGCCTCCCTGATCCTTGAATACATGGGGAAAACACAGGGAATACAGTTAGCCCTTTGAAACTTAGAGCTGGAAGAGGACTGACAGGCCACTTGCATCTGTTCTCAGAGGCGCTGGCTGCGTGAGATGAGCAGTATCTTCTCTAACGCTTCAGCTGCTCCGTGTTGGTACGTTGCTTAAGTGAGAGAACCTCCTTCATTTCCACTGTACCGGATGTCCCTGTCACTCTGCATTTGTACTTTACCAGGTTCCATAATTCTCCCCCAGACCTCTATTCCTGCATTCCTCTTCTGTGTTTGCACTCTAGCAGCCAGATTAATATCCTTATTCTTGTAAAAGCCCTGATCCCTCTCTCCTTCTTCCTCACTCTAAAAGAGAGGGTTCCTGCATTTGTTAACACTGACCCTGAATTGCTGATTACCAGTCAGATGGTGCTGCCATTGCATGTGCAAATGCAGAACGTGTGTGGCGTGAGATTTTTTCCACTAAGGTCTACTGGGACCAGCAGGGAGCTGCACTGTCCTGGGACACTTTTTCATACTGTCATGCCCAACAGAAGGTCCACACAGTCTCTCCCCAGCCTCCTCGCTCTGCTTTGTTGGCTTCTTGAAGTCTGCCCATTTTTATTTGCTATGAATCTTTTGCTTAGATTTATGGTCTGGCCAATTCAGCTATTTGAAGTCCAATGTATCAACTTGCAATAGGGCTTGCTGCAAACTCTCTTGAATTACTGATCATCTGATTTGCTATGTCTGTCTCTATTTTTTAAGGATGTCTTATTCAACTTTCTAGATTCTAAGGCATTTTAGTCTATGTGGCATGGGCAAGTTCCAGTGATGCCTGCCACCTGACTTTTGTGATTTGGTATCTGCTGAGTTATACAGTCTCCTTTGTCAGGAACATCCAGCTAGGCACTTTCCCAAGGTAAAAATCTGCTTAGGGAGCTGGTCTGATCACATATGCACAAGACTTTTCTGGCACAAATGCAATATGAAAGTAAAGCAACAAAGCTCACTGGAGCCAAATGGGTGTCATTCATTTCTGTCATCCGATAGGTCTTGCTGCTTTAAGCAGTACTGCAAAAACAGAATGAAAAATTAGACACAAGTTTAGAAGTTGCCTGGAACTGTTCCTACTGTACCTGTAGGTATGCAAAGCTGATAATTGTGCATGGAAAAAATGGATGCAAACCAAAATGCAATAAAATCTTTAGCTTAAAATAAAAACGGCATGCTCAATTTCCCCCTTCCTCCCCCACCCCCCTCTTTTTAAATGTCTGTGATCTTCTCAGGCTCTGGAGTTGTGTGTGTGCAATACCCAAAGTTCACATACAAGTCAGCACGTGGTGCCTTGCTGCAGTCCCTGGGCACCAAAGGAGCCTGGGTGCATTGACCTTTAGCCTGAACAATCCAGGTGCATGGAAAAGACTGAACTTCTCTAAATTTGGGCCACTTGTTTACACTGCTGTCTTCTTTCTAGCCTGAGATCAGCCTTAGTCACCTGCAGTCACACTACTTTGCTTGGCACGCATGCGTATATGTGTTGGCACATCTTTGGGGCAAGGGAGAGGGGCAGGGTCCGGTGAGTGTGTGCTCTCTGTAGGGTCAAATTTTGATGTCCTGCCTCAGCCATTCCTTAGGCAAAGCTCCACTGATCAGCTGTGTAAAGCCATTTAGACACTGGACTTTTTAATATATTTCAGTATCTGACTTGAGCTGAATGAGGATTGAGCAAAACCTGTAGACACTGACCCCCTCCATGGTTATTATTGGTAAAGACACTGGCTTTTGCCACTGATATAACCTGGCCCTCTGTACCTCAACTTTTGTTGGAGATTTTCTATTATTGCTCTTAATGAATTTTACAAGATCTGCTTTCTGTTTTTCTCTGCTTTCTGTTTTAGCCTCCTTCTGATCAGCCTTTAGGCAGAGATCAAGGCTTACACAGAAAAGAGATTTCCCTACCCCAAACCATGGAAAAGACGTAAGACAGTCACAGGTTTAGCTTCATGGACTGTAATCAAATTATAGTAGCGCAAAAGTGCAGTACAAATATTCCTAGGAACATATATTCACTTTCAAGCCTCTTTTTTGAGATGTCTCAACTTTGTGGCCAGAAAGACTCTTTAAGTTAATGTTCTATTAAAAAAACTTGATTGGTTCATTAAAGCATATCTGAATGTTTCTGAGTGAAATATATCAAACTCAAATATACCAAACCTTTCATTTCTTTAAGAAATACTTACTTACTGTGACTTGTCATGTCCCATTATGAGCATAGTTCATTTTTCTCCTTCTGTCTCAGGCCTTTAAGTCCTAGAAAATCAATTACAGAAATTTCTTCCCTTTCACAAGGAGACATTTTTCATTATTGTTTTGCTTGGGCTATGAGGAAATACTGTGAGCCTGGGAAAATGCCCATAGTAATCTAAAACCTGCCAGCTTTCTGTAGATCTATTTCCCAATATTCTCTTTCTAGCAAACACCAGTGCAGAGAATCCTCTTCTTCCACAACAGTCAAATCAACGCTTCTCCATTAACCAGCCAATAAGAAATGATCTGTTGGCTACCTGGGTGACCCAGATGAAGAGGCAGAACTGTAAAAGGACTTAGATGCTGCAGGGTTGAGTATTTCAGGGCTTTACCTTGTGTGTTTCCCTGTCTAGCTCTGACTTGAGCCCTAAGCTCCTATGCAGGGCATGGAAAGAGCTAGACATATATGAGTGGGATTCACCTAAGCCAACAAGGAGTAATTATCTAAGTTAGCCTGCATAAAATGCCAAGGAGAGCAGCAGAGACCTTCAAAGAGATGCAGACACTTAGCTCTGTGCTGTAGAAGCACCTGCTTACACCTTGGAGTTGTGCTTACACCTTGTGGAGTTGGGCTTTTTTCTGGAGATAGTGTCCAAGCCACCCTTTTCTCACAAAACACAGCTGAGGAGGTGCACTTCTCCCTTTGCGTGCAATAGTGCAGTGTTTAGAGGACTCTTCTGGCAGGCGGCAAGCTGAAGTGCAATTCCCTTTGTTTCCTGGAGAAGACCTCCTGAAGGAGACCTCCTTCACCTTATGGTGCCTGTTGTAAGCATTGACTACGCAATGGAAAACTGCTACAGTAGAAAAGAGGCACTGTGCCCTACACAAAAACGTCCTTTGGCCAAGTGGTGAAGGGGCTTGAACTGGGCTCTGCTATGTCTGGAAAAATGCTTTAGCTGGTGGGTACCACCTTCTTATGTGTTACCAGAGGCCCTGCTCCAGACCTTGCTCCACTGGATCAGCTTTACTGATTTGTAAAGCTCATCATGACTCATCTCTGCAAACTCATCTTTCACGTGAGAAAGGCCTCTTAACCCCAGAGTCTCATGTATTATGGGTATTATGCTGAAATCTGCCCAGTGCGTGTTTGCTAATAGGTCTTCTCTATCTACTGAAGATACATGTGGCGCTTTTGTAATCCTTGCTACTCCATTAGCCTTTGTTGCATCTGCTCTGTCTCTCAGCCTCATCCATACCAGGATCGTTCCCCTCATTTCCCAGGGTTGGCTTTGTGGGGGGGGGGGGGGGAAGCCTTTTATTTTGACATGAGCGAATTCATAACCAGTGGCTCACAATCCATTTGACCCTCCCTGTTCCCTGTCAGTTGGATTCCCAAGGGGAGCACTCAGGAGGTGACGATGAGTTCAAGCCCTTTGAATGTTATGTGACTGCCATGCTCTAGTGCTAGCTCTGTGCATGCACAGTTCATGCAGCTGTAGTAATTCCTTAGTGATCAGACAGGGAAGGCTGATGGTTTGCTTCTGCTGTGTTTGCAATTTTACGCTTGGCCTGTGCCTATCAGGTGGCAAGAAGCGTTGAGCAGAGCACCCAGCAGGCCAGGTGAAAAGTGCACTAATGAACAAAATGGTGGTGAAAGTTATATTTGAGTTAATCAGAAACCATCCTTAATGGTTGGGGATTATAGAAATATCTATCATACCTCAAGTAAATCTTTGTTACGGTTCAGGCCAGTGGCTTCCAAGGTGCTGATGGTTAAGATATATAGAAACAAATTCATTTCTGCTCAGGACTCCTTTGCTGAGGTGACAGGAGGCTTTGGCATTGGGACCTCAGCCATTAGAAGTCCTCTACTGAGACCCAGGCTCAGTCCTTCCCATTGGGGATCACTGAATACACAACAACATCATGGCGCTGGCGTCCCTGTCAGCAGATCTCCCTGAGATGAGGATGGGTCATGGTGTGGATGCCAAATTCCCACTGCTGACCAGGCTGGGAGGGGACCCCCAGGAGGGCTGGGAGCAGCAGAGGGGCTGGGAGACTGCTCCAAGGTGCTGCTACCACCCCTTGGCCATGGCAGCCTCCAGCTCACGCTACTCACCCAGCGAGCGCCCAATGCATGACACAGGTCAGCAACTGCTCACGATTTCCATGCATTGCCTTTATCTCTGCGAGGGGGTCTCACGGCTCTCTAAATGACACTGCTTCATAAACAAAAGCATTTGCTTGGTTCCTTTATCATTTCCTGAGCGGGTACATTTGTCTCCATCCTATCTGTGGCTGACAGCCAGCGCCTGGATCTATGCAGGAAATCTGCCTTGAACAACATGTGAACGCTGCCAAGAAATGCATTGCTGGTCCCTACAGGCACCAACAGACAACGTTATAATTAGTTTTCCTTGGGAGATTGAGTTGCGTGTGGTGTTTCATATCCAAAAACCTGAGCACTTTCGTATTGCACAGTAGTTCTGCTTTGAGAGAGAGGGAAAGTGCCTGAGGCTTTTACTAGACCCAGATAGCCAGAGATCTGCTGCAGAATCATTTTGGTGTTGCAACTTCCTCAACATCTGACTGACCTGTTTGTTGTGCTCGCCGGGCTCTACCGTAGTGGGGAGAGCCATGACTCACATGGGACTGGATATTCAGAGCACCGTGTACGCTTGGCTTTCTGGAGGCCAGAGTCCTGTCTGCAGGGAGTGCTGCGGGCTGCTCCAGGAGTGTGAGAGGAGGAGGATTACAGCTTTTTGCTATCTTGTGCTGTAACCCCACGTCAGATTGACTCCAGTACTGACTTAGGAACTGCAAGGCTGGCCACTGATCTCTCCGGGTGGAACTGCCGCATCTTGCATGTTTGCAAAACCCTTCGCACCCTGAGAGCTCTCCCAGGGAGGAGCAGAGAGTGTTTTTCCTTTGTGTTTAAAAGCAGGGAGCCATAGCCTGAAGTCCTTAAGGAGATTTCATGTAGCCCTCACTCCAGCCTCTTGCCAGCAGTGGGAGTTGCGCCTCCCCCAAGCCCTGGCCTCCCTTCCTCACCCACCTGGCAAGAGCCTCCCCTCTCCGGCCAGGATGGGGACCGGTGGCTGACACGGGATTATTGCCCCAGATCCTCTGAGAGGTGAGCAGCCAGGCTGGAGGAGGGAGAGGCCCTGAAAAGGCAATCCTGTTGCCCACGAGGAGGTCTGGTCCCTAGTAAGGCGGGGGCCTTTCAGTCGGGCTGACAGTATTTCTTTATTTCATACATGCTGTACCTCTGCGAAGCGATAGAGCGAGAGTGACTCAGTTGCTGCCACGAGGGATTTACAGCTTCAGGCAGGAACAAGGAGGGGAACGGTTGCCCTGCCAGAGCACATGAACATGCAATCAGCTGAAGCAATTGCTCATCGGCTGCCACAAAAGCTTTGGATGGTTTCCAGCACTTCTGGTAACAGGATCCTTCACCTCTGCCAGGTCTGCTCCACACAGCACCGCCTTCGGGAGCAAGCCAGCAAGGAAGGCTTGCAGAGGTGGCTTGTCTCCTCCTTGGTTGGCACGGTACAGTTGGGCAGGCTGCACTGTCTTCCAGAAAATAAGGACAAAATTCAAATGCATGATGCTCGTGTAACCAATCTCCCTAGGAAATATTGTTCACACAGATGAACACTGAACAAAAAGGTGATCCAAAACACAAAAATGGTCACATAATTAAAATATGTATACAACTGGAGGAGTGTTATACAGTCAGGGAGAGGGAAGGTAATTCCTGTACCCGAGGAGGTAAAGGGATTTTCTGTCTCTGCAAGAAATAACCTTCTAATCCCCATGGAAAATGAGGGTACCTCTGCCCTATGATGTCCAACACAGGATCAAACCTTGCAGAGATTTTTGAGCCTTCAGGCAGAGACTGTAACTGTTGTGCTTGAATAGAGCCCTCTCCAGCAGAAAACCCGTGAGGGTCTGCTGGCCACTTGGCCTCGGCTCTTCTCCTGGTTTCCATCTGCTAGTGTCCTATTAAATACATTGGTTTCTTCACATTGACCATCAGTGGCTGATATTGCCACAAGGAGTATACATGAACTGGAGGAAGAGGGTTACCTGTCAGTAGGATAGAAATAGGTGGTCTCCTTGCAAGGAGAACCCAACACCCCGCTAGGATCCACCACCTTGGACCCTTTTCTGAAGACAGGTGTGGACGCAATTTCTTTCACAGACCTCATCAGAGCTTGCTCTTTTCTTTACAAGCAAGTTCCCATTCCTCCTCTTCAGTAACTATCCAGAGGCTGGAGCTGTGGCCCAAGAAGTGGGTTGAGTCGGTGAGTGAAGGGATTCAAATCCAGTCTCACTGACAAGTTAGTCTGGCTGGGTCTGGTGAGACTTTTCCATCACTCTTGCTGAAAATGGTTCTGCTGTTCAGCAAAGAACTTAAACCCTGATCAGCTAGAGAGAGCACCAGAGGAAATATGGCTGTGACTTAGTGGTCAAGGTATGCAGGTTGCTGCCAAACCTTGTTATGCATTTTGCATTAAATATTTAGCAGATAAAATAAGGAAATGCTTTTTTTGGAGAAGAGTGCTCCTTCTCCTAGGTGAGTATCTGGACTACTAAACCTACAAAGTCATCATTTTCCCCCTGCCACAGATTATCTGAGGTTTCTTCGCATTCTGGAGTCAGAAAGAAAAGCTGAAAGCTGAGTGTCCTGTGAGAGGGAACTTGCAAAACATTTCACTGGGGAATATTAGAATAGCATTATCAAAACTCTGCTTTCGGTGAGGCTATGGGATTTTGTTCCAGCTTCAGCCTGTTGGATTTTGAGTTATTTTATGATGCAAGACACTACTATAAGATAAATGGAGTGAAATACTCTTGTTTCTAAGCTGCCCCACCGCCATGTAAAATGGCAGTTTTCCCCTCCCTCCTTGTCTGTTCAGTTTGGCTGTGAATCCTAAGCATTCGAAGGCACAAAGAAGTCCCAGGTCCTGGTGCTAGAACTGGCTACATCCAACTACAGTGCAGGGCACTTTTTTAATAGCAAAGATAATTATGCAAAGGTGTTGCTGAGAGACGCTGTGGTGGCTTCCCTACTACTTTAAGCCCTTAAAGAAAGATTGCTATCTTTGGGAAGTCTACTTAGCATTTATCATAAAGTATGAGTCAGCACATGGGCATGAAGAGAAGGAAACAGAGGGCACAGGACAGGGCAAAACTGGAGGTGGAGGAAAGGAGGGATCACAGGCATGAAGCCGTAGTTCAAGGAGGCAAGTGTACAGCTGACAGGAGGCACAGAGACAGGATTTTAAGAAGGGAGAATACATTGGAAAATAACATAATTTGGCTATGTAATTTGGCTTCTCCTTCTTTTGCTTTAAAGAAAAAATGTAGTGTCTTCTGTGTGAATCTGTGCTGGGACCATCTGTATGATCCTGCTCTGAACCTCAGTTTGTGAACAGCCACTATCTGGGGCCTTGGTTTGTAGTAGATATTTATAATAGGGAAAGAAGAGTCGTCCCAGGAACAGGGGTGCAGGCGAAAGCATCAGCAATGCTGACACACGGCTGGGATAACTGCAGGTGGGCTCTGCCCCTCTTGCAAACCTAGTGACTGCCACCACAGCATGAGCGCACCTTTCCCGTCCATAACGCAGCGCTGTGTGTTTCATCTGTAATTCATTTTGCATGGTTAACTTGACATGATGTAACCCCTGTCCTTGTGACTCAGCACACTGACTATAAGCATCAAATGACTACAGAGTCATCTGATTTGCAGAAGTCTCACTTATAACAGCTCGTTACAGTGCAAGCAAAGTATTTCCAAGCCAGCCAGAGAAGCGCAGACTAGAGAGCTAATGAAAGCAGATTTGGGGGAGGACGTTCCTAGTCAGGCCTGTGAAACAAACCACTTTCATCTGATAAGCAAATCCATTCTGCCTCCCTTTTTGTTTTCCCTTTTCCACTTCAGTTTTCACCTCTGAGCCAGGCCGCTCAGGAACCTGAGCTGCAGTAATTAAAGCCACCTAAGGAATGGTCCAGCAAGGCTGTTTAAAACCAAGTGAAAAAGAAATCTGGCTGAGAGCTAGACGTTGGAAGTAAAATTTTCCACCAACACAGCTATGGCTCTGCTGGCAGCAGAGTTTGTATGCAGTATCTCTGCCCAGCTTTCCCTTTGCAGGGCCCACTGGCTTTTGTGAGTAAATAGGTAGTCAGAAGCTCCTATGAGGTGTGCAGTATATTGTTCACACACAACATTTCTGCATTTATTTTATTTTTTAAGTTGATCCCTCCTAACATTTTTCTTAAAAGAGCGTATGTGTTTTGCTTTCCACTCTTCTAAATAGTGTGTGACTTCCACTCTTCTAAACAGTGACTGTGCTAGATACGATCAACGTCTTGCCAAGGGCTGTGGGTAGTTTAGTCTAAGAGATATTCCCTGAATTACTACAACTAAAACTATCATCAAGGGAATATCCTAGGCACTAAGCTTGCATTATTTGACTGTAAAGCAGCTGTTTGATATCACCTTTCTTAAGGCTAGACTAATAAAGGAGATGGAGCCTCTTAAATCCACAAGTGTAGTGCCACTGACATTCAACTCCTGCCTAATCCAATCCCAACAGCACATGCATTTCTCTTTCTGGGTTTGCGCACAGCTACCTGGGTCTGAAAACAAGAAGTAAGAGGCCCACAGATCGTGCCTGAAACTAGTCACAGGCCAAATCACAGGTTCAAATCCTTTCTCCATACAGTACAACCCAAACATCTCTCCAGCCTGGGCAGTTCCCTAACCTCCAGGCCATACTTGAGACAAGACTTTTCCTGGAAAAGGGACTGGCACCCAGGTCTCCCCACAAGTAACCGGGTGCAACACCAGTTCCTTGTAGCCAAAGAGGAAAGAAACAGCAAAACGGTTTTCTTCAGATCCTGGGGCTGTGCCCAGCCCCGCGGTGCGGGAGCACCTCCCCATGCACCTAAAGACAAGCATGGGCTGAACGCTTGGCTGGATCAGGGCCAGAGACCTTGCGGGCTCAGGCCCTAAGATTGGCCATGTCCTTCTATAAACGAACTGATGCTTGTCCTTCTTCCTTAGCAGGACGTATAATAGCTGGGCTCTTCCTATTTACTGTATTTGCTTGAATCACAGCTGCACCCATGCCACGGCTACACCCCCTACCTGCACGTCTGTTGTTAACCAGTGGTAGATTAGAAAATGCATGAAATGGACTCAATTTTTAAGGAAAATGCAGACTGTTTGGGTGTATGGAAATCCTTGGGTGTGTGGAAATCTGTGGGTGTTCATACTCTCTCACCCTTTTTATGTGAACATCTGACAATCATCTGACATCTGACATCTGACAATCAGAACAATCAGACAGACAACCAGAACCTCTTAGATTTTGTCCATGTATGACAGCTGTTTTTATAATAATAATAATAATAATTCCTGAAAGTATTGGGCCCAGTTAACATGATTTCTAGCTTCAGGTTCAGTTTTTCCAGAATTCTGTGATATCTTCCAGGATCAAAGAAGCCTAGCAAAGGTAAGGCACTATTATCATTTTGTCTTCAGTTGCCTTATTTTTCCCATGGGGAAAAGTAATTATGAATGCAGTTTGTGCCTGGAGGGAGTATATTCTACAGAAATGCCACTTATTACTGTGTTGCATTTCATCTGCAGAGGGGGAAGGCGATGTGAAAATGCCTGGAGGAACAGAAATGCGGCAATATGACTGTCCTTCTGCTGTGCCTAGAAGAACCTCAGGCAGACGAGAACTCGACAAAAGAGAGGCAGCGCTGAATAAAGACTCCCAATTAGAGCACTATCAAAAGTAGCACTTGTACGGAGAGATGTATTAATTCTCACCCCTCCTTACGGAAGTCTGTGCTAGTGGGTGCTTGCCTGGCTTTTTTATAATCTCTCTGTACATCTCCCATCTTGAAGTTGTTGCTTTCTTTCCATCTATCTTCATACAGATTCAAACAGTTTGATGGCTGAAGGCACTGGGTGCAGTCTGGAATAACTGGAAAGAGGAGCTGCAAAATTATTTCTCCAAGATGAGGCACTGGAAATTCCCAGTCCCAAGATAAAGGGTTTTTACCTGCATCAGTTACCATCAGTTTAAATGGAAACATCCAATTAGCCCAGAACCCTATAGAAACCTCCAGTACTTGGCAGCTCAGACTCCGCTTCTGTAAAGGTCTAAATCTAGAAAGAGAAGCCTCATTTTCAAGGCTGCGTTTGGAAAGCAGCCTGAGGGCACAAAGGTTTTTTCTGGGGGCTGGCAGACCTGGTTTGGGGGCTCCCTGTGCTGCTCCTGGTGCCCGCACCCCATGGGTTGGGGCACGGCCCTGGCTTGTATCAACCAACACGACCCTTGCACAGAGGCAGGTTTTCAAAAGTTACGCCTGGCTGAGAGAGGGGCCTGTCCCAGGGCTGCTTGAACAGGGATCTCATGATATGCTGGGCCCTTGAATCAGCACAGCAACTAGCTGTTTAAAAACAGGCAATTAAAAAAAGGCAATTTTGAGGTTGCTTGTGTCTTGGCAAGCCCTCTTGGAGCCCCGTCACCGACAGCCAGCTGTAGCGGAGAGAGCGCTTATTCTAGCATGTGCAGGTGACCTCTAACTTTTGCCCCTTTTGACAATTCCTGCTCCTTCGGGGCTCGAACAATGTGGAAGAGGTGGTCTTCATCACCTCCCTTCCTTCCCACGTGAACGTGGGGCATCCCTGAGGACAGGCGTGAATCAGGGCTCCCGCCAGGCTGGAGATGTAAATGGCAGCAGTGGAAAGGCCAGGCTTGCCTGGGCGTCCGTCCTGCAGGGAGCAATACCTACCTGAAGCATTGCAGCGCTGATGGAAACCGAGCTGACTCAGCAAAGCCTGTGTTTGGGATTGTGCGCGGTGGCAGCTGGTTTTGGAAGACTTTTTCTGTTGACAAAAAAAAAAAAGCACTGCAGCATGGCCAAAGCCTGGGTAACCCCTCTCCGGTCAGACCCCGAGTCCAGCAGCAGTGGCTGTCTCTGCCGCAGGTCCTTATTCATTCCCTGCCTGCCGATGTAGCTGCTTTTCTGTGGCATCGGCCTTGCAAAAATCTCTGAAGGGGAAACTCTTGCTGCAGCACGCAGCTGGCTGGGGAGATTACACCGCGTGCGTGCAGCCGCTGCACGCTGCTGGAGCCCTGACCCTGCTTTCAGCACCGTGGCTTACAAAGGGCAGGGCTAATTAATAAACTAGGACAACACGTTGTAAGGCTTAACAGTGCCAAAAAAATGAAGAGGAAAGTCCTTCCAGGTCTTGTCTTTAACACCACAGAGCCCAGGCTTGGCTTGTCCTCCCCCCAAGCAGTCAGACCCATGATGACTTCTGAGCTTGAATCCGCCAGCTCAGCTCTGTAAATGCAAAGACCACCAGCCTTTCTGCTGTTAATTTAGAAAAAAGCAGGAACCAGGACAGGCTGGAGCATCAGGACTCCTTCTCTGCATTGGAGGAGTTCTTGGACGCTGTGTTAGGTGCATCTTGGCCACGCGTACAGAAACACATGTGCACACACATGTACACACATGCACTCCACCCCGGAGCATTTACGGATTTAATGGACGGGAAGGGAAAGCACTGTGATGCGAGAAGGTTTCCCAAAAGGGTTGCCCAGCCCAGCGGGAGGCTGCAGCGAGGAACAGAGGCATCGAGATGCACCATCAGTGCAGATAAATGTGCTGAGTCCGCCGGGGCAGCGTGTGTCCCGCCGTTCACGCGGGCACCCATCCAGCGCTGCACGAAACTAGCACCGTCGCGGGCCAATGCAGGACGTGCTCATTCCCCTTGGAGCAGCAGGACACCCCTCTGGGCAGGCTGAGCGGGACAGGGGGGCTCTGGATGAAGAATGGGGTTTTTATGCACGATTTTGCATTCAACTCCCCCTTCCAGCCCCAGGCAGGGTTTACAGCATCTGATTCTCCTCTCAGCAAAGCAATGTCATCGACTCTGACTGAGTTATTTCTGATTTAACCCAGCGTAAAACAGATTCTTCTGCTGGGCCATTTATAACCGACCTGTCACAGGGTGCCATATATCCTGCTGTAGGAACGAATGCTGATGATTTATCGGGTATGCTTCTGCTAAGAAATTACTCATTTTCATTCAGGGGGGAAAAGTAATTTTTTTCCCCTCATTCTTGCACATTTTATCACAAAATCATCAAAAATAAGGGACTTATGAAAGTCATTCAGCCCTGGGGCTGAGCCAGGACATGCCGAGCATCTAAAATTCCCTTTGGCTTTTACTTGGCCCCAAAATAAGGGCATAGCCATACACTCACAACACTGCAGCCTAACAACTGCTCTGTAGCAAACAGTTTGCAGGATTCGTCTCACCTAGTATTTCAGACAGCTCCAGGGCAGACCTCTATGCCTGAGTTCATGACCCTTTGCTCCCATTAAGGATACCAGCATTTTCAGGTTGGAATCTCCTAGCTAAATATAGACCTTGATTTTAGGATGAAGCGTCTCACATCCCATGGTGGCTCCCACCGTGGCTGTTTGCACGGCTGTTCTTGGGCTGTGGGCACGCTAGGTAGGATCACATTGCTCATGCCAGGGATGAGGGTTGGAACCTGCACCGCTGCCGCAGCTCAGCTGATGTGGGGAAACTCGTCAAGCTGCAGCTAACGCAAATGCAGGTCGGAGTCCGCTGGGCCAGGCTGCTCTGAACTGGCTTCCCCTGGAGCAGAACCAGGATTTCTCACCCCTGCCTCTGTGGGTATTTTACTACCAGACCCATTCCCCTGCCACTTCTGTGCAATATTACAGACAATTTCTCATTTAACATCACAGCCCCAGGACTACTTTCCTGCAGAGCTGAAGGGCAATTGCAAACTCTGGCGGTGACTTTCTGTCCTTCGGAGAGGTTACCGCAGGGGCAGCTGTACAGTGACACCCTGACAATCTACATTTTGAGACCATATGATCAGTTTGTATCAGTGAAAATTCACTTAACTGTGGAGGTGTGTCTGGGAGCAAACACATTTCCCTCAAATACACTCCTGATGGGGAGGTTTTCCCTGGAAATGAGTATGTCGGCATGAGCCGACACTAAAGAAACAACCATTGAAAGCGACCGCAGAGCCCCCGTGGCCTCAGCAGTGCAGGAATGGCAGGCACAGCCAGTGTCCGGCTGGCCAGGCGGCCGTGGCACTCAGGAGGTCTCCCTGGAGCACGCCTGGAAGGGTGCTCTCATCCCTTCCTCTAAATCACCCCCACGAGACCACTGTCTTCTCAGTAATCGCCGTGCTGCCGCATGGTTGTACTGCCAGCAAAATGTACCAAGCAAATCAGCCAGGTGACCCACGAATCTGGAGGTCTTTGCAGGGGGTGTCAGTCTTCTATAGGCAGCCGGGTCATCGTCTCATCTGCAAAGGGCCTGTATTAAGATTTTGATGTCCATGGTACAAAATGCCTCTGTGGCCACAGCATAAAAACTCCTTCTTCCTACAGTAGGATAAAGGCGTTTAAAACATGCCCCTGGGTTTCTGATTAGGCGGTCATCTTTGTTACAGTCATCCAGTTTCCAAGCAGATCTATTCTGTAATTTCTAAAATGGTCTGGGTGGGAAGCTGTGTGTTGCTAGCCTTATTGCCATGTGAATTCTTTTTTCAGATATTTATTTGTTTTGCTAGTGTCCTTAATGCGTCCTTGCTATGGGTGTAGCATAGTGCCAACAAAAACCTCCAGAAATTTCAGTGAGGGCATCTGATTCTATATTAGTTTGTAAGAACAGTGAGTATTTTTCAGCCAGTACTTGAACTTAAAGCCTGGTCATGATTTGTACGGTACTTACCCGTTACAGCCAGACAGAAATCCTTTGCAAGTGCTGTATCTTTTTTCCTTCCTTGGTAACATCTGACCTGGGCTTGAGGTGGTGAGTGCTGTGGCTGGTGAGTGGTGGTATGGTTTTCACACGGTGCTGTCTCCCCTGACTGCAGCCCATCCTTCAGAGGAGCGCTTCCAGATGTTGCCCATGTTAGGGACCATAGAGCAAAACCAAGAGCCGAGAAGTGAGTTTGTCCTTTTCTTAAGTCATGTCTTACGAAAAGGGGAATCATTGTGAAGGTTATAATATAATAGTGAAGGACAGTGATAAGGAAGGACAGTCTTTGCTTAACCTGAGAAGTTCATTCAGCCCATGAACATGTCCATCATTTAACCCATGAAGCGAACAGTTCAGATGCAAGTGAAAGGTGTTGCTGCTTCCCCTCACTTCTGCAGTTTCAGTATGAAGAGTGTTTATTGCAATTTAATATCTACACAGAGCACTCAGATCCCACCAGTCATTGTATTTAGTGCTGGTAATGGGCTGCTAAGAGAGGAGGCTTTGCGGTCTGAAACACAGTTAGCAAAGTATATAAATGTGAGGGGGGAAAAAAAACCTAAAAACATCCCTTATGCATAACCACATACATAAAAATTTAAGCCACTTCAGTAAAGTACACGCACAAATAGTTTGTTGTCTGTCCTGAACCCCAGTTGTTTTACTGTGATTTTTAAATAGAAGATGATTAATGTTAAAAATAATCCAATAGATGAATTCTGTCATTTGGATTGTTTTACCAGGTCAAAGGCCATTATTGCAGTAACTGAATAATCCCACAGACCTTTGCTCCAGACATTCACTATGGAAACTAAGAAATGAGGACTGGCTATTCTATTTTCCAATCATCCAGACAGCATTCTAATGGGAAAGAAAAGTCTGATGCAGTTAAAAGCCCCTCGAAAAGCAGATTATGGGGAAAAAATAGATACTCAGATGAAATGCAGGCTGGTGATTCACTTCAGAGTGCTGTAAATGTTAAAGGCTCTGATAATCACTTTGGCAGGAATGCAAAGACATATAAATGTTTTTTTTTCCTTCATTCTCTAGGCTGAGAGACAAGGGGAGGGGTGTGTTCAGTCCATAAAACCAGTAGAAAGCACAGATTTTTGAAGTAGTAATCAGAGTATTGTTCTGAGGGTGTTTTGAGACTATCAAATGAAAGATACTCTGTTGTTAAAAGTTCTGCATGCCACATTTAGACAACAGTGAACAGGGCAATGTTTATTAATTATACAATGGGATCCTCTAATAACTCCAGCTGAGACTGTGACATAGTGCGCCAAGTATTACATACACATCATGCAGTGAGGTGTAAACACAGCCAGGAATATCTTACTTTTAAGTAGTCTTGTAATCTATCACTGCTTATTTCATCTGTTTTTACATCCTTGTAAATCCATTGATTTTAGTTGAAATACTCCTGACTTATCTCATGTTTCAATGGAGACAAACCATAGGAAAATATTATTGTTATTCTTATTTTATATGAGAATGGGGCAAGAAGAAGATAGGTTACTTGTCTAAAGTCATGAGAGAAGCCTGTGGAAAAAGTGGCATTGAGTCCGGAAACAGTGATTTAACTGCATAGATCTCCTTACTATAAGAAACTGACTGAGCTCATTTTAAGATGGGTGAGAGTTAGCCAGAAACTTTCAGATATTGTTTGGTGGTGGGTCTCCAGTCCTCTTCCTCCAACCCCTTGGATCTTTGCTAGTGTCCTGGTAAGTTAGCATCCATGTGGTCCTTTCACAGCCACCCAGAAAGAACCTGTAGATCTTCAGAGATCCAGGGAAAGCATGTGCAAAACTGAGACACAGACACGAGGCGGGATCCAAACCTTTGACCATGCACAGCTGCCAATGCAGCACTCATCAGGCCAATAACTGAGCCAGCCAGGCTCAGATGATGTTGCTAAAAACATAATGGAATTTGGTTACAGAATTTAACCTTTAGAAATCCAGCAACTGCTCCACTGGTCCTCTTAGAGGCTAAACAGTCAGCATTTCAGATTCCAGCTTTGAAACACTGCAGATTCATTTTTTATGCATCTTCAATAATCCCCAAAAAGCTAGGCCAGCTGAATAGGTATAGCTGCAGTACAGAGAGTGAGCCATTTAAGGTCTGGCACAGTGAAGAGCAAACGTTTAAAGATGTGCCTTTCACTCTGTAATGCGGTTATATGGAGTCTGAGTGGTCATCGCATTATTGAGTAATCCTTAATGTAATGTGCACTGAATCTATAATTAAAGCAGTTTCCCCCTTCATCTTACCTGCCAAATCTTGATTTCTCCTAGTTCTTTCAAAATCTCTCTCCGTTTTAAAGGTGCATCTGAGGTATCCAGGAGCCGTACAAGCATTCGTCTTGACTAACCCCGTGGCACAGCGAAGGGCTCACTTAGAGTTGTACAAGAGAATGAACTGAAGCCCAGATCCAAAGTGAGATTTCTCTGCAATTAAGTATCCTTCCTTTTCAACACTGCCCATTGGTCCTGTGACCTGCCTAACACTTATCTTGTAGGAGGAATTTGTCAGGGAGAAAATTCAGCAAATGCAAGCAGACCAAACAGATTTGAAATGCTGGGTGTTTGCAACCTCTTTCTGAACAACTCATCTACAGTAGAGTCCAGTCCCTCTCTGCCTATGTAGCTTACCTGGTAGCTTCTGCAGCCCTTGAGACCCTCCTCTAAACCCAGATCTTTCCTGTGGCCTCCCATGCCTTGTGTATAAGACGACCCTAGAGTAGCCCAGATGTCTTTGACAGATCTGGAGACCTCTAAAACCCAGTCAGATGGTTTTCAACTGAATAAAATGCCCTTATAAACTCTTGTTATCCATGGGCTTTTGCTGCAGTATGCCTCCTGTCTGCTCACACTCTTTCCCTACCGAGAAAGTCTTTTCTGCTCTTTCTTCAAAAAATCCTCTTTCAGTTCAAGAAGCTCTTCAGCTTCCCAAGGGGTCTCCTTGCCTTCTCCCTGGCCTAAAGCTCTCCCAGCAGGGCCATTGTGAAACTGTTCGACAGCACCTGTTGCTGACAAAAACAACTCAAGGCAAAAATAATTACCTATATTTCTAGAAATTGCAGCCTGGAACCTCTTACTCACTCTTAATGGCTGCCAAGATACCCACAGAGATAAGAAAAAGAAGAACGTTTATAGATCCTAAAGGGCAAATTCTCACTGAGCAAAACTGGCATGAATTGAGTTATGCCAGACTGAGCCCTATACCTGTCTTTCTTGGGTAACTGTGCAATTGTTCTAGATGGAGAAAAAATATTATCAGATGATTTTCTTGTGGTCCAGACACTGAACAACATTTGGGAATTTTATTTAGTTCCTGGCATTATGGCAGGTTCCCTGAGTGACCTTCAGAAAGTTTCTTAGACCAAACTTCCCCTCAAAAATTTTGTTCCTCATTCCTACTGAGTTAGGTGGCTATGTATTAAGGACCTCCGCAGTCATCACGCTCTCCCTCAGGATCTAGCCTGTACAGTCTTCCCTTTCTTTCTTCTGAACACTTTCTTCCTTGCTGAGACATGTTGGGACTGGGTGGCAGAGACTCTCTTTTGCAGCATCCATGAAAAGAGAGCTCCAGTTTCATTTTTGGGTCTCCTTCAGCACCACAAAACAGAAGTCATAAAGTACAGATAGCAGCAAAGCTTTCATGTCTGAGTAAGAAGTACACAGAGTACTTTATCTCCTGGTAGCAGATAACCTAAATAAAACCTTAGTTTTTCTCTAGATACTGAACTAGAAGTGTGCACCAGGCATAATTTCCACGAAGCGAGATAGTGATTTATCTAATCATGTAGCCATAGAGCGGAGCCATGTTGATAGCTGGCTCAGCACAAAAAGATAAACGTCAAGAGCTTCTGTTGAAGCAGGAGCAATGCTTGGGCTGCAACTGTGCGAACCATGCTGCCATCATCAAGATTTCAGAAGAACTGGCATGATTTTACAGCACCACTTGTACACAATATGAAAGGTTTTTAAGGGCAGGCGAGTAGAGGGCATCTTTCTAAACACGCCAAGTGTGTTACAAATAGCTCCTGAGAGCTGCAGCCAAGTCCTGCTGAGATCTCCCTCCTGACTGCAATGAGAGAGGGCTTTGTGCATGGGCCTGTAACTCCTGACCATATGCAAATACGTGGAAATGTATCACAGGATGGGGGGTTTCTGCTCCCATTTCTGGAGGGAGGATTGCCAGTTTGCTCTTCCGTAGCTCCTGCTGCCCCTGCGCAGAGTTCCTGGGTTTGCAAGCTGGAGAAATGTCATGGTAGGGCCTGGCCAAGCCCCCATGAGGATGAAGAAGGCACACTGCCAGGGGGACTTTTAGGTGTTGACCTTGGAGCGGGAGTCCCACAGTTTGTTAAGTACTGACCACATTCCTCATCCCAGCCCTTACCAGGCTTGGCAGGGAGTTGTGGGGAAGTTGGCCACCCGGGAGGATTGCACGGGAGGGGATTCGGGGAAATTTCCACTGTCTTTGCCTGAGCAACGCAAAAAAGTGGAACTGAGCTTAGGCTCTGACACTTTGAGCAAAAGCTCGCCTTTGTTCCTTGTTCCTCTAATGTATAAAGCACCGCAGCTAAACGCAAAGGGACTTATCCACAATGGTATATTTGCACCTCATTCTTATTGAACTTAATGGGAATTAGGCAGCTAAATGCATTTCTGGCTCTGGCCCTAACTCTGTAATGCGTCCAGTCCTCCACTAAGAAGACAAACTTATTAAATGTTGCAAAGCCTCCGAAATGAAGGTGACTGATGTGTTGGTAAATTGGAAATGCAATTCATTCCATCTTTAGTTAGAGAACTGTGTCCTGCATCTGACACAGGTTGCATTATAAACATGTTTTTCTTTTTCTTTTTTGGAGATCTTGCTCCTGGGGAATTTGAGCCATATATAAATCAACCTGGTTTACATTTCAAGTTTTTTATTAAATTGAACAACTACTGGAAGTCAGAGTTTTAGGAGAGAGCTTTCAAATTAATGTGAAGCTTGAATTATTCTTGTACTGGAAACCAGTGGGAAGGAATAAAGTTCCTTCTGACTGGCAGCCAACAGGCACTTAAATTAAGGAAGAGTCAAAACTTTTGCCAGTTTCCAAAAAGTCAACACATCTGTCTGAGTTATGAATTATGATTGCTGAGTTTAGACCAAAAATATGGACAAAACCAGATCTGGATCTTCACTTTCGATGCAGAGGACTGAGCTCTGCTACGCTTACTTTTATATATTTATCAGGACAATGATGAAAAGCACCTATGCTTAAACAATTGAAATGCTCATTGGAATAATAACAATCCTGGAATCCCTTGATACTTTTCTTTAATTTAGGCTTTTCTTTGTTAGTTTGCTTACACTAAAACTCCACCTTGCAACCAATGGCAGTTTTGCTCTATACTGAAAGAACCTGGAAGATACAGGACCTTCTGGGTTACTCTGAACTGTTGTGTACATTGTCTCAAGTCATGCAAAAACTAAATTTTAATACCAATTTTAATTATAATTTAATTATGATGAATATACAATTTATATATATAATTTGATTCTAATTTAACTATAATAGCCATTACCAGCCCTGTAGGTAACATTTACTATGAGTAGACTTCAAAGCATTTCACAAAGAGAATAAACATATGATTAGCATTGTTTTACAAGTGGGGAAACTGAGGCAGGAGCTGACTTGCCCAGAAGAAGGCAAAAGGTTAGCACCAGGTATGGCACCTCAGTCCTCTGAGTCCCACTCTGTGCACAGACTACAGGGTTGTCCGGATGCTCTCGTGCCTTTCTGGATTGCATACGCTAAGCTGTGTATTTGGGATCTGTATCTTTGTTTTCCAAACACTCTTCTCCCTGCTTCTGCCCAGCAAAGCTCTAGCTATCATCTGTCCTAAAAAGAAAAACATTAGGCAATACATGCTAATTATTACTGTGGCAAAACTTTCTATCTTTGGCAGTCAGTCACACAGCACACTGTCATGGGAGCATTATATATCTTTAGTCATCTCTCTAGCTTTTAAAAATTGTCTTTGAAGGGGCTAACCCTGTTTAGATCAATTGAGGCTGCAGTGCCTTCAACTGTACGAAACCATGTCCCACGTGCAAGCATTTTGCTGTTGGGCTACCTCCTGTGAGCCTTCCCGGCCATTTCAGCTACAGCCACTGCTTAGCCGTACAGAAAGACACACCAAGAACTCAGTTTTTTTGCCAGATCATCATACCAAACAGATAAGCAGAACCGGATTGCTGCAAGAAATGTGTGGGCAAAGAATTAATCCTTGTTTAATTTGCTACTAATAACCCACTAGCTATGATGTAACTTCATACCAAGCATTAGAGTGTACACAGTATCAGATCTTATGAAAGGAGAAATAGGCAGCTAACCCACAATGTGATCCAAAAGGTATAAAAAAGGTGAGTTTATAAAAAAATATAAAGCTATAAAAGGAAGGATGTATAAGAATATATGAGGATATTAAAAACAAAAAGTCGAAGCAGAGATAAAGGGCTTGACCATGGCAGTAACTGACCTGCCTGACTTGCGGGATGTTGATGATGATTTTTGTCACCAAAATAATAAAAAGAGAGGTTGAAATATGTATATTTTTTTCATTACTCTTTAACAAGCTCTCTGCAGTGGTGAAATGACAGCAATTTCTCTGGAAAAGAGGAGACAAAGACATAGTTCAAACAATTTGAAAAGGAATGGGAGAAGTATGGAGTAAAGATATGTCTGAATGAATCATGCATATACTTCTAGGAAAGATGAAGTTACACAGGAAAGCTGGCATGTTTTTAAAATTTTCTGCCTAGATTGTGCCAGCAGAAGTCACACATGGCTTTGGAGCCTGCAACAGCCCTCAGGTGCCTGGGCCAGGGGCTTTTGTCCATGTGATAGTCTGTTCTGCAGCTTTAGATGGTTGCCCAGAGTCACGGTGCAGAGGGACGGGGGACGCAGACACACAGTCACAGCAGGAGGCGCGTGAAACTTGGCCCTGGACTTCTAAGTAGTTTCAATCGGACGAGGAAGGTGAAAAGTGAGGTACAGGTGTTTTGTACCATTTTGTTTAAAGCCCTACAACACAGAAAACATTGCCCTGAAGTGTAGGATTCCCAGATTTGAATCCTGGCACCTTTGTCAGCTTGCTGGTTGACTTTGGACAAGACACTTAACTGCCTGGTATCCCACCTTCCCCTTCATGCAAAGGAGTCTGCCCGGAAATCACATTTGGAGCACTCCAAGATCCGCTGTTGAAAAATACATACATGTAGGTATTATCTTTCTTTAGCACTGCTGAGCATGTGCAATGGGTGGCTTGTGCCCAGCAGGCAGCAGGCTCTTGTCCAAGAGGACTGTATTTAAGGTATGAACATGGCAGCATGACATGAATAAGATAGGGTAGGGTAGGATAGGGTGGGATAGTTACTATTAAAGCTACTTTGTAGCCAAAGATACCAGTGCCTGGAAGTGGGTGGGTGAGTAAAGCTTGCTTGATGAGCACTAAAATTGTTCAGACCCTATGTGCCATAAGCCCCCTCCACATGTGATTCTCTGCTGCTCCCTCAGCTTTTCCTTGTGCTCCTGCCCTACTCACCTATCTCTCATCAGAGAGGTCCAGGGCTTTCTTCTCCCTGGATCTCTGTTGCTGCCTATTTTTGGGGAAGAGTTCAAAGAGGCTGGCTTGTGCACTGTGCTCACCCAAGCGAACGGGAGGGGAAAGAGGGGAAAAGGTACAATACAAACACAGCACAAACCAGAGAGGGGCGAGGAATGGCACATGGGTTTCCTGTGATGCTGTTGCGCAGAAGAGCTGCAGCTGCAGTGGGCTGTCAGCACTTCCGGGAGATGTCGCTCCCAGTGGAGGGGATGGTGCAGAAGACTGCACACAGCAAGGTCAGGGTGAAGGAGTTAGGCAGCAGATGAAGGCAGACACTTGGGTGCACATGAAGGAGTACAAGACTAAAGGGGAAACTTGACCTAGATACAAAAGAAGAGAAGAATCCAGAGAAAGGGTAAGGGATGATGACAGGAAAGAGCAAGAATGTTCACGAGCAAATAGGAAAGAAAATCTCTCTGTTACAATATTGAATAGTTAAAAAGTCTGAACATTGGATCACATTATTGCTGGCTTGTTTTCATCATACTGATTACTGAACAAACTGTTCAACTTGTTAAATATATACACACACACAAGAGGATTGTGTCAGCCTGCATCCCTGGGGTGACTCTCACTTGTAGTCATCCCTGGGTTAACAGGCTCTGGGGAAACACTGGTCCAGGCAAAATTTTGTCACCTACCCAAGACCAAGTGCACTTGTAGCAGTATTGGCCCACCGTGGTCATTGCTGTTAGTTGCCGCTTTCACCCCAGGCTCACCAGGCTGAGTCACAGCAAAAGGAAACAGAAGAAGTAACATGGGGAAGAGAGAGAACGAGTATAGGCAGGGTATTAGGAGCAGTCCAGCTGCTGTTCAGGAAATAGCCAAAGCCAGTGACAGGAATGATGTAGTCAAATTGCTCTCTCTAAACCAATCCAGAGCAAGACTAGAGAGGCCCACCAACTCTAAGGTATAACCAGGGGCCATATAACTCCAGGGGAAGCTGAAGAGTTAAATTCTCCCCCAGGATAAATCAGAAAACACTGTTAAAGGCAAAGCAGAGACCCTGTTTCCCAGTGGCTGGAGGGCTGGCCGAGAAGCGCTCTGTTGAGGCTTCTAGGAGGTGGCTTGCACCCTAAAGAAGGAGGCTGGCAATAAAGGTTTGAGGTTGTGGAACTGAAGGCAACACCTTAGCCTTCTCCTTACAAGAACTGGTGAGGACTGGGGATCTGCAGCTAAAGTCCCATGAAATCGGAGGAGGGAAGCTCCAGGCATCCCTGGCCTGGGAGATCAGGCTCAGAGGCTTGTTGTGGGCCCTTACTTAAAACCCCTGCTAATCTGAATTGATATTTGCTTGATTCGGGGTGGGGCAGGGGGGAGGGAAAAAACTCTAGGTTTTTCCTAGGTGCAGCTTTCGGGGTCAGGGCAGTGGGTCAGAAACCCTTTCCTATTGCCCAGCCTCTGCCTACCCTGAGACCCTTCAGCAAGATCCCCAGATGCTGTTCTCCTGAGGGAAACCCCCATGATGTAAATGGCATAAATCTCTTGGCTTTGAGTGCTGAAGGGGAATAGCACTAATCTGAGCCAGCTGAGGATCTGGCCCTGTGATTTGTTTGAGCCCAGAATGGTTTGACTTGAGAACAAAATGCCACCCCAAACAGGAGTATGCCAGGGGAGCTGGAAAAAGTTGACTAGCCTAATGGGTGAATGCTGTCCTGAAAAAACTGATGTTTCTACAGCAGTTACATCACTTGTATTTGTTATTCTTCACCCATTCCTAACATCTCAGTTCCAGGATGTCTCTCTGCTATTGCTATATAATGGGAAGCCTGTGTATCTCACTCAGATGTTATTAATTCCAAGCGAATACACTTGTTAGCTTTCTCTACTTACCCTCCTCATGTTCTCACATAAAAATGACTCAAAAAAATGTATTTCCTGGAACAGTCCTTGACAGCCTGTTTACCATCTTAAATTGATCACCCATCGCAGACTCTTTCTCTGCCATAACCACTCAATATTTCAGGGCCAGGCCAAGAACTCACATTAAGAAGAGAAGATTTGCACACTGTGTCTCCAAGACAGAGGAGCCCTTTGAAAGGTTAAATGCCGGGGTCTGCAGCACTCTCCGTCTTGGCTGGAGGCTGAAGCGCTGCAGGCAGAAGTGAAAGGCAAGCACTCTGCAGCAGCCCTCAGCAGGCATTGCTGTTTCCATCAGTTTGGGACTGCCAGCCTAGGAAGAGCTTCCATAACTGAAAGCTGATGAAAATGGGAGTAATTCCAGTTCTAAAGATAATTAGAATGATTTTTTTCTCTTTTTTTTTCTCACAGAATTTTTCAAATCTGCAGTAAAATCATGTTTTTCATTTTGGTTCAGTTTGGAAAAAAAAACCAACAGGTTTTGGTTTTCTTTATTTTTTCTCCTTTTCCTTTTCGCCCAGTTCCATTTTTACCAGATAATAGGACTGAGAATGGAAAAGCAGAGAGGAAGGAGAAACAGGGACACAAAACCTAAATGAATGAAAAATGTGAATGAACTTGAATCACCAGGAAATGTTTCATTTTACATCAAAACAAAATAAAGTTTTGCTTAAAAAATGAAGTGCTGAACAAGTAAATAAATAGCCAGCACTCTTTTATTGTTTTAGAAGTAGTCTTTTATTTCAAAAGTGCCACTCACTGATAATATTTCAGCTTCCACTCAACCGTCTATAATCAAAATTGTAATCTGGATTCCTGTATCAGGTAAGGTCTGGGGATGGCCTGACTCAAAGTCAGGGGGACCTGGGGATATCTGAAAACACAGACTGTTCCCAGCTTTAAATGGCTGCAGCGTTGTGCATGGCTCCACCCCGCCTGGACACCGACTCCTTGGTGGCCACGGCTGCGCTAGCAGCACGGCACAGCCCAGGGTGCACACCGGATCTGTGTGCTGCTGCGCTGGGACCTGACCTGGAGACATGGATGTGTCCAGCCGGGGCTGTCACTGTCAGCCGTGCAGGGCAGAGAGACTCTGGAGCTATGCTGAATCAGTCTAGGGTGGCATGTGATAGCTTGCAGCAAATTATTTCATTAGAGTCGCTTACTTTCATTAAAACAGGCTGGTGAGCAGCAGGACTTTCAAATCAGTCCATTTCCTGGATCGTCTTGGGAAATTCTTTGTTTCCAATAGCATTAATTAATGATGGCTAGCTGTGCGGGGGCATTGTAAAAACATGACTTTGGAGGTGGGGACTGGTACCGAGGCACTTTGAAGACGGGGTTCAGGGCATTTGTGTGCAGTGAGATGTGAGTAAGCCAGATGGGCTGGTAGCATGATACAGCACGGCATGTACTGAGCAGAGATAGCAGCAGAGAGCCCTGAGATGCCTATTTCCAGCAGCTGTGGCTAAATAGCCCACGTTAATAAGGAAATATTCTGCTCAGGTACATCTGTGCTAGGACCCAGCTATGGCTTCTTATTCTAGTGCTTGCAAAACCTGTGTTAATTCAGGGGTCTCTACACAGTGTCTGTTGCATGGATGAATCCCCCCTTGGTCTCCGGCATCATGTAGGTCTTGCAAAGCTGAACTGTGCAATGCCTGAAATACTCCTCTCCTTCTGCTTCAGTTCTTCAGTAATAAACTGGGTACAGTAGGCCATTTACCTTAAAGGAGAGTTTTGAGGAGAAATCCATCAAAAGTCTGAGCACTGCTTAAACAAGGCCAAATAAGGCCCATCCATAGTTTCTGAATTATGGCTAACCCAGTTCAGGCCTTGCCTAGCTACGACACTGTTTTCAGAGAACAGTCAGTGTAATGTCAGTGTAAGACATTTCCTAGCAAGGACAGGCTCCTACCGATAATCCTGATGTACCCTGGTCCTGGGGACTGTTTTTGTTCCAGCTCTTCAGGGAATAGAAATATTTTCATTGTGGGTTTAGCAGAGCCCAACTGAAATCCATATAGATCCATTGCAAAAGTGGAAGCAAATGTCCAGCGATCCCTGTCTGAGATTTCTTGCCATTTTCCTGCTAGATGCTCTGTAAAGGAATATGGGCTGGGGCTGAACTAGGCTTCCTGGTGGCTATCTATCATTCCCCTTCCCTCACCTGATAGTGAAATAACCCTTTTGCCAGAGCTCCCAGGTGAGTCCATCAATGATTTTAGCCCCCTTTTAATGTGAATCAAGCACCCTACTGTCTGATCTAGCTCCTACTGGATTTTGCCTTAGTTTTGCCAGCGGTTTCTCATGGAGCAGGATCAGGCCATTCTGAGCATTAGTCCAGCCACCCCAGCACTGCCCTCTCATCATCACACAACAAGGCAGATTAATGCATCCCTCCCTTGTGCACTCATCCACTCCTTGCTTTCCCACATTAATAGCTTCTGAGCAGCTGACTTTAGCATAATGCAGTGATCCAAACATAAGCAGACACAGCAGGATTTACTGGAAGACACCGTCTCTCACAATTCATTATTTATAACACAGCATTTTATGATTAAACCTGAAGCCATTAGAACGGCAAAAGCTTAGACTCAGACAACGTCAGCTTGCTCAGAAACATACAGGCATGGCTGGTCCAGAAAAACACACTTTTTTGTGACCTGTCTACAGGATATATAGGCAAAGTTTGGGCAAGGAAAGAAGTTGACAGCGTAAGACTGAAGAGATTGATTCTGATCTTGTGGGAAGGCAGGTGTCTCCCTGTGTGGAGGACGGCATTGCAGTTAGTGTGGGTATTGCTGGGGCTCTCTGTTGGGGCCAACTTGTCTGCACAGACCTGACTGGAGGTGTGGAGGCGTCATACTTCTCCCAGCCCGGCCCAAGGGCAGCTGCTCTCCGGGGAGGAGTATCGAGTCCCTCAGAGCACCACAGCCCTGCCACCCTGTGAGCCTCAGGCCCCGGCAGCAAGTGTTGTGAGCCTCCCTCACACTGGCATCTCCAGTACCCTTAGAAGGTGTGCAAAATCCTAATGCTCAGTCCTTCCGTCACTGATGCGTCCAGAGGGGGCTCTTTGCCAGACGTGTGTCTGAGGAGCCCCCTGCAAGGCTGCTGGTAATTGCTGGCAATTACAGCTAATATTCAGACAACATTATTGGCAATACTGAGAGCACCAAGAATGCGTCTAGGTTCTGGCAGGTCTGAACTTGCAGCCCTCAATTCTCCAAGCAGGCTGGGGACTGCTTGCACTCTCGCATCCTAAATGTGCTCACCAGCCTTCACGCTCAGGCCAGGCAACCCACATGGTCATTTGGATATAAGTACTGCTGGGAGGGAGCAAGAGGAGAAGCCTTGCTCCTCCCCCAGGAGACGGTGCCCAAGCATGTCCACAAAGCACAGCCATGCTAACGTGCCTCCTGAAGCATCTCCGAGCGGTTATCGCCCTGCTACCCTCTCGAGGCCACGTCTACACTGCAGCCCTACTGGGCTGCTCCTCTGCTGAACTGCAGCCCGTGCTGACCGTTCAGGGCCAGCTGCTCCTCTCCAGTGAGCCACCAGTCCCCTAGCACCATCAATAAGCTTGCTCAGGTGAACAGCTGTTCACCACAGGCAGGAAAACGTTCTCAGACATAGACTGAAGGAGGCTTTTCCACCCCACCTAGCGCAGGACTTCGGCTCCCAGGCGGGGCATGGCTCTTAGCCAGCCTCAGCTTATTAAGTGAGAGCAGCAAAGGTCCCAGAGGAGACTTAAAAATAGGCCTCTCCAAGCCTTCTGCTTCATGCAAGGCTGCCAGCGGGCACAGCTCTGCCTGAGACCTGGCATGCACTCTCTCGTGCTGCGGTGCTGTCAGTGCGAGCTCCCTCCGGCCACAAACTGGAGACAAGGAGACCCCCAGGAGAGCGGGAGGAGGTGTGGGAGAGGAATTGCTGCTTTTCCCTCTCTCTCCTCCTCTCTCTAGCACTTAATGTTAATGAATGAGGAAAGACAGCCTAGGAGAGCGGAAAGGAGGAATAAAAGGATAGGTCCTTTTTTTCTTTGAGAATACAAGGCCTTGTGTCTGCACAGTGGAGTTATCTGTCAGCTCCCTTGCACAATCCTAGGCACTACAGACAGGGAAACTCATTTATCATCTGCTGTGATGTAGAAGGAACAATTTTTCAGTGTCCTTCAAAAATATTTGCAATGATGCTGTCCAGAGCCATCCTTCTGATATCCTTTCGTTTGACCCCTTTCTCACCCAGTATCTGGCTCTGAACTGTGCCATGCACAGGCAAGGGTCAAAGGTCAGGAACCTCCAAATTCAGAGAGGAAAAAAATTGTTTTCTCCACCAAAGAAAGCATAGCAATCCTCCCCACACACACACCAAAAATACATCAGTTTTCCAGAGCGGTGAAATAAGGAATCTCTCAACGGCAAGCATAAAGCCAGCATGGCATCTTTCTCAGTTCTTAAAGAGTAGGGGTTGCAAGTCTATCACAGATCTCCGATAGCCAGCCTGCATCATGGCTCAAGCTGCAGAGTCACAATTTTTATCTCCAGCATCACTAGTTCAGTCCTGAATAGAGGCTATTTTAGTCATCCTTGCTTTTGTTCAATATGCCTTGTTTGACAGGCCTTTATTCTGCTCCATTGACTTTGCCAGGTACAAGCTGAGGACCTATATGCTCAGTTCCCAGAAATGGGTAGGGTCTGTTCTTGTTTTTTGGAAAATCAAAGAAGTTCCTGTTCCTCTGTCCAAAGCCACAGGCTAACAGTGCATAGAAAGGCTCAGAGAAACAGAGAAGGTTTAAGAGAGCAAAGTGCAGAAGCAGCTGAAGGGGACAGTCTCACCATCACACAGAAAAAGCCACCTAAGTTCTGCTCCTTGGTCCCCTCTCTGTCACTCAGTTTCCCTCTGAGGAGAAGGAAAACAAGAGGTTTTAGTGTCCTTTTTTGCTAGCTGCCCCATCACTGCAGGGGAGTGACAGGAGATGTGTTTGGGCACTGCAGATCCCTTCTGGCCCCCGTGCCCAACCTCCTTCCCAGGGAACCCGGGTGGTCAGAGTGTGCCTGGGCCTCTCTGGACATGCTGCTGGGACGCAACCCAGCATGCACACTGCAACCTGATAGACGAGGACCTCAGTACAGGTATAGCTGGCAAAACACATCTCATTTTATTTACACAACTACTCACTCAGCTCATGTTTGCTCTCGTGCATATCAGGAGCAACACCACTGTGGTCCAGTGACATAAATCTATGATGACTAATAGATTAACCTTGTATTTCATTATCACACTGCTATGACCTTGCTGCTGAAGTGTAACCTCAATCCATCATTTCTGGAGAATAAATTCCTTTATCAAGCTTCAGGCCTGGAGTCTTTCAGTCCCTGGCCATTGGGGTCAGGAGATTACTTTATGCTACCAGGCTTCTGACACAATTTTAAGGACTTATCTACAGCTGTCAGTATATACATATATTTAATATTTTCATAATGTATACTTGCACCTTCATCTGCATAGCTGTAATATTAATAGCTCTGAAAAAATACCAGCTTTGCTTAAATGGCTGTAAGGATATTTCATAGGAGAAATTCCAGGTCTGCTCAAGGCCAATGCATTGCTTATTGGTTTTGCTCACATAATGGCTACATGCAGCCAACAGCTGCACCCCAATCACAAATGCTGGGCCAATATCAAACAACAGATTTTAAAAGAGACCTACAAAACAGCTAAAACCCCAGCTCTCCCCCCCCCATTTTGAAGCCTCCTAGTTCACTTCTTTGCACTATTATACATATGAGTCCGTGTCTAGTCACCTCTTTGTACCCTAGAGGGCAAAAATCAGCCCCAGGAAATAAGCGTTACCAAACAAGCATACCCTGATCCATCATATTAAAACTGTAGCAGGCCTTACTCAGTGCCCTGGACAGGTTCCAGCCTTCTGCACTAATCCTCTTCTACATGATTAAACCAAACTAAGCCATGTGCCCTAATGACCTAACCCTTGGAGCAAAAAAAGAAAGCCATCCGGACAGGAGGCTGGGTGCAAAGCTCAGTCATATCCCATCATATTAGATAAGGACAAGAATGAAGAGGACAGGACACGCTCCATGCCAGATGTTTGCCACTCTTGAAACTGGCATTGGTTGTTGCTCAGTCACAGGAGCTTCTGCTTCACTTGCTTTGAGCTTCTCTAGAGGGAGGGTACACTGGGTTCATACACATTGTACTTGTATGGACGGTGCAAATGGGTTGCAAAAGGTCTCTTAACATGAGCTCACTCTCTTCTTTGTCTTTTTTTCTGCACTTTTATCAGATTCCTTTTGTATAACCCTGATGGGGTCAGTCCCATGGCTCATACTCATTTCAATTTTGTTCTCAAACTGTTTTGAAAAAAGAATGTTACAGCTTGTTAACCAGTCATGGGATGCAAACAAACATGGCAAGCATTTGCCTGTTTAATGAGCAAATCCTCATTCCATTTTGGATAATTGGCTAATCTTCTATAGCCCTAAACAATTTCTGGTGTTGTTTGAGTTTTATTCTTTTCTTTTAACAAACCCCTGAGTCAAAGGATGTACCAGTTACAGCCCAAAGGGATGTGTGGTTTCAATTGCATTTCCACTTCTTAAAATTCCAAAATCTTATACAACCAAAAGAAATTTAAGTGGACTCATTTCTGTGATAACTGGGCGTCAATGAGTTCAGTTGAATTCTATAGAGCTGTATTTTGGTCTAATTTATCCAAGAATTCATTGCTGAACAAAACAAAGACAAGACCGGTATTGTTTTTAACCTGGAGAAACAGTTCTGTCCACAGTGTTCAGATGGCTAGCCCTGCTAAGCTCAATTCTGCTGTGGTTAAATTTATTGTAGCAAAGCAGAGTACAAGAGCTGGTGAGTTTACAGTTAGATGAGGCATATCTTTGTATATGTTTCGTCATACTGAACTGATGTTCTTGGGGATTTTTTTAAATCTTTCCATGCATATTTTTACATTTGGGCATAAAGTGATCAATCCATTTCATAAAAATTATTGTTGGTTCAGGCATCTGTGTATGTTCCTCAAAAAGACAAGACTGGGAAGAATGCCTTACAGGTCTGACTTCATGTCCAGTCAGAAAGCTCACAGAGCAGGCAAGGTCTTATTCTTTTTGGCAGGAAAAAAAGTGAGCTGGCTTCCTAAAACAAGGGCACTCTCAAAGTTAAATAAATCCTCTGTTCAACTTTATTCTCCCCAGAACAAGCACTGAGACCAAGCTTGTGTCTCATGCTGTAACAGTCTAATGTATCTGCCACTATTTAATTCTGAGTATGTTGGCATTTATGGGTGATACCAGACTATTCTGCCCATCTGGGACTAAAGAAAATATTATCTCTAGTTTGTGGTCACTGATCTTGTTCGAGTCATGGTACCAGGGGGATGGAATAGCAATAAATGGGAAGGATATGAGAAATGATTGAAGGGGAGGATAAAAGATGTTTTTACAATCACAAATGATATGAAGAAGATGGGTGAGAAACAACTGGGCATTGTTTGTCATACCTGAGAACTGAAGAGTACCCAGTGAAAAGAGCAGGTAGCTTGTTTATTTTAAAATAAACAACGGGAAGTACTGGCTCACACAATGCATAATTGAATCATGACTCATTGACGCAGGATGTTGTGGGGGCCAAAAATGTACTCAGGTTTAGACAAATCCAGGGAAAAGAAGCCCATGGAGAGCTATTAAATCAGACAGTTCAGATGTTACCTACAGTTTACAGTTCCTAAACCACTTGTTGCTGGGAATTATGCTGGGTTGGCATAAGCAGGGAATGGGCAGCTTGCTTTGTTTCCTACCTCTTTTCTGAGGAATCCACCTCTTGTCAGTGTCAGAGAGAAGACAGTGTGTTAGATGGACTTTCAGTCTGACCTAGTAAGCACTTATGTTTTGCAACACAAGCTTATTTGCGAAACTGGTACCAAATTGTGGTTATATCATCCATATGGTCATGTTGTGCCCCATAGGGCATGTCTATGGGGAAGAGGGCTTTGAGGGGATATACTGTTTGCATGGGATGTGTGCATATCTCTGGTACTGAGTAAATCAATGGTCAATTATACATCTGAATGTGGGTCTGCCATTTTTCATTTGATTTGCTTCCAGACTCTGTGATAGGCTGTTGTGAGCAAAATCACAACTTGTGAGTGCTGCTCTTTTCGTATGTTTAGGGTTTTATAGTGAAGAGGAAGGGCATAGGGTCCTCAGCCAAGGACCAGGGTCCAGTTAGTTTTGCTGCGTGGGGTTCTTGTCAGAGGTGAGTGTAAGAAAGAAAATGCAAAAGGCTATTTTGGCACTTAAATGAAGCATTTATAACAGTCTGTCTAAATACAGGGTCAGCTTCTCACTGTTGGAGAGCCATGGTTTGAAACCCCAGTAGTAGATGGCGTGAACTGTTCTCATGCCTTCGTCCATCCCTCACTGGGTAGGAAGCAGCTTGGACGTGACCCTGAAGGTTTCTGCTCTCCAGCCTGTAACAATTCATGTGGGTTATTCACACCATGGGTAGTCCTTGCTGCATCTCCTACCAGCAAGCCCATCCTCCCTTTCCACTGACCTCAGAAATGTCTGAACACTGGGCAGAGCCCTCACCAAACCCTCATGAAAGTTTTGGATAGGCTGGTTTTCCTCTGGCATCTCTGTTTGCTGGCTATGCCTCTAAAACACAGAAGAGTTAAAATGATTAGACCTCAAATCAGTAAGGAAGTTCTTGTTCCCATCCACTACTCAGCCTCTCAGGAAGATCACTTTAAATTTCATCTTTCCATCTATTTAATCTACCTAATTAAATCCACAAGCCCCTGTAAAGCTTTTACATCTGAAGATGGCTCTGCCTGCATGGGAGGAATGGAGACATTTGTAGCTGGGCTTGAGAAACGGTAAGAATAACAAAACTGCTGTTTTTATCCTCCTAATGCCACTTCATCCAAGTGGGTCCAAGTGCCCGTTGCAAAGTGTGAGTGCATAACACCAGGGGATGGTAGCAGGGTAAGTGTGGGGAAAAGACTATTATATCCACAGATGAGAACAAGTGTGTAACATTGCACAAACCACACAAGCTCACATCCCTGCAGAGCACACGGGCCCTCAGCTGTGAGAAGTATCCCCTTTCTGAACTTCAAGTAGAGAATGAGCTGCAGAGACCCAAATGTCAAGGAATGTGTAATAAAATTATAAATCCCAGGGCCAAGCTTGGTAAGACGAGCAAATACCACAGAAAGGTGTCTCTCTTCTGTCTCAGAAATATATCATTGCTCTTATACTGGAGAGCAGTACTACAACATTTTCTCCTCTCTCTTTGCTTTGGCTCATGAGATTGAGACTGGCTGAGCCATCCAGTTCTAAAAACATGACAAATGCATGTTTTTTTCCTGTAGTTCACTCTCACTTGGCCTTATGTGTAGAAAGAGGATATGCCCGTGTAGGATCTGGCTTGATTCTGCTATTGATTCTCTGAAAATTTTATAGGAATCAGAGCTGGTTGTGTTCCCCCTTCCCCATGTGAAAGCAGCTGTACAAATTAGCTATCAGCTGGTAAATGTTTGGCAGCCTGGACGGTGCCAATATCAATCAAGTTAACAGTTCTGGTTTTTGCTCCTTCTGCTAGATTAATGAAAAATTTAACTGTTCAGCTCATAAAGAAAACCACCAGAAGTCATCGTCTCACTACTTAGACTGCTCTTTGCCCAAGGAGACCTTGGTAACACTTTGTTTGCAAGTGCTGTGTTGTGGAATTACAGCCTATCTCCCTGTGCTATTTGAGAGGATGATTTGTTATGTAGTGTTTTGGTGAGATGTGACAAATTTCACGAAATCAAACGGGCTTGATGTGAGGACTCTGGTTGACACTGGGTAGCATTTGGTCCATACTGAATCCCCCAGGTTTAAACTAAGGGACCTTTTTGCTTCTTGTTCAGTTTCCCTGCGTTGAACCATACGGAATTAACTGTCCTTGGTGAGGGAGGGATGAGGTGCAAAAACGCCACTAGTTTTGTACTTTTCCTATCCTGCCAGAGCTAACCTCTGAAAGGGTTCAAGGCTCTTGAAGTTAGCAGTCCCCCTCTCCAGGCATTACAGAGTGCTGCCTTGAGTCCCATCCATTAAGCCCTGCTTAAAGAAAAAACATTAAAGAAAAGCCCTGTGTTAACAACAAATAGAAGTACTATATTTTCTTCAGCAATTCATATCTGAAAAAAGAATCCCACTCTCCCTTAGTCATGAACTGAAGAGCCTTTAAAAGCCCTGGCAGAACTGACTGGGCTTGTCCTGCCCAAATGCTCCTGTTGCCATACGAGCGTCACACACAGCACCTGACTGCCTGACACCACAGCAAGGACACTGTGACTATCAGCCAGCTCAGGGATGAAGGCCATCAACATGGACAGGATGAAGGAGAACTGATTTGGGAGAAACTAACATCCCTTTTAGTTTTTTGCCCTTCCCTAGACAAAAAAATTCTTCTTATGTACCAGTTTTACAAGCTTCCTTTTTATGCTGTTCCAACTAGCAAGTCCACAAAAAGCCCCTAGCAAAATATGTACATTCACAGTTCCCAGCAGTTTTGTTTGAAGAGCTTTTGTGAAAAATGCAATTCCTTATTCCGCAACCAGAAAGAGGTTTGAGTTAAACATAGCTGCCTTAAGCCATTTGGGAAACACATATGTGCTTTACCATCTTGTTGAGTTGATGGCCGTACTGCTTGAAATGACAGGAGGGGGAGTCGTGAACTGCTCCCATCTCCCTCTTAAGACTTGCTAACTCCAGAGCCTGCTCACTTCAACACATTGAGCACATAAAAACCACAGACAACAATTTCAGCGACTGGAATGTCAGACACTAGGATGTGAGAACTATGCAAAACCTCAAAAGACGCCCTCTCTAGCCACCTTTCATTGCATCCAACTGTCTTGTGACAGCTTTTGGGTCCTAGAATGCCTATTTTTGAAACATTAGTCTCTGTGTGTTCTGTATGTTGCTACTGTATAAAACTCATATGGTTCTGATCCTGGAGCAATACAAGTCCTAGGACATCTTTCTTCATACAGTGACAGCAACTGTTTTGTTCTTGGAACTGCATTGTGTGATGTGCATGATATTTCATCCCATGAAGTCTTTATACTTGTTTCCTTAATCTGAAATAAGAGCACTTTAGACTGGATCTATGTGGCTGTCCTTTCTTAATGGAAAAAAGCACATTTTTTATATAACTGTTTTCTCCAGGTTCACAGAAAGTATAATTTGTTCTGCTCTGTCATGCAAAATTTCACCAGCCTGAACTGATTGCTTATCCAATTACATAATTGTTTCAACTACAGAATGCTAAATCAAGAGTTTCCAGAGTTTTGGGGTTTTTTTTGCTATGTTTAAGTAGGTTTGAAGCACTAGAATTTAACTCAGCTTTAAAAAAAAAAACCTTATACTTTGGAAGATGTTAACTTTGGCTCCTAAAAGGGATTAGCTGTAATACTAAACACATGCTATCATAACTCAGGAAAACAGAGACACTTACACAGATTCTTTTTTTCAGTGATTTTGGACATCGTCTCCCTGTGTAACTTTATACATAAATAGAATTCTTTCTCTCTCACCCCACCCATGTATTTTTAATATTGTCTCTGGAAAAGGCTCCCTTAAACGCTTTAAGGAAGCTTCTTCTTTTCCAAAGATTTTTTCCTGCCTCCCTTCTTAAGCTAAGAACTTGGGTGGCCTCTTTTCTGATAAAGGGCGTCAGTCCTGTGAGCTTTGGGGTTTCAGCTCTTTCCCTGAGCATCTGTCCTGGCTTATATCTGCACACGTGGTGAATGAAACAGGTGCTCTAGAAAGAGTCTAGCAGAAAGCATTATGCCAGCAATGTTCCCGTAGCAATAATTGCAATGCGCAGAAGTTTAGAACTACCTTGGCAGCAACAGTCATGAGTACTTTTGATCCAAAGATAGGCGCATTTTAAAAATTGCTGTTTCAAAAATGTTTTGGAGTCCTGAGAGCCCTGACACAGTCCCAGTGGCCTCAATACAATTGCTTCTTATTGTAGTAAGGCACGATTTGGACAGCAGGTCACAGTTCCTCTCAGTTGCATCCGTCTAGCCTTGACTCAAATAGGTCTGAGAAGAAATAGGATTTAGCAGGTAGGATATATAGGGGTCTGGAGCACATGATGATATTGAAGGAATTGGGTTTGTTCAGCCTTAAATAATTATTTCATTTTCAACTACCTTATGGGAGGCTATTGGAGGGTGCAGCCAGACTCTTCTTGGAGATGCACAGCAATAGCACAAGAAGTAATGGACACAAGTAGGAGCATGAGAAATTTTGGTAAGATATTAGGAAAAAAAATTCACCAGGAGGGCAGGCAAACACTGGCACAGGTTTACCAGAGGAATATTCATCCTGTGCAATATGCAGAACTCAGCTGGATGAGGCCCCAAGCAACCTGCGTAGCTGGCTCTGCCTTGAGTGGGGAGCTGGATAAGACAAAGTCTAGAGGTCTTTTGCAATCTGAATTATTCAATGTTTCTATGATTGCTCCTGTACTGTTCCTTTTCATTCTTTCTTCTGTGTTGACAGCTTTTTGTGGCTGTGCCTGGTCCTTTTCTCTGAAACCTGCATGAGAAACAAGTTGGCTGGGCCAAATTTGAAGAACTACTGAAAAAGCATCTCAGGATCCAGGAAAAGTGATTGTTCTTTCACCCTCACAAGTGCCTTATTTATAAATCATGGTTTGCTTCTTTCATTGGCCTTCCAGTCTCTACGACCTTCTGTTTTGATACTAGAGTGGCACAAAAAATTTGAGTGATGGGCATTACATAGGTTGGTAACAGAAAAGGAGATAGTGTCAAGCGCTAGTAGAAGCAGTCTGGAACAGTTTCATTAATTATGCCTTCATACGGAGACTTAATTTCTATGGCAGTATAGTTCTTTTCGATAACTCTAGCACACTGCCAGATATGAAGATAAGGATCTGGAACAATCCTTCATATTTCTTGACTTAATAAAACCAAGGGTCAAATCCAGCAGAACATCACGAGCACTGCAACGCAGACCTGAGGAGGAACACTTGTCTCACATAATTTGGTGTGAAGAAGAGAACAAACACAGACTGCCAGTGTTGCATCTAGCTAAGGTATGCCAGATCTTTTCTGACAAGAAACTACACAAGATTCAATCATCTTTCCCCCTTCACCAGTATGAAATAGCCAAATGTTCCTATTCCCTTTTCTACATAGACATTTCCACTGAAGACAGAATTATACAGAAGCATGAATTAGCCCCATGTTTGCCAAGAACTTCGATACCCTTGAAAGACAAATCTGTAGAGGTTTTCGCCATTCTTGATTAACATTATTATTGGTTCTTGTAAAAATACCTTCTGCTTGAAATACTGTAATGTCACTCTTTAAGTGCTACAGTATTGCAACATGTACTTGCAGTACAAGCCAGAATATGGCCTGTGTTTGTCACTCTGAGTGCACTGTATGCTCTGTATGCACACATACAGACACCTGCATATGCAGAAAAAGTGGTGCATGTGGTTTAGCCACCTGTCCTTCCTACACTGACTTCAGGGGAACAAAAATATAGTATTTAATAACTTCAGCTGGTTTTATCCGGCTTTAACATCTCAATAACCAACAGAGGAACTGATAGGCCAAACAGACAAAATCAACAGTAGTGTGTTTGCTCAATCTGATGACTAATAACACTTCTTAATGCTCATATGGTGCTTTATGAGTAAATAATAACATGCTTAATCATATAGTGCTTTATGAGTTAACAATAAAATGCTTAATTAAGGTTGCACAACACTATTTGGCTGTAGACCTGTAGTTTGGCTGCAACTCTCAGTGTTCCTGCAGCACTATCTCTGAAGTTGATGGCAGTGTCTTGTAATCACATAGCAATGTGCTTCCACAGCTCACAGAGAAATCCATCATCAATGCTGACTTTTTATATAGGGAGTAGACTCTCAATGGGCAATCCAGGATCACCAGCTTGCTGAATGGAGAGCCGAAAGAACTGTTATTTAAATCTCACCCATGTGCAGTGATTAGGGTCCTTCCTAGAGCTGTAAAGTTGGGCCCCCATCCACTTGCAATCCATAATCTACAGTCCATCAAGAGAGGAACCTCACCAGTTTTTTCATAGAAGTGAAATCTACTCTTTTCCTTCAAAACATGGGAGACTGCAGCATACTGTGGAAGGTACTGCTATACACAAAGTCCATGAGGGGCATTCAGAGCACTTACTTAAGACACGAGGCACCCAGTGTCAGTCTCAGTCTAGTGGTTGGAGCAATCACCCAGACTTTCAGCCTCTGTTCCTGGGACTTGCTGTGTGCTGCATATGAAAATCATTTCCATGAAAATCGAGAAGTAAGGTTTATACTGCATGATTTCTCACCCTCAGGTGATTGCCTTAGGCTTAACATTTCTTTTTGTTCTCTTTCAGACAAAACCTATATTGAATACCTTTCAAGAGGAAGCTGGCAGAGGCTTTCTCGTTGAGACTGGGAGGTTACGGTGATGTCCTAGGGAGTGGGAATGTGGGTCCCTGTATGCAGAAGAGAGTAATGAACAACAATCATTCTTTCTTACAATCCTGGTGAGCAATCTGTTGATGGGATCTTCAGTTCTAGGAGGACAACACTGGATTCACTGTTCTCAAGCAGCAGCAGCTGTCTGTGCTTGGTGTGGAGCCTACTTCTGTTGGCATCTCCTCATTGTACTCTGAGAATGCCTCCTGGATTGAGTTCCTGAGAAGTACACGGACAAATGCCTTGTTCATAGATCTGCAGGGTCATGCCCAGAGCATTATGGTCAAAAATCAGAGGAACTTTAAGGTCACAGAGTGAAGGACCTATGATGTTTAGATACTCTGGACCTTAATGTCTTCTGAAGGAGGATTTTCAGGGCCAGGGTTATCCATTTAAATGCCTTATCAATCCTGTATCAGGTGACTAAGACCCACATCCTAAATCTTATGAAGGCTCCTCAATTTCAGTGTATTTGGCCTAATATGTTGAACATGTGACTGCCGCTGATGTCTGCTCTATGTCCCAGATGGTACCCACCCAATACAGAGGCCAAGGACAGGTCACAGATCTCAGCTTGAGAGCTAGTTTTTTGGCTCCATCCAAACTAGAAGATAAAATGGGCCAGGGCCTGTTCCTGGTCTTTGCATGACATAGTTTGCATCAGTACAGCTCACGTATCTCACTCCCCAAGATGTGGTGGCTATATCCAAGCTGCTTATGGGAGCAATCCTAGGCCCCACTAACCCTTGAACTGATCCCAAGCTCAGGCCAGGAAAGTGCTAGTGGGTGCAGAACAAAACTGTACCATGGTGCCCACCAGCAGTTCAGCAATGTGGATGATCGCGTACTGCACTCAGGCCCAGGCATAGCCCTATTTACTAGGAGGGAAGGTGCTTTTAGCTCAAACTGCAGAGGCCCACACTTTTATTTATGGAGATGTGTGGTTTACTTTGCAATGTACCAGTGTCTCTTGGGCGATTTTTTGTTTCTACTACTTGGGAAAAGCTACACATGGCTTAATGGGTAGTATCCTTTTTTAATTTCTTCTTGGTATTTATACTTGATGGTAAATAACAGGTATACCAATGCTGGCCCAGTTATGAGCAGAGAATATCACCCACACAAATGCAATCTGTATATCAGGTTATAAAGTCTTTGATGGCAGACAGTATCTTTCTTGTGGATAGGAAGGTACCTTCTAGCCAAACCAGTGTGAACTCTCTCCAACTAAATGTCATCTATTTAATCTCTTTATTCCTGTCTCTTAAGTTAGGGTTGCTCAGAAATGTATTCATGCTTGTGGTTCTGCCTCCATTAGCAAAAAATGAGCAATTTCAGCAAATCCTTGATGTTTGAAATCCTGCTGAGGTACTTCTGTGAGGAGAAAACAGATGAGTACAACAGATAATGTCATGGCTGGAAGTGAAGAGAATGAACAAACATTCTCCTGGAGTTTTGAATGGGAAATACAACTACTTACTGTATTTAAGAAGATAAGCATCTCTAAAAAAGTATTTAATACCTTCAGCTAGTGCAGGTCACTGTGATTCATTTTCAGCACTAAAACAAATCATAACATGATATATTCCATCATATGGTGACATACGTACATGTATATTACACACTAGGGATGCAAAATACATGTTACATCCATGGATTTCATTTGTAAAATCAAGACCACTCCCTTTCTCCCAGTTTTACAGGCAGAGGACAGCTCTCCTGGCATTCCTCTCTGTCCAGCTCTAGCACACTTTATCTGTGCAAGTCCTGGAAGCAAAACCTTCGGGCCCTGATCCATTGCGATTGCTCAGTGGAGGGTCTGCCATCTCCAGAGAGGTGTCACCTGAGCACAAAACTGCCCATGTGGAGCTTATGGGACATCAGGGCCTTGGTCAATGAATCCCTGGAGCACAGATGTCAGCTGGAAATGGTCATTCTGAAAATCACTAGAACTGTTTCATAAGCAACATGGACAATAATTAATGACTCCATTATAAAGATACAGCTATAGAAATAAGTTGACTTTTGGCAGAATCTCTTGGCAGAGTGGATCTGAAATAGCAGAGAGGGTCTCATGAGGTCTGGATCTTTTTGCAGCACTCAGCATTTGCCCATTGACTTCTGGGGAAACTTAGGATCTGCACAGAGCACCAGATCACTGCTGACCCACAAAGCCAGGTGGCTTGGGACCAACCTGTTGTTTAGTCTTCCTCCTCCAAATGGATTAAACTTTTTGACATCCGATGCAGGGTATGCGTCTCAGAACTTCACCTACCCTCTCATGACTGTGGGACTCAGACCTATGAATGAGCAAGTGTGCAGAATTCTGCCAATGTGCTCAGGGATTTGCACTGCGCACAGCTCACTAATGGCACAGTGCTTGGACTGTCTGACTTTCTGAGTTACAATAGCAGAGCAAGTGAAAAATGGCAGACTCTTCATGAACATTTTCAAGATAGGAGGAAGAAAGGAATAATATTCACTTCAGTGCTTTATCAATGGTGTTACATTCTTCAAAATCTGAATGCTTTCTCTCCTTTCCCTCTCTTTTGCCATTGTTACACTTTCACCTTTTTCTTGAGTGTTCTTTTGTAAGAAGGTAAATGAAAGTGGAAAGCAACAGAAAAATCAGTAGAGCTTTGGAAGTACTGCTATGATCCATCAGATATGGAGCATACTGTTCAAATCTGTGATTGCCATTGATTAGTTAGACTCCCTGGAAGACAATAAAGAATAAAGAGAAAAATAAACCCCAATATCAGACCACTGAAATATTTATTTCTGGGAAGCTGGACTATTCAACATAAAGGAACAAATACTCCTTTCTTGTCTGCCATTACTATCTTGCTCTTCCTTAGAAGCACTTCTGCTGCATCCTCGTCCAGCCCCAGATTCCATACCACATTTTCTTCCCAGTCATCTGCAGTTCAGTTTCTCAACCTTGTTTCAGTTTCTGATGGACTGCTTTTCCCCCGTGTAATCCGACGGCAACATTTTCAAGTGACTTGCCATTTCAGGTGCCTCTTGGATTTTTTAGGAGCCCAAATGAAGATGCATAAAAATTATCTTACTATGGAATGTAGTAAGCAACCTCTCCTTCTCTGCTGAGCTCCAGAGCACCCAAAAATTCAGGTTCTTCAGTCTGTTTTCACATGCAAAAGCATTGGTCTTGCTATGCAGTTTGCACTGCATTGTAGGTCTCAGGCAAGATGCCATATCATTTAAAAAAAAAGATGAAAAGGGAAAATAGATGTCTTATGTGTCTAAACAAGGAAATGACACACATCCGTCTCCTTTCTCAAGCAAGCAAACAGTCTAGGAGCAATTGCTTGAGTCACAGCTGCCCGAAGATGGCCTTGAGTAGTGAGCGCCAGACTTTCTCACCCAGAACACCAGAGAGATTCTGTCCTTTCTCGTAAATAGCAAGCAGAGCTGAACCAACAACCAGTGACAAATTGACCAGGCAAAGTTACAAATCAGTCTGTCATGTTGTTCTGTACAAGCCACTCTTAAATAACTATACGCAAAAGCCACTGCAGCCATAGCAACATTTTTTTAAACAAACTGCTCCTCAACATGATTTTTATATATTGATGTAACCCCTTCTTAGGCAAATGCAGCAAGCAACTCACCCAACAGTATAGAGCAAAGCAAAGGTTGTAAATGAGAGCTCTCTGCTGCTGTCTGATCCTCTGGAGATGGATCAAACTGACACAAAACAGAATACTCTGAACATTGGTCTACCTCAGGCCATAGCTGTGTGAAACAGCGGAACTGGGAGATGCTAGTGCATAACAAACTAGATTCAACAATGCGAGCACTCAGGTTAAATACTATTGTAATCTTTTTTAGGGAAGAGGCAGTCAGTTACAATCTTTATGTATGATAAAAATAATTTGTATATAGAGACAGTCTAGGGACAGACAGTTTGCTTAAGATTAAAATATAGGGGGTATGCATGTCTCTAGTATTTAAATATGCATATATATATATGTATGTATACATGTGTATATATTTGTCTACTTAGTGTACAATAACAGTGTTGTCCTATAAGGCACAGAGTACTGTGAAGATACTCAGTGATTCAAAGAACTGCTTATCACCTTGCGAGGGAGCCCTTACTCCTTAGGTCAAATCACTGTGTGCCAATTCAGCCACCAGCCTGGCAGCGAACTAACTTGACAGGAAAATGGCATCATTTTCTGCTGTGTTAGAGAGAGTCAGTCAGGCTCATGGAAAAGTCTAGTGAGAACCAGAACTAGCTCAGGGGAGTAGATGGGCAGGGGGAAGGAGGAAGGGACCTCTCTCTTTCAGCGTCTTTTCATGAAGTCAGACCCATAGCTCCTGCTGCGCTTCCAGAAAAGCCTTTCTCTCTCTCTCTCCTGTTACTGTAGAAAGAGTCTAGGGAGACTACTCTTCCTTATGTTAGCATTACTGAATATCCCTCATAGTGTCTACACTGAGATTTACAACAGCTTAACTAAACAGATCACAGAACTGATTAAAGTAAACCCGTGGAATTCAGGACAAATGAATTTCCACAGTCACACCACATCTGTTAGTTTTAACTTCTCATATTTCTTGTCCACTTCTGCAACATTTCTAAAGCAGAATTGTAAGGTCCTGCAGATTACTGGTTCTTTAAGCTCTTTCTGCTATTTGAAGACAACTTGGAATGGGAATGTTTCAGTGGAGAGCAGTGGAACAGCTTTGAAAGAATATTAACATCCTTCAAAGTGGTATTATGTAGCTATGACAGCTATAACAGCTTGGACATTTCACCTCATTCCTCTCACAAGTCAAAGATAAGAACACAATCCCCCTGAGGCAAAATATTGTCATATTTCTTACTTAACACTCTGTATCCATGAAAAATGCCTTTGAAAATTACTCAAATAATGGGAAAATAAGCATTAAGTGTTCTTCATACACTCATTTCCTTAGAATGATTATTTTGCAACTTTATATATACACTGTGAATCATTTAATCTGAGTATTTAAACTGCTGCACATACACTGACTCTTTTAGCACTATGGATCAACCTCAGAAGTGTAAAATTCAGTTCAAATTAATTCAAAAGCTCAGGTTGCAAGTCTGTAAAAAGACCTGATTCATTTTTATATTAGCATATCAATATCTATTACAGAAAATAGTTGTCATTAATTCAAGAAAGCTGTTGGATCAATTGGAACAACTAAAGCTTGGCACAAATTTATCAAATCATACAGTTATTTCATATATGATGTTAGGGTAAATTATTATTTGACAAGAGAGGAATCTTCCTGTATGGACTTTGTAAATCTGTTCTTTCTTTAGCTTATTTATTACAATATTGTGATGAGGTTGGTAGAAAAGCTGGGCAAATGAAGGAACAGTTGTTAGTGAAATATGCAGACAGGTTTATTCCTCTCTACCAGCAGCTGAGGTCTGAGGAAGAGCTCGGTAGGTGCAAAAGTTATCCGGTATAAACACAGCCCTTGTGACTGGGATGGGCAGACCAACCTTGTTAACTCACAGTTATGGGAAAGGTGTGGACAAACAATCAAAAGCTATTAAGGTGTCACAGCCCTGGTAACAGTCTCTCATGTGTTTTCCATCTGCTTCACCTGAGGAACAAAATACATTTGCTTAAGTCAGTACAAAATTTGGCCAGCTATCATGGTTCAGCTGATGGGAGGCATCTCCGTAAACTGTGAAGGTCCCCTTGCTCATGGAAGAGCTCTAGTAAAACTGATACTTTGCAGCATGATCCATTGATGGTTGAAACTGCTTTAAATTACAACAGCAGTGGCCAGTTACAGTTTGTGTGGTTTTATCCATAGTGGTTCCTAGAGTATGCAAAAGCTAGGGAGGTATCCGGTTACGGTGATTGCTTCCCAGAAAGGACAACTGTAGCTGTTAGGAATAAAAGTTAGGAAATATATGTCCAGGTGCCCCCTTGTACAGAAGTGGCAGTTCCAGTTGGACTCATTGTTCTAAAGTTTCTTGCTGAGCCTTGTCTCTTAGAGTGTTGGGGACTTTAGGTGATCTCTAGAAAGCATTGTTGTAAAATCAAAGACTCAGCATTTTATTGAAAAAGTTTCTTCAGTTCCTGGGAAAAGTGTAGAGATGGAAAGAGGTACAGCGCTGGAACTAATCTGCACTTCTACACACATGTCAGTTCAGCTAGTTGTAATTGATTCAAGACTCTATCCATGCTATAGATCAGGCATTTGAAATCAGTAATTTTGTCTGGCTGATTGAATGTTGAAATCCTTGAAATAAACTAAGCCAAATTAGCTAAGGCTCTGCAGATTTTTGGGAGATGTAGCAAAAAAAAAAAGGGTAAAAATAACAGCAAAACCAAGATGGAACAGGCACCTTTCTCACAAGAAGAGTGCTCTAAATTGCAGGCTGCTTGCATGGCTGTCTGGGGAATGAAGTGTAAATCTTCCCTTTAGTCCCTTGGCTGAACTGCCATCTCACAGCTGGCTAAGCTTGAGAAGGGGAGCAGGTGAAGGGTAATCTTTTTTTTTTTTTTTTCCCCTCAAGAACATGGGTGAAAAAGGGAAGAACTTTAACACTGCCACTCTCCATGCACCAACATGCGAGAGATACCAGGTATAGCCCAGGCACATGGTATCCTCACACAGAGCTAAATGAAACAGGCAGCAGATTGAAGCTGTCTAAACAAGGGGTGATCAACCAGCAGTTCCTGAGCCACGTGTTGCCTCCAAGTAGATGAAGCATGACTCGGCATCAGGCTTATGGCTCATGCCTGGCCAAGGGTCTGTGCTGCSAGAGTACTGCTGGGTTAGCCAAATCCCCAGCTCAGGGGGGGAAATCCAGTATGTATCCTCAAACTGAACCAGCTAACCTGCCCTGGCACCAACCCAAGCCGTGGCCTGAGTACCAGTAGGCTGGAGGGATGGCTGAGAAGTCACTGTCAGCTGCTGCCTGTGACATGAAATGCCCCCAGCGCTCTCCCTTCCCCCAGCTTTTTGGGTGCCTGTGACACAAGATTTGTGGCAGATTTTGGCACGTGGTTCACTGGGCAAGAGGGGAAGCCTCTCTCACCTGAACTGCCAGCTGAGCACGGATCTGAGCCTGCACTTAAGATCACACCTGACCACTGTCAACAACAGGCAAAGCAAATGTCACGTTCACCACCAGGTGTCCTGCAACTGGCTCTCCCCATGGACGTCCCTAGAGTAGATGGCTGGAGCCTGACCTCCAGCCAGCCGTTTGGGTGGAAAGTGTGGTGTCATGAGGGCCTGCTCCTCACCCCCACTGCAAGAACAGCACCTTGCAGCCTTGCCATCCACTTCCACAGCCATGAGACAAAGCACTCACAGCAAAGCCATAATGCAGCCCAAGGGCTGCTGGAGCAGAGCAATGTCTCAGCCAGTCAGATAGTTCCCACCACAGTTGTTCTCTGGCTAAGGTGACATTTCCCTTGCCAGCACTGTGTCTTAAGATCATTTTCAACCTGTGGAACCACTGCAGCTGCTTTTTCCTATATTATAGGCTCTACTTCGCTGCTTTTCTTTTTTCACTTAACTGACAGCCTTTCAAATACTCAACAGTCCTGAAATGAGATTTTCTGGGCATAATTTGCCTGACTGAGGGAGTATAGAAAACAAGGTAGTGTAACATGCACCCCAGTACACCAGCAGGCTCTACTGGGAGCCTAGGAAAATTACACTGCTCTCCTCCACAAGGGAAGATTTCTGTCTGGAAAACGGCAGCTTGGACCTGCCTGTGGCTTGGAAGGAGCCCTTGCAGCTAACACTGATGGGATGTGCTGATCCAGACGTCCTGACTGTGTGCATTTGCCATCTGATATCATTGACTTCTGACTCTCCATTTGGGACGCTCTGTAACAAGATGCTTTGTGTTGTTACAATTCTTCATAAAAATGTTGTCAAACACATTCATAGTCCTTACTGACCTAGTCGAGCTTGCATTAACCAGAATTAAATTTACGCCAACAGTCCTGTTGGCCTGTGTTCAAAGATGCTGCATAGAAATTAAAAATAAATACTTTGAAAATTAAACAAGACAAAGATCTGGATAACTAAAGTTACCCCATTATATTCAATTCAGTCCTCTCTGTATCCGTTTTTTTGCTGGTCACCCTTTCCGTAAAAATCAATTTAAATATAGACGCCTCAATGTCGTTACTTCAAATGAGGGGACCCAATCTTTTTTCCAGCTATAGTTAATGGCCAAGTCCCACCAACTATAGGGAGAATAACATCCAGCTGTTAGCTATAAATGCAAGAATGTGTGGCTTCCAGAAGTTTTCAGGTCACATTATTCTGTAAAGTTCAACTTATAAGCAGCATATAAAGCATTAGTATTAGTAGAGTATTAGTAAAGGCACCTGATGAATAATTAGATGGGCTAATACATGCTGAAGTATATTATAAAATGTATAGTTCAGTAAATTTGCTTTTAAAGGCAGTTTTACTTAACAAAATGTCTTTCCCTGACATGCTCATACACATATAACTCATGTCTGTATTTAAGCTAATAATAAATCAATGCCTTTTACACAATACTCAGAAATGGAAACTTAATATAAAGTGTGACCAGACTTCTCAACAAGAGTTCTCTTTACAATAAGCTACTTAAGTGTCTGGCATCTAATTTTGCTACTTTGCTGTATTATTAATTCACATGAACTGCATGCTTTGAAGTTGCCTGCATTGAACATTTGCCTTTTACTGTAACTCTTTTATTTAATGTAAAATGTGTGTGGCATAATTCTCATTGCTAACTGCAACCTTATGATAATATTCTGTAGAGTACTACTAGCCTCATTTACAATAGTGTAAAAAGCCTAATCCAGCTGTCAACAGATGTGTGCTAAGCCTTTTCTGTTTTTTTTTTTTTTTAACCATAAATAGAGATGAACACTATCTAAATCTCAAAATCCAAGTACTCAGGCATTTTGGGAAAGTTTGGATCTAGATCCAAACTTCAGACTTCCAGGCCAGACCCAATCGCAGCAGAGGTTCCCCGACGTTATGGCTGATTTGTTTTGCTCTCACAAATGTGACATCAGCAATGGAGCAAGCAAACCATTAAAGAAAACACATGCTGCCCTCTTCCAGGTCTAGCTGTGATAGCATTGTTAGCACTAGAAGAATTGGTTGTGTACTCTCTCCTGCCCTCTTTTGATCTTCTCTGTAAATTGTCTAATCTTGCATTTATAGTGTTACATACATCAGGCTGGAGAACGATTTCCTTTCCCTTCCGGTTTCTGACCATTAGCTTTAAGCTTGTAGGTTTAAACAGTTTTCTTTTTTCAAAAACTGTTATGTTGTTATATATTTACCTGTTTTCAGTTTATTGCTTGCAATATAGAAAAAAAAATGAGATTAACGACTGCTTTTTTATTAACAGCTATGCTGCAAAGAATATGTGGAAATATGACCCAAGGAGAGAGTTGAATTAGGCTTAAATGCAGTCCATATGCCATATGCACACTTTTAAAAAAAGCTCTGTATTTGACTGAATGTGGTACACACTGTATTTTTAGCTGAGCTGGGAAGGGAGAGACAAGCTTACAGCACATGTGCAATGTTCACAGTGAACGTGGGAGTGATGGGCCTATTCCTGCAGAGCCTGCAGTTTGCGGTCTGCCCTGCCTCTTAGGGCTCACTCGCAGTCAAAGGCAAATCGAGTTACCGCAGCTTAACAAGCCGCCATCTGTCTCCTGAGCTGCCATAACTCTTTGGGTAATTAATCTCAGCTCACCCCCACTATGAGACGCACATCACTTACCTTAAAACTCAGTGAGAGGTTCTAGATAACATGTTCTTGCCTCCCAGGGGCAAAAGCAGGCACAACAAGAGTTTGACAGTTCGGTTGACAGTTTACTTCAGCTTAAAAAAATTGTCACTTATTTTATCCGATAGTTAAACCCTTGCTTGTTGTCTACACCATGGCCATACTGCCTTAGCAGACTGGTGGCACCATCTGGAATAAAGAGCAGATGACTGCCTTACGCACATACGCAAAACTCACACAAATTTTGCCTTTTTGCCATTGAATTCATGTTATTGTTTTCTTGCAATGACAGAATGCATTTTTCATTCATATTTCAGTGCTACTCTTTAGACAGTAAATTAGCATCTTTACTGCTGATTAATTTCACTTTGCAGAGTTTTGGGCATCCAGACATCCACCAGGGACTTAGTATCTTCTTTTTGGGGCAAATAACTTAAACTTTCTGTAATTCGTTTTCCCCCTGTGCAAAGTGGGATTAGCCATTAGCCATTATTCAGGTACCCCGGAGCCCTTGTGAAGCTCACTTGGGGAATGAAAAAGTGAGATCCCTGTAATTCGGGAGCTACGAAGATGCTAATTATTATGGTTCGGTGTTCTCTCAAATGCTGCTTGAAGTGGGGATTCAAGTTTTACAAATATTTTTGTGCTAATACTTTATTTGAATTTTTTTCTTGGGGTTTGTTAAGTGTCAAGTGCTAAAGCTTAAAGTTGAAGCACAACACTTCTAATCGAGTGTTTGACCTTTCAACAATCTCTTTGAACAACACTGCTGAAATTTCCAGGCAAGCTAATTAATACACTGGTACAGCACCAGTTGGGTGTACCTCTAGCAGCTTAACTCTCAGCCAGGAGGATGAAATCCTCCTCCCCTCCCCACACTCACATCTCACTAACAATAATGGATTTGGGACCTAATCAGGTATTAAAACAGAGGATTAGTGAGCTGCAAACTGCGGAGATCTCAACTCAATTTACAGTGTATGCAGGAGACTGGCAAAAATTACAAGGCACACTTTCAGTAAACTAATACCTACATACCTGAAAAACCCATGTGAGCAGCAGAGACTGTTGGACTTGTGGGGCCACCAAATGCAATATATGACCATTTTGAAAGAGAGACACAGAACAGTGATTCAATGAGAAATTTAAATAGAGCAAGGAGCAGGTATAAGTGACTGTAAAGCATCTAGTACAACCTGACAGTGGTACCACACTCTACTGCCATACATTAAAAAAAAACCCTTTTGAAGATGTGGGATATGTAGTATCTTTGTATGAGCTCTAGCAGGTCCAGGGCACTTTCCACTTTTGCCTATGTTGAGAAGGGGAAGGTATGCTCCTGGAGAGCATAAGGAGAAGGTATGCTCCTGGTTTTTCTGCTTTAACCACACTGGGGACTAGCAAGAGGACACAGCCATAACAGCAGCAGAAGTTGAATGTTTTAGAGCTCAAAGGATATGTAATTATCTGCCTTAGGGATCCTTTTCTTTGCAGAAAAGATCTTGAGCAAGATGTACTCTGAACTTTAGAGACCCTTTGGCTGTGTTTACAGTAGCAAATAATTTGGTGCAATAGGACTGTTTCTTTGAGGACAGTACTCACAAATCAGTTGTCGGAAGATGCTGAAGTCCCTCCTCAGTGTTGGGCTGAACTCCCTCCTCGTCTGGCTCCTGCAGCGGGCTTGCCTGCGGGTGTGTGTTTGTAGAGTGGTTTGGTGGCTCTGGAGGGAGACACAGCTGTGGGCCATGCCACCCCTCCAGAGCCTTTTGCTTTTGAGTAGCCAGTTCAGCATTCAGAATTGCTGCAAGCCCTGCTAAATGTCTGGACAAGCCATTCAACCTTTGCCTTCATGGTCCAGCTCTCTCTTCTCTCCTCCCTCCAAAGTGCCACCCTGGCTCTGAGGTGGTGCAGCATCCTCTCCAGGGTGGCCTCCAGTGTTGTATCTGCCTTTTGCCTGCCACATGGGGAAAGCTGAGGTGATGTGGTCCTTTCTTCATCAGAGGCATCTGTGGAGGGGAGAAAAGCAAGTCCCTGAGCGTCTCTGAGGACGTGGTGTGTTATTCTGTTCCCTGCGGCTGTCTTCTGCAAACCCCTGGTTCTTGTGGACATAGTGGTTGTACAGGACTACTTTTTGGCCGTAACTCCTCTGAGGACGGTTGAAGTGGAGCCTTGAACAGGATGGCTCACTGGTAAATTGCCCGTATGCCATGGCCAACACTGTGATGTGGGAGACTGTTGATCTCTGCTGCAAGGGAAAGCAGAGCAGCCAGAGGTGCCAGGTGAATGGGGTGCAGAACCAGGGACTGGTGTTAGAGCAGTAAGAGCAGAACAGGGCCCTCTGGCGACAACAGTTCCTTATTTTTGTTTCATAGTCAGCACTGATCAGAGTGGATGGAGAAAATCCCGTCGCTTCAAGTGTTTCCAGGTACTGGATTATCTTCAGTGCAACAGAGGCAGCCTGTCACTGTTAGCCATGATTCTGCTGTGCATCTGGCAGAGGCCGATGTGGACTGAGAAGCAGCCTGGTTTACACGCTGTAGGATCTGCACAGGCATGCGGGCAGCTGACTAACTGGAATCCCTGCAGCTACGCAGGTTTGCCTACATCCCCACCTTGCACAGAGTAAAGGTATGATGTGCCATGGACTTGCTGATCCATTTAAGCAATGGCATGTCAATAAACACGATAGATACCCCTTTCTTTCCTCTCCCCTTGGGGGGTCATGCAGTGCATCGCTGTTTATCCCTGCAGGCTTTCCGTGGGAACCTGGAGTAACAGTGGGTCTGTGCCCTGGAGCCTGGGCTCTCCAGACTCCCAGGCCCCTCCCCAAAACAAGAGAGTATTCAATACCATATAAGGTCTCAGCAGAGAGACATGCATAGCCAGAAGTCATCTCGGGAGAAGGACTGCAAGTCAGTGGTCTCCCTTACTGTCTGACTAAGCACGGGTGATTGTGTGAGGTCCCATGCCTGCCAGAATACAGGGGATGGGGGAGAAAGCACTGCTGTGATTGACATCAGACGCTTACGATCTTGTCTTCCGACAGCCAGACACCCTTCAAGCTGTACTTGTTATACAAGCAGGACTTTGTAGGGGTACTAGTGTACTTGTTATACACATACAAAGCTTGTTGCACGGTTGTGAAGCAAAGCCAGGATGCACAGGGTTACTTACATGGTGCCATATCATGAGCTTGTAACCTGCCGTGCTGGGGGAAGAGAGGGGAATGGAGGTCTAAGGGGGCTGTGCTACCCTTGCGCGCTACATGCACAGCTCCCTTGGACTGAGCTAGTCACCCATACTGGGTCGGGACTGGGCAGGCAGTTTCTGATAGTTGCTGATAGTTTTACATAGTTGTTGCATGAGAGATTTCTCCTGCAGCTCATGGCCCCAGGGGAATTGTTTTGAAGGTGTGCCAGCCGTCCTGGGAGTCTGCTAATATTCGCCACTTCTCTGAAGATCTGAGCCCAAAGCTCTAATTCCATCAGAAGTATCGTGTTCCCCCTGCCAAGTGACATGCATAGAAAAGCAATACACTTAACCTTGTGTTGGAAACTGGAGCATGTGTACAAGGGCTGCTGATGCCAATCATGGCAGGGAATGGGCAAAAGAGGTATCTTGCAATATGCCCTCAAAGGGATCTTCTGCAGGACCCAGGAATAGGAAACCCGGAGCAATGTCAAAGCACTCACATTTCTGCAGGTTCTCCAACGTGGTAACAAAGTCCATCTGAGCAGCTGGCTTCATGGTGTGCTTGCGTAGTGGGTGCATGTCTGCCATGCTCTCAGTGAAGTGTAATGGGACTTTAAGAGGATCACCTTTATTTTCCTGAAATACATGGGGGCTATGGCTTGCTAGTGCTCTCATACCAACATAGTCATGAGGTCAGCAACCCCCTGATTCTGCCACCAAACTATTCTCCTACCCAGGAAACTTTTATCTCACTCTCAGCCCAGATTAACAAGCACTACTGCTTCCTTAGGGCCTCAAGTCACAATTCTCTGAGTTTAGGAAGCTAAAGGCAGAAGAGAGAACAGTTGGAAAACGGATAGTAAGAAAAAGGTCTGATAAAAGAAATGAGGGGTTCAGCAAGTGGGAATGACAAAAGAAGGGAAAGTAGCTGAAGAAAGTAAAGGATTTTAAACCAGAAGTGTCAGTGGATGATGGACGCATAGTGAAGAGTTGCAAGAATGAGTTGAAGGCTGGAAGATGCCAGCAAATAGGAAGGTCCCTGTGGCACTTGGCCCTTTATATATAGCACAAGAACCATTTCAGGGTGTTTCAGGAGCTCTGTATAGTTTGAGAGTCTTCTTTCAGCACATGTATTAGGTTACATGCTGGAGGATCTTAAGGTAGTGCAGCCCACATACTGGTTTGGAAGATGGTGTTTCCATGAAATGCTGGAGTGCTTCTGGAGCACTTCTGGAGGGGCACTTCGTTTCCTCCAAAAGGCATTTAGTTTATGCTCTTTGAAAACACTCTGAGAATGAGCCCAGCAATAGAAACAAATGGGAGCAAACCACACTACTGGACTGGACAGAATTGCTAGTGTAGATGCAGCCATTGAACCCAGGGCACATATGTCTCTTCAACATCTAGCTTTTGTGAGAGATGGATTGTGGCTCCTTTATCTTTAACGTATGAGAGAAGAGAGGGACCTAAAGTATATCATATGTCTCCTGGCAGAGGATTTTGCCTTTTTTATAGGTACAGACAGGGTCTTTCTATACTGATCTTTTCTCTAGAGCCAATCAATGAAGGGGCCCTGTGAAATGGTTTTTCTGTGATCAGCACAAAAAACAGGTGGTGCCAGACTGTTACAAAAGACTGTAACAGAACTATGTCATTAAATCTCAGATCCATGGTCCATCCTGATGAAATCTCCCCTGGTCTTGTCTGGGTCAAATCCGACAGCCTTTATTTGGTCCCACCTTTTTCATGTGGTGCGTAAAGGGGATGGATTACTCCCCTGCTCACAAGAGGAGTTTGACAGGATCGTTGCGTGCATGCATGAGAGACAAGGGAGAGCTGCCATCTGCTGTTGAAAAGATTCTGGTTGATCTTTTAGCCTCGGGGATTGCTAACTGCTCTAAGTGTCTTATTAATGCCAGGTATTCCGTCCCACTGTTTTAGCACAAGGAGCGATATGTCACAGTGGGTCCAGGAAATCTGGACCCATCTTGCACTGGAGAGAAATGACGTTTGTCCTGAAGCACTTTTGTTCTCATTTCTCTCTCAGGAAAAAAAGCCAGAGGATTTTACTGATGTTTTGAAACATCCATGCTGGGACACCAACAGCAGTGCAAAGCTGGGAGGTATAGCAAAAAATGCTGCATCTCCAGGAGATAGTTTAATGGAATTATGGCCCATATATTCAAATTTAAAACATAATTGGTTGCTTAGATCATTGTTTAGAGCTGATCTCTGCAATGTTTTGCAAAAAAACCCTGAGCATTTCCTATTACTATTGAAATAAAAGAACTGCTAAAATCCTACACTTCTCAAAGTCAGGATATTTACGGTGAGAGAGAAAATTACTACTCATCTACTGAAAAGACAGCTCATCTACTGAAAAGTCAGTTTTGAGTCAATCAAAATTATTTATTGACTTCTGAAAACATGTTTACACTTACTTTCTAAACGACATTTTGAGCCAGACATAACATTCTTTTTACAAGAAGTCATCCAAATATTTCATCTGAATTAAAGAAAAATATTTCAGTCATTTAAATAGCAAGCTAATCTTGTTTAATGTTTCAATTAAAAAAAAAAAACACTGAAAATTTTGTTTACAAAGCTACAAAGCTTGTTTATACTTCTTTTGCAAGCAATAAAAAGAATGAAGAAAACAGTCATCCATATTATGCTAGTCATTTACTGGGGAACCACACAATTCAAAAATTTAGGACCAGATCATTCCACAAATGAGTGAAAATTCATATTACAGCAGTGTGGTGGTGTTTTGCTGTGAAAGTAAATACTTTCCAGCTATTCTATTGAGTTTCTTTGTTGCAAATTAGTATTTCCAAAGGACAAAATGAAAAAAAAAGAAAAAGATTATAGAGTATATGTACAAAACACAAACATTTTTCCAGTAAGAATGGAGCAGGAGCAGCAATAGCAGCTTCAGATTAGTGTTCAGTTAATTCAGTTGTTTGTGTTGGTGAGTTTCAGATTAGTGAGGTTCTACTCTACTAGTTGTATAAATTTAAGCAACTAAATATAGGCTTTATAGTCCATGTTTGAAACTTTTGGCTTATTGAATCTTTAAATAAAGACTGGATTTTTTTTTTTTTAAAGAGAAGTGATAGTTCAGAAAGAAATTATGGATTTGATGAAGGAATAATGGGGTAAATCCCAAGGCCTGTTATATGTCAGACAAAATCATAAGACTTATCCACCAAACAGATAATGAGAGTTTTGTCCACGATTCAGCTCTCCTTCAGAGAGAAAAACTCTTAATCCAATCGTGGTATTGCTTTTGACTTAAATTGGTCAGTCCATGAGATGGTGTAATTTAAAACCCAAATGAGCAATCTTATGGTCGGCTATTGCACTAACTCTTACAGCATTGTGTCTTAGCTGGACTAAGTAAAGAGAAGTGAATTCAGATGACGGCAGGTGGAATTCACTTTGCAGGGCACCTACATCCCACATTGCTTCCCTCTGATTTTAAAGTCTACACAAAACACATCTGTGCAGATTTTGCTTGGGGTGATTCTCTGGGTTCTTAGCTGCGTTTAGTGGTGAGAGGAGGCAGCATTAGGTACGTCCAGCAGGTGGTGCAGCCGGCTCTGCAGCCAGGCTCCTGAACACCATTGCTTCCTCTGCAGGGACTCAGGGTGGGCAACTCATTTTTCGACAGTGGGTTACATGATATCCTGGAGATAAATACAGAGCACCATCACCTGGCATGTCCTTAAGGAAGTTCCTGATGTTACTCTGGGAAGAAGGCACTACAGTTTTTATGCTCCTACTGTTATGGAAAATCAGGCTCGCCGGCCTCCATAACAGGGTCCGACCCTAGGTTCCTGCTGAGGCAGAAGTTCGAAGTCAGATTGAAGAAAAATAAAATTTAATGACATACGTGTGGTAATTACAGCTCGAGCTGGGTGCCTCCGAAGAGGGACCC